>NC_137676.1:48581427-48768927 GCF_963989245.1 Nansenia antarctica
TATCAGTCATGTTGTTACCTTGACTCCCGGAGGAGGAGTCATGAGGAGGAGCTCCTGTCTTGGAACAGAGGTCAAATGAGTGGAGCTGCAGAGCAAGATTTAGCTCTTGAGGCTGAGGCCACTACTGCTACTGGGAAGAGAGTTCTGTAAACATGTGACTATGTCAGAGAAACTGGTGAGTCAGCCGTAAGACGAGACAAGATGAGATGAGATAGGATGAGATGAGATGGGATGGGATGAGGTGGGATGGGATGTGAAAACCAGTCAGTGAGACCTCTGGTCGTGTTTGTAACACCAGCCATGTCATGGACAACACCAGTCATGCAGTTTTCGCTTTCTGAGCAAATCTAGTCTACTGTGTGTGTGTGTGTGTGTGTGTGTGTGTGTGTGTGTACGTGTGTACATCAGAGGAACCATGCATGCCTAATGAGTGGTAATGACGCAGCCCTCTCCTTAGACCAGAGGCTCACAGATGCACTGGGCAGTGGCAGCAACCAGCAGCTGGGGTTCGGCTGAGACAGCACATTCACAAAGTCTCTCTCTCTCTCACTCTCTCTCTCTCTCTCACTCTCTCTCTCTCTCTCTTTCTCTCTCTCTCTCTCTCCCTCTTTCTCTCTCACTCCCTCCCTCTTTTTCTCTCGCTCCCCATCTCCTCTCCCTCTCTCCCAACTCTCTGAAACAGCTGTTATCAATGAGTAGCTTCAGCTTATCAGCTTAACATCACATCTCCCTCAACAGAGGTCTATAAAAACCTCTATAATTTATTTGGGCAGGGGGAGAAGAGGTGTTGGGTAAATGCACACATTACCATGATAAAGTAGCAAGGTGGGCAGGAGGAAATGGAAACAGAGTGGCAGTGACAGAGCAACGAGAGAGAGGGAGAAAGAAGGGATAGAGCATGAGGGAGAGCTTTTAAGTCTTGGGGGTGGGGAAGTTTGAAAGCTGAAGAAAATCCAGTTGCGGATATTAAGAGGCTTAATATAAGAACTTGCCGAGGCTGCATTTTGCTGTGTGGGCCCCTTCAGTCAGTATCATCCTTGACAGAGGTTATAGTCTGTTCTGTAAGAGAGGAAGGGGATCAGGGGGAGGCAGAGAGAGAGAGACAGGCAGGGAGTGACACTGAGATAGAGAGGCACTATGACGTGGATAGGAGCCCATGCTTCATAACTGCGGCCTGACACCTTTTTATAGGGGAATTAAACACTGAGCATGTCTTAGTACAGAGTGGTGCTGGATCCAGTGTTTCCATGCGAAAAGGGATCAGTTGGAAGCTAAGGAGGGCGAAATGGGAATGGGAGTGACTTCATGATTTACGATTGCTTAAAAACGATTGGTTTATTCCCTAAATAGACCTTATTAAACGCTCTGGATACGATCAAGAGGATAGGATAACATAGTGTAAAGCACACATGGCGAGATGAAGCTAGCATGTCCCCCAGCTACATATTCTCATTAGCCAGCATGTCCCCCAGGAAAGGAGTTACAATTGGAAGACAGGTGGACTTGGAGAGAGAAGAGGAGAAGTCCTACTACTGCTGTACAGATGATATTGACCTTTCCTTTCCCTTGCACTCAAGTCAAGTCCATTTCGAGTGTTTTTTTTATACTGAATGAAATGTAGTTTTTTTTTACTGTAATTTATATGCAGGGATGGTTTGAATTGGGAATAAGGACAATTGAGAAGTCAACCTCCTTGATGTCAGCCCTAGTCATAATACTGTACCTCAGGTTAAAAAAAAGTGCTTGTCACAGTATTAGCTTGTCCTAGGATAGTGGGATACTGTAGACTACTATTGGTGATGCTGCACTTGATAGAAGTTCTCACCATGTTTGAAGTGTGGTATTGAATACATTGCTGATGCTATATCTCTCTCTGTAGGAGGTATAAACCGGGCGGGGGCGATCCCAACATTCTTGCGGACCCCTCCAATGTTTCAGCCCCAACTGGACATGAAGCAGTTCCTACAGTTTCCCATGGACACAGCACCACCTCCACACAGCATGGGCCTCTTCCATAACTTTAACACAGTGAGTAAACACACACACACACACATGTACGCATGCACCCACCCACGCACGCACACATGCACACACACACACACACACACACACACACACACACACACACACACACACACACACACACACACACACACACACAAAACACTCTGTTAATAATCTTTAAAATGATTTTGAAAGCAGCAGCAAGGTAACATTTTTAATGCCATATGCAGTACTTCAAAACATGCATGTTGTACAACCTTTGACATTTTTGTTTGATGTGTTTTCTTCATTTGCCCTCTGAATATCTGCATGGTTCCTGGAGGAGTCCTCTGTGTCCCCAGCCCATTAATTATAGCTGATCATTTTGATTAGAAGAACATTTACCATTTCACAAGCTCAGCATATCCACTACTGCTGTGCATTCTCCAGATTGCATTAAGAAATGCAGAAACACTGTGTGGCTCAGCAGAATGAAACGCAGCAAACTGTCCCTCTGGACTGTAGGGCAGTAATGTTCCTGTGTGGTGTGTGTGTGTGTGTGTGTGTGTGTGTGTGTGTGTGTGTGTGTGTGTGTGTGTGTGTGTGTGTGTGTGTGTGTGGTTATTTACTCCCCATTCACTTTAATAGCCCCATACAACAGAGCTGGAAACAGTCTCAGAATGGACTAACTAGTAGAGTACTGTAGTCTATCTAGTACATTCATTGACTTCTAGAGTTACAAACACCTTAGTAACACCTGTTTTCAGATCTTGCTCTGGAAACCAAAACCACACTCCCTCGTACATCCTTTAGACCAGCTCCACGACTCTATTTGCAGTGTTCTTTTGCAACACAATAAATGATGTCCACTGGTGCACAGGGATTCAGTGAATGATAATAGCTGGCGCTGGTGACAGACAGCCTCCAGTAGTTTTACTGCTTTCTGTCCAGTAGATGGGGATATTGGAGAGGCTCAGAGGATGACCTGACCTTACTGTCAGGCGGTACATAGTCAGACACCACCATTAAACGCTTTAGTGCATTGTGTGCCCTAAAATACAATGGTGTGGTGACATTGACTAGGATTCCCTTACACACATAATAAAGCAGGTGTTTTATTGAAAGTCCATGCAGTCTGAAATGTAGGCTCATATTATTGCTTTAATATAGTACAGTAGATATAATAATCTATACAATGCTGTATGTTTTCTGCTGCTTGTGTCATGTGGTTGCGAAAGAGGTGGTAGTGGTGGTCTAGTGGATAGTGAGTTGGACTTGTGATCGGAAGGTTGTGAGTTCAAATCCCGCCTGAAACCACACCACTACTAGTGTGCCCTTGAGTAAGGCACTTAGCCCTCAGTTACTCCAGGGGGAATGTCCCTGTAATTTGTAATTGTAAGTCGCTTTGGATTAAAAGCGGCTGCTAAATGGCAAAATTATTCAAAATTAAAGAGAGGATCAGTCGCTGGCTACAACACATGAAGGTTCTATAAGGCATAGACTCATGTCTTCAGGTGTGTTGAAAGGATTTCCTGCATTTTTAGGACATTCTGTGTGACTGTCTTCGGGTCTATAGGGATGTTGGGAAGTAGATAGAGGCACACTTCAGTTCTCGCCTGGGTGAGTTTCTCTACTACTGTTGACACAGACAAACATTTGTCGGTCTTGGGATTTTTTGAAAGTATTAAAGGAATGTGTAAACAATTCCCTGCTTGAGCACTCTGTAATTTAACCCTTCATGGACGATACAGTGCACAATATACTGGATTATTATTCAAAGTAACTTTAGTCAATGGATAGCCCTAAATTAGTGTTAGATATTAGTTTAGGTACTGCAGTGGAGATTGTGTCCCATTCAGGGATGGTTTGGTATACTGTACAAGATCTGAAGCCTGTCTGTTACTGAAGTTTGGAAGTTTGCTGTTATGATGTAGGATTCACTTTAGCTGCCTGCCACACACACACACACACACACACACACACACACACACACACACACACTTAAACAGAATCTGTATCAGGAGGTACAATAAAAGGTTACATTAAAATGTGTGAGGAATCCTTCTCACTCCTGAGTCCTGATGCTTCCTCCGCTGGCCACCAGTGGCCGCCAGAGACTCCTTTATTGTTTTCCTTAATTCACCTCGCTAGTTTGAAAGTCATGATGCTACTAAGAAATCCGCTGGACAAAAACATGAGAATTCTTGACAGATTTATTGTTAGTAATCAAGCTGGGTTTGTGTGAAACTTTCTGCAAAACACTTTTCTGACGGCGTCGATAGTTGAAAAACGCCACAGGTGGAGTGTACAGCTTTAATGTGATTTGTCCTCCACCTGCCTGTCTGGTCTAGTGTGCCCTAAGACATTGATGAATAATTTATCTGCAGCAGCTGCTGCTGGTATGGCCAGGCTGCTGAGTTGCCAGCCACGCATACACACACACGCACACACACACGCACACACACACACACACACACACACACATACACACACACACACGCACACACACACACACACACACACACACACACACACACACACACACACACACACACACACACACACACACACACACACACTCTCTCTCTCTCTCTCTCGCTAAGGCTGCAAAGTCAGGAATTTCCGAGGAAAGTGTATAATCATGCGAGCCGCCATGCGCAGACTTGTTGATGCTCACCTGCTGCAGCAGCAGACCCGCTCCCCTCCCTCCCTCCTCCCTCCCTTTCTCTCTCTTCAAACACTTCAACTTTCTCTTATCGCCTCGGGTCTTGAGGTCAGGTCTTCCTGTTGACAGTCTCGGTTCGCACAGCAGTCTGTCGCACTTCTGAACGTTCACTGAAGGAACCTTGAAAGAGAGAGTTCACCAGGCTACATACATACCCAGCCATCACCTTGTCTTGAGATGTCTTAAGATGTCTTAATTAATTGACAAATGTGTCTTAAGACGTCTCGAGACAAGGTGATGGCTGGGTATGTAACGCTATGATTTAGGCTCATGGTGCAGTTCCATTGGAGTCTAGATTAATTCTGATGTGTATAATGAGGTTTCACTGAAAGTGCTTGCATATGTGCATGACATGTGTTTGAACAGTTGGTGGTTAATGCAGTGCGGTGCCGGTTGGGGGGTTGTGGGGAGGGCAAAAGTTCCCGCTGGCTGAGGATGACAACACTTGATAGACGGAGAGGGAGATGGAGGGGGGAGGAGAGGGGGAGAGAGCATGACACTGACTGCATCTGGACAGAGTGTGGGAGTATGCGCGTGTGTGTGTGTGTGTGTGTGTGTGTGTGTGTGTGTGAGAGAGAGAGAGAGAGAGAGAGAGGGAGAGAGGAGGGGGGGGGGGGGATAGTGAAGGAGAAGTACTACCAGGAAGCGTGCTAGAGAGAAAGGAGCAGGAGAGAGAGAGAGAGAGAGAGAGAGAGAGAAAGAGAGAGAAAGAGAGAGAGAGAGAGAGAGACAGAGAGAGAGAGAGAGACAGAGAGAGAGAGAGAGAGAGAGAGAGAGAGAGAGAGAGAGAGAGAGAGAGAAAGTACAGTACAGTAGACAGGCACTTGCTAGCGAGGTGATGTGTCAGTGAATAACTATGGGAAGAGGAAACTCCTCATGGCAACAACTACAACTACTCCCATAGCTGCTCCATAGACACAAAGACAGGAAGAGAAGAAGGGAGAGGGAGAGGGAGAGAGAAAGAAGGCACTAGATGGAAAGGCATCACTAGAAGAAACACTGTGATTACTCTAGACCAGTATAGTGTGGAGAACAACCAGGAGGCTGAATGAGTGAGGAGAGAGAGCGACACACTCCCTTTAGTCTCACACACGCGGATACAAACACTCTCACACACCCAGGGGAACCAATGCAGCTCCAAGCCCCAGCTGAGGACACAGAGGAGAAGAGGGTGAGTACCAAACACCACCACCAGTAGTTCACTGTAGTGTACAGTAGAGTTGGAATACCGGCAGATATAGGGCTGAGGGGAGTGATGTAGATGGGGGTATTGTAGTCTAAATCTGGGTAGGACTCAAAAGTGGAACTTCAGCTTCAAAGGATGTTTCATCTGGCATGACACAGTTATTGCTCTCACTGCCAGCATAGTCCTACTGCGTGCAACAGAGCAGCAACTTTTGGATTGCAGGAATGTAGCCTGCCAAAACATTTCATTGCAATGATAGATAGATAGATAGATAGATAGATAGATAGATAGATAGATAGATAGATAACACACTTCAGGGAGAAGAGAGAGACAAAGGATGAGAGAGCAGGAAAAAAGGTTGGTTCTTAATTTTGGTGCATGCAATTGTTTTGTGCTCTGTTAAGAGATGTATTATGGCATGCTGCTGTTCAATCCCTGAGACACTATTTCGTGTCTGGTTTGTGTTTACAGAAGCCATTAGCCAAAGAGGGGCTCCCCCATCTCCCACATGTGCTGTCAATTGTTCACATTTGCTGTGCTGCTCAGTGGTGTCTAGGTTACTTTCACCTGCTAGTTCTCGTGCACTGGGCTAAACAGTTAAACGTGTGTGTGTGTGCCAGACAATTAGTCCCTCCCTGTGCCACTTCATTAAGTGTTGTACCAGAGATTGAAAGTTGTCCTTTTCTGGAGAAACCTTCAGACCAGAGGGAAAACAAGACCTGTTGTCTTGTTTCAAGGGCTCACTTTTGTTACAGTATAGGTGGAGTGGAGTAACACCCGGTGTGCTGGGCTGGACTGAGGAATTCAGTGAGTCAATATACAGTAATGCACCAGGCGGTTCAATTCTCATTAAACTGTCTTGGGCAGTTTGGTCGGAGCCTGTATTTTAGGGACTGGATACCCACACAGTGAACAGTCAACTGTTCAGTCATGTTTGGTGGCATTTTTTAACAACATACTGTATATCTTTTCTAACAACATTTTGCTGGCAGTCACATTCATTTATATTAGTTTGCATCTTGTAAAATGTTACAGCAGGGAGCATTGTAATGAGCTAGCTGCAGGCTATAGCTAGCTACAGTAATCACTGGAGGTTCATGAAAGTATGTCAACATAGCTCAATGTTGTTGGCCATATCCATAACCTACTTTTATCTGTGTTCTACAGAAAGAGCAGCACCAGAGGAGCATTCTGTAGAAAGTTGGACAGATGAGTCAGAGACAGAGTCAGAGTCAGAGTCAGAGTCAGAGTCAGAGTCAGAGTCAGAGTCAGAGTCAGAGTCAGAGTCAGAGTCAGAGTCAGAGTCAGAGACAGAGACAGAGACAGAGACAGAGACAGAGACAGAGACAGAGACAGAGACAGAGACAGAGACTGAGACAGAGTATGAGAGCCAAATGAGATAAGAATGTGAGATTTGTCAGGATGTCCGGCTCTAGGCCCTCTCTCTCTCTCTCTCTCTCTCTCTCTCTCTCTCTCTCTCTCTCTCTCTCTCTCTCTCTCTCTCTCTCTCTCTCTCTCTCTCTCTCTCTCTCTCTCTCTCTCTCTCTCTGTCCTACAGATGGTGTGTCTCTACGCTGTCACTCTGCTCTATGTCTCAGTCCTCCTCTCTCTGTTTACCCTGTTTCCTCTCGGTTGCCTGGTTACAATCCTACTGCACATTTTCACATTGTTTTTGTTTGACTTAAGAGAATATTCATTTCAGACTCTCGCGTCTCACCCAGACAAGTTAAGCTGTTTCATAAATGTGGCTTGCTTTCGCTGTAAGACAATGGAAATAAATGCATCAATATCATCTATCATCTAGATATGTTTTGGGATCAACAAGACAACTTAAGAACCATAACATTTTATAGTCAGTTTTTTGGGATAGAGGAAAATTCTGTATTGTTGTTTACTGTGTTTTGTGAAATTGCAGATGTTCAGAATACGTACATTAGTGTCCCCACGCTTCATGAGGTTAGAACTCAATAGAATGTAACGCTGTCTGAGTAAAGTAAGATTTACAAAGGTTTTCACTTGGACATGTCATGGATGTCATGTCATCCAAATCGCTGTGTAATAAAGTGTGATTTTGACTAGTTAAGCAGACCGCCAATGCGTGCGTATACAAGCTGAAGTGAACACCCACACCAATGACGGATTCTCCACTAAGGCTTATGTCAATTAAACTTGATTGCAAGGTAAATGATGGTTCAGACATAGAAAGATAAGGGCGGTATGTTCAGACACACACACACACACACACACACACACACACACACAGGCTGATTATCCTGAGTCTTTGTGTCTGGGACATACAGTAATATGTTTAAATTGGAGATTAGCCACCGGCACGTTGGACTGCTGCTAAAGCTATTCGGTTAAATGTATGCTTAGTGGCTAACATCCCACAGTGATGGACACCCCAGCTGAAACAATTAGTAGTCACTCAGTTCACCACTGGCACACATACCCTTTTCACGTCGCTGAGCTGAACCCAGTTTAGCTGAGCTGACTTGTACTGTGCTTGCCTGGTTACGCACCCCACCATAGTTGCTGTAACCATTGTTAGGATTCTGCACTACAGATATGACACTGACTGTGATGCCAGCTGTAGTGCATCAACACTCCTCTAGGACGGTCTGCTAAGCTTGCTACACACAGACAGAGACCTATAAAGCTGTAGGACACTGTTCATGGGTTATGGCCCGGCTAACATGGGTCTCTATAGTAGTGTGTAGGGATGAGTGTTTGTGCACAGATGTTTGGACATTTCTCTCAGGCACTTGAGAGGACACCTGAGGTGGGCCTGATGCTCCATCTGTTCTGGAGGGCACATGATGTTCACCGCTATACATCCTAATGATGAAATGGGCTGTCTGGGCCAGACACTGGGCTTGTGATTGAGGCACCATGTATTGTATGGCACTTACCCTCTCTCTCTCTCTCTCTCTCTCTCTCTCTCTCTCTCTCTCTCTCTCTCTCTCTCTCTCTCTCTCTCTCTCTCTCTCTCTCTCTCTCTCTCTCTCTCTCTCTCTCTCTCTCTCTCTCTCTCTCTCTCTCTCTCTCTCTCTCTCTCTCTCTCTCTCTCTCTCTCTCTCTCTCTCTCTCTCTCTGTGATATAGATGGATCCAGTCCAGAAGGCGGTGATCAACCACACTTTCGGAGTCCCGTTGATCAAGACCAAGCGGCCCATCATCTCCTGTAACGTCTGCCAGATCCGTTTCAACTCCGAGGTACAGCCCAGCCCAGCATACCTCATATCTCCTCCACCCTCACGTCCACCACCCTCCACCCTCACCCTCTCTATCCTCAGGGATCTCTTTGTACGTCTCTTTCTCCTGCTTGTTGCTGTTTAATTCTTTGGTTAACGTAGTGAGTGACTGTGGATGTATTTCGTACATCTGCTTGTGTTTGGCAGTGGAGGCCTCATTGGAATTCTGCTTCTTTAAGGAGAGTGAGAATTGTGAGACTGAGTACAGCTCTGCAGTATCAGCCCTAGAGCGTTGCTGGAGAAGCCTTGCGAGCGTGTAATAGGATTTTCCCCGGCATATCAAAGGGATTTTCTCTGTCACATCAACATGTAAAGTTGATTAAGATCTGGGGCGTATGGAAAGTCATTTTATATAAGCATACCACAAAGTCAAAAGCTTTCCAGAAATAACTCCCTCAGTGCTTTTTTCCGTGCTATAAATAATTCAATTAATCCATTTCTAACTGCATGTACATGCATTATCTTGTACTAGTATTAATGTATTTGTGTGTAGTATGCGATTTGTCAAAGCAAAACAGATGAATATGTTTTATCTTTACCCTTACCAACATCTTTTCATAATGATAAAATCTTCTCTTTCCACCCTTAGTAAAACATGCTATCAATGTACAATTATCAGCATAAATCCCCTTTAGTCTACAATGGAAGCTGGCTATGCTAGGCTGTAGTATTCGGTAGTATAGATATTCAGAGCCAGGGTGGACATCCCTCCCTCCACAGCACACACAGACAAGGGAGCGGTCCCGCAACCCACATCTATTTCTACTCCCTAGGCCTACAATCATGGCCTCCATGCGGTCAGCTGTCCTGCATACATGTATTCTTCAAGCCCTTCTCTATAGAAGTAGAGCTCTCCATAGGCCAACACAACAGGAAACAGGAAATGGTTAGATGAGAGGAAAGATGGTCAGAATTATTCTGTAATGCTTTGGGAACTTGACCATGGCTATGAAACCAGTAACAACACCTGTTATACAGTATTATGTTCTAAGAATTTATTTTAAGTATTCCCCAGTTTCATGTCCTCATGATTTCATGGACTATTAGACACAGAAGATTAGCCAAAATGAAGTAGAGCCTTTAGTATGTACAGTACTGTAGCTAGCATGAACATGAGTATGAAATTAAAACACTGATTCACTCTACAGTGTGTTATGCTGCATACTGTAGATGTAGAAATATATAGTTAACACCACATTTGTTTTAATCCTTAGCTAAATAGAGGATTAGGTTGCATAAGTATGTGCACAGCCCCAGAGTACATTTCTGACACATAAAAGCCTTTGATGCAGGGACGAAGCCCACTGTTTATAGCCAAGCATGTGACCCTTTAGCTAAACAAGCTGGACACATAAACATGCCGGTAAATATTGACGCATGCCAGGCAATAACGAGCTAAGTACTTTACCTCCCTCGGACTATCTATGACCCCCAACAGCTGCCCCGCTCTGAAATGGACCCCTGAGTGATGTCAGCACTCCCCAACCCTAGTGCAGTACATCACCTCCCAACAAAGTCCCCCACCCCTATTGCAATACTCCCCCTCCCAACAGAGCCCTCCACACCCGCTGCTCTACCCATGGTCTTCAGTTGAGGGGACCTGTCAGGGCAGGGTTGGGTTTCATCATGTGACCACAGCAGAGTTCATTTAGCCCTGGAATGTGTGTGTTTCTGTGTGTGTGTGTGTGTGTGTGTGTGCGTGTGTGTGTGTGTGTGTGTGTGTGTGTGTCTGTGTCTGTGTCTGTGTCTGTGTCTGTGTCTGTGTGTGTGTGTGTGTGTGTGCAAGCAATAATGGTGTGTGTGTGTGTGTGTGTGTACAGTATGCGTGTGTGCCACATCTGGAAGGACATCTGCGGCAGTCCCTGAATCCAGACTCAGCAGGTGACAGGCGGCAGGCACACAGAAGCGCTCAGTTGTACAATCTACTATAACACACCTTCTCTTCACTGTTACTGTCAAAGTCACTGTTAACGGTTCAGGTAAATGGCCACACTGCAGTGCAGCAGCAGCAGTGTCATACAGAACAGTAGGTTATTTGTCAATGGGGGAGAAAGAAGAGTCTGCAGTACAGAAGACTCCTAGGCTTAGCTAGAGAAACCCCGCTCTCGATCAGGATTATGCCGACTAAACAACCTCCCCGACACTCCTTGGGTTCACATCATATAAGGCAGAACGAATCTGTCATGGATGACATACAGTATATGTTCCATTGAAGAAATAGTGTTTAAACCCAAGTACAGTTAGGCATTGTTCCAGTTCAGGATAATCCATCAAACAAAAGGAGTGAATGTTGTGCTTGACATTCACCGACTTTCATCTGTGTCTGTTGTTGAGCTTCCGTTTTCATCATCATAACGCACACACTGTATGGTGACTCGGACGGGCCAGAGGAATGAATGCCTACTGACCACATCATGATCAGTAGATATGTATTTCCTCAAAAGACATCCCCCTCCTCATCCCATGCTCAAGTCATTTCATGCTTCATTGTGCAATTCTATTATTCCCACATCCCTGCGCACTGTTCACACAGTATTATTTACAGTGCGGAAAAGCCTCAAATTGGCTGTCACTACTTATCATAAGATGCATTCGTCAAGGGCGAGGATTATAACGGCGCTCTAACAGCCCCACTGCACTCTGGGAGATGACGAGAGAGGGAGTGACGTGGCGGCTCCCTGTGTCCCCAGGTCCCTTTGTGTGGGCCGACGAGGCGAGAATAACCTTGCCGTGCTGCAGGAGTGATGTCACAGCCTTGCTTCCGCTGCATTGGTCAACGTCACTGCTGCAGCATGACCAGGCTGCTCCTGCCCCTCCCTCCCCTCCTCCCTCCCTCCCTCCCTCCGTCCCTCCCTCTGTCCCTCTTCTTCCCTGTCCTCATCTGGAGTTGCAGCTGTGCTGTGCTCTACTATGTGTGGCTGTGTCCCAGCTCTCCTGGGTGTGTTTCTGTCTCTGAGATTGACACGTTCCCATGGACATGGTGGTGACACCGAGATCATAGTCTCGTCTAGCTCTCATGGACATGGTGGTGACACCGAGATCATCGTCCCAGCTAGCCTTCCTCACATGTCTGTTTGTGTGTTCACTCCATCCAGAACAAACATGTCCACCTGCCCTGTGGCTTGGCTGCTCCTCCCCAGGGCTTGGCAGTAGAGGTTAAGAAAGCTCCCATGGCCGCGCCGCCCCACCGAGGGGGCCACACATCTCCCCTCACCCCTCCTTCATCTCAGTGATCATTCCTCTTTTAGCACTCCTCCGTTCACGCCATCCCTGATCTGCGGGTTTTAGACTGGCAGATCCTTAAGACCCCAGGAGGGCTACGGTTACAGGAGACATGCTATATACAGCCAGCCTCCGTTCTGTCATCACCAATTACAGCCTTGGGCTTTAACATAGGCCTTTTGGACACACCTCGGTCCAGAGGGACAGACCCCCCCCCCCTCTCATCATCCCATTCCCTGCCTCCCAGTCTCACCCAGACCTGAGCTCACAGTCGTTGTGGTGCTCTGTGGTGCCACTTGATTTCTCCATTCCTTCCAGCACCTGGCTGTGGCAGCTGTCATCACTCAGACGGCTTGTTTTTTTTGTTTTTTTTACCATAATCCCGCCACTTAATCATCATGATCCTGATAATTATAATTAGATGAGTAACAATAATTATTCGTCCCTGCCAACATACCCATACACACATGAACGCACACACGCACACACCCAGGGACTTGGGGCAGACTGCTTTCCGACTTTTAGCTGGGCAGGGACGAGGGACGATGTGTTTGTGGGTGTATGCGTGCAACCATAATGAGGACATAGTCCACAGACGACAGTTCCTTTCGGTGCAGTTCTAGAAATATTCACAGACAGACAGACAGACAGACAGACAGACAGATGGTGGTCCGACACACTGAGACGGGGTAGAGCTCTTCTGATGGATGACTCACCCCTGTTGTTTACCCCAGAACAAACACATTAGCCAGGAGCAGGTCTTTCAACAGAAGATAGCCACGATTAGCCAGCAGATTAGCCACGCTGTGCTCTGTAATGGATCCCCTGTATTGTGTTTTTCTCTGCTGGAACGCTGGACATCCCCCAGTCCATACAAACCGGCTGTCAATCACCACTCACTTCCTACCTCCATGCCGTAGACACTCTCCTCCCCAGTAGCATGTTTATTTAGAGATACACATTTCTATATAGGCAAACGAATACGTAAGTCAGAGTGTGTCTAAGGGAGGTTTGAGGCCTCTGGTGAGCAGCTGTAGCCAAGCCTGGCATGTGTGTGTTGCTTTATAAGTATGGTATGTATGCTAGCCATTGCTCCCAGTGATAATGTATACAATGTGAGGGGGAGTGGAGCTGGGAGTGGAGGGGTGAGGGCTTATGGGGCTATAGAGAGACAGGATGGCATGGCACCCCACTGACCGGGAGTTCACCGCCCTGAATGTCCATCAACATAGCTGTAGTAATGACATGGCTGGAGCCTCAGAGGTTCTGAAGCCGTGTAGGAGAGATCTGGCCTCTGTGGAGGAGGGAGAGGAGACACACAGAGGCCTGAGGTCTGGACCACTGCTGCCTGCCTGATGATGTCAGACAGATGGAAGGATAGATAGACAGACATGCAGGCAGACAGACATGCAGGCAGACAGACGGACATGCAGACTGAAAGACAGACAGGCAAGACAGGCAGACAGACAAGCATCAAGATGCAGACAAGCAGGCAGGCAGGCAGACATGCAGGCAGCTTGGAAGACAGACAGACAGAACAGACAGGACAGATGGACACAGAGACAAACACAGACACAGACAGGCGGACAGACACAGACATAGAATCAGACATAGACAGACAGACAGACACAGAAAGAAAGACAGACACAGAAAGACAGATAGACAGATACTGACAGACAGACACAGACACAGAATCAGACATAGACAGACAGACAGAGGTATACAGACAGACAGACAGACACAGGTATACAGAGAGACGGACAGAGAGACTGGGTTCCACTGTCATATGCTGTTTCCATTACCACACTGGGCTCATCGGTGCTCAGATCACCTGTTACAGTTTGCATCTCTATCCACTGTAAGCCTGCCTGCAGGCTGTGGTCTCTTGTCCCTGGTGTGGATTAAATGACATGCCAGAGTCTGAGACACTGTTAGTGTGTGTGTGTGTGTGTGTGTGTGTGTGTGTGTGTGTGTGTGTATGTGTGAGGGTGTGTGAGGGTGTGTGAGGGTGTGTGAGGGTGGGTGTGTGTGTGTGTGTGTGTGTGTGTGTGTGTGTGCGTGCGTGCGTGTGTGTTGTGGGGCCAGTGTTTTCCAAACGAGTGTAATGTTTTATTCACCTGTTCTCGCTAGTCTTCATTTCAGTTGAGCCCTGTTGTCTTTCTGTACTCCATAGAGCCAGGCAGAAGCCCACTACAAAGGCAACCGCCACGCCAGGAGAGTCAAAGGCATTGAGACCTCCAAAAGTCGTCCTCAGGAGGGGGACAAGCCCCCACCTGTCCCCACCTCCTCCCCCTCACCCCCAGGACCCCCGGCAGCTGCCTTCGACAGTGACCCCAGCAAACCAGGTGAGACCTCATGTATAGTAAGTAGATTGTTTGGTGGAAGACCCTCAATACCAGCAACATACTATATGTGTTGTATATTGCAGTACTACATCCAGCATGATTCCATCAGTATAAACTCATTACTGTTGTGAAAGCAAACCATGTCATCCATGGTCATAGTCTAACCAGCCCATAGGGAAATGAACCAAAGAGGAAGTGCTGAGGGAAATGAATAGTGCCCCCCAAATATGAATGAATAACAATCCCAACAGTATCATTACAGCAGGCCTTGAAATATTGTTGTTCCTTTTTGTGGCTCCTCTCTGTGTGTGGTCTGCCCTGGGTTAGAGTCTGGTCTCCCATTCCCACCAGCAGAGCAGCACACAGCACTAGCACATCTCAGTACAATTCAATTTAGCTCAGTTCAACTCTGACTGCTGTCTCCCGGACCCTGGGATCCAACGTGTTCCACTACATATCGCAGTGCACTCATATCACTGTGATACTCACAATATTTGCATCAGGGTCCATCTTAAAAATGTCATTATTTGGGTGGATAAAGTAAATATTGCAAAAATGTGGTATCACTTGTAGTAGTTCTCCAAACTCACTTTTGATGGACAAAGCTCTCGTCTATTTGAAGTATTTCTAAAAGGAAATTAAGCCAAGACTCCAACTGGGGTACAGCACAGCAAAGACAAGCAGACGAGAAACAGACAGGATAGATAAATCAGACACTCCTAACAAAACAGATTCCCTTCCAACAAACAGATTGATATAGACACAGGCGTCATTATTGGGTCTGAAATATTATCCTCTGAATTCTTTGATGGAATCTACTTTAAAGTGTTGTTCTATTCTAACATTGTGAGGCCTCTATAATGTTTGCTTTGTTAAGAATCTGACCACAGAGAACCAGGTGACTTTGACCGATGGCACCACAATATGTCACTTTCTTGGCAATGTCACAAGGGACCCCTTGGCAGTGTGATTATAGAACTATGGGCCTGTGTTATTGGGTATTAGAAGGTCATTTGTCACAGAGTCAAAATAACTGGATGATCTGCGAGTAGGGAGAGGGTTATGGCTGCTAAGTACAGTAAATGTGTGAGGGAGAGTGGGAGAATGAAAGATGGAGGAGAGGATGATGGATTCAGTGGAAACAAAGCCAACATCTATAACGGGATAGATACAGCACAGCTTACCCTAACCCTAACGAAAAGTAATTCAGCAGATTATTTGATTGGTTGCTAGGGACAGAGGGCATGATGGAGGGTGTTGCTGCTCCTTCTGTCTCTCTCTGTCTCTCTCTCTCTCTGTCTCTCTCGATCTCTCTCTCTCTCTGTCTCTCTCCCTCTCTCTGTTAGGACTAGCTAGAAGGCTAGAAAGTCTGTCTCCGCCCTTCTCCTCTCTCCACCCGGAACTTTCCATTCTCTCACTGTCACTAGCCTGACTGGCTGTCCCTGGATGAAACACTTACGAATGAAAGGACTGGGGAATATTTTGGTGACATTTGAAAAGATTCCACAAAGAGTGTTTGACTCACTATTTCATCATAGAAATATAGACTAGAGCACTGTTGCGGAAATAAATGGAAAGAACAGGCTCTCATAGTTCAAGTTCAAAAGTTCAAAGTTCATTTGACAAGAACCATAAGACATCATATTGTGTCATATATCTGAAGATGTCACATTCGGATATGGCTGCCATTTTTCACCTTAAATGTTGCCTGTTTTTTTTCTTTGTGGCATTGTCCCAGAGTATTGACTGGCCAGTCTGGCCTTCTCTCTCCCTCATTGGGCATCTGCCTCTACTCAGACTCCAGCCCAACTTCAGTTAGGCTCATAGAGACTTCCAGAGGGAAGACGGGCCAAAACAAGCCTGCCATGATCTAAATGTGAAAGCAGATACATGTGAAAGAATGCCTTTTTCCATCCAAGCCTCTTTCTCGTGACCCTGATTCCCCATCTCCCTGGCCATTAGAGTGTGTGAGTGTGTGTGTGTGCGTGTGTGTGTGTGTGTGTGTGTGTGTGTGTGTGTGTGCGTGCGTACGTGTGTGCGTGCAAGTATGCGTGTGCGTGTGCGTGTGTGTGTGTCTGTGTGTGTGATGGAGTCCCATAGAACCAGTTTGATGACCGAGGTTCCAACCGAAGGGGAACCGTGGGGACAGGCTTGTGGGAATAGGCAGCTGTGGTCCCAGCTGGGCTATGGCAGCGGGGGGGGGGGGAGCACTGTCTGGAGGATAGAGACTGTGTGGATTTGGCTGGGAGGTCACTGTGCTTCACTTACTGGGGGTCTGACTCTAGAGCAGCCTATACATTTACAATACTTGTATACACACACACACACACACACATGGACACATGTGTACACACACACACACACATACACACACACACATGGACACATGTGTACACACACACACACACACATGGACACATGTACACACACACACACACACACACACACACACACACACACACACACACACACACACACATGCTGTGGTCCAGGCCACTGTGGTCAGGACCTGTATGTATGAGGGGGGAAGAATTCCCACGCTTGACGAGAAGTACAACCATGCGGTGTGGTGTTTTTGTTGAAGTAAACTGTTTTCTTTTGTCCAATCTGTGCTTGTTGGTCTGGTTTTCAGGCTTCACACAATTTCCTCCTCTGCAAGGACATTGAGAGATGAGACTCAGGCTAGTGCATTGACTTTCTGTCAGCAATATGTATATGGATGCTATGCAAGTTTGCTTATGTGACAGCAGCTGGTGAAACAGGGAACAAGTCGCCAACCGACGGACTATTCTGACTTTTATTCAGGAAAAAATTGCAATGTTTTGGCTTGACTCGCGAGTGTGTCATTCATTTTCAATAACGTTTATTTACATTATTCAGAATAAAAGTTAGAATCCGGTTTCACATAATTGTCCTGTTATGGTATTGTGTTGGTGAGCAGTATGCCATGGTGTGGCTGTGTTACTGTACTGTAGTAATGAGGATGAGTATGTGAGTGGAGGAGCCCAAGCTGTGGTAGAGACGTGGTCAGTGGTTCCCCAGAGAGAAGGCCCTCTTGGCCCTGCAGGACTTGGCTGAGAGGGAGAGAGAGGAAAGGAGGGGAGACGCCAGCTGTTTAGGGAGAGAGCAGTCCTGGCTCACTGATCTTAGTCATTGCCTGGCATCTCTCCTCCCTCCCTTTCTCTCTCCCTCCTCATCCTCTCTCCTTTCACTGACACTCCTACTCCAATGAAGGGCCCTGTTTAAAGCACCCTAATGTTTTATCTGCACTGGCCCCTCGGTGCTTACTCCACACACCCAAGGTCAATGAAACGGATCACTTACATGTGAGGGATAAGGTTGCCGTATGCTGACTAGCATTGAATTACATGGAGTTGATTTGCTGTTCATGCTCTTGCTATTTATATACGGTACTGTATATAGCATATATATATATATATATATATCTTATAGATCATCTCTCATCATCTCAACAGCTTGCTAACATCAGGATACAGTCATTTTCATTTTCACGTGTGTGTGTGTGTGTGTGTGTGTGTGTGTGTGTGTGTGTGTGTGTCAGTGTGTCAGTGTGTGTCTGTGTGTGAGTCAGAGTTAGGACACAGGCCAGGCTGAGAGAAGGCACCCCACTGCATAATAAATGAAGCGCAGCGCTCGTTAAGGTGGTGTTGGGTTTCCAAGCTCGTTAATCATTAAGAACAGGCAGGGAGAGGAGGGCATGAGGGGGCACGGACAGCCCATACTCCCCCTTCCCCACCTGTAACTCCAGCACCTGATCACACCCCCCAGAACACCCACCCCAGAACACACACCCCAGAACACCCACCTGGTAACTGTCAGGACTAGTCAGTACACCTGTCTTCAAACTACCTGTGGTATTGTACACCTGCCCAGAGTCTGTAACACATTTGTAAATTCACATAACAGCACAGGGACTAGGATTGTAGAGGTTTATAGATTATTTAGATTAAGTATATCCTACATGAATTGTTATACCCTAATATAATACACATTATTACACAGGATATTGCTACGGGTGCTAGCTTGGTAATGTGGATTAATTTAAATGTTGTTGTTTTTTGGGCAATCAACCAAATAGTTTCCATTAAACACATGTTTTTGGTTCCTCCCTCCACATTAGATTGCGGTGCCTGTTATGTAAGCATTTGACATGTCTATGCCTATACTGCAGGAGTCATCAATTAGCCTACATTTGTCCAAGGGCCAGACTTTTTCTAAGCATAAACACTGTGGGGGCCGGACTTACACATTTTTATTGTTTCATATTTTCACTTTGTTACAAAATGAATGTTAACAGAACAGACTCCTAACACCTATACTCCACCGCCCTACCCGTACCCTCCGATCCTCATCCATTGTTCCCCTCACTGTCCCACCCTCAAAACTCAAAGGCTTCGGTCACCGTGCCTTTTCACGAGCTGCACCCCGCCTCTGGAACTCTCTCCCCCAACCACTCAGAGACTCACCCTCACTCCTCACTTTTAAATCCCACCTCAAAACCTACCTGTTCTCCCATGCCTACAGCCTCCCCTACCCCTAGCCATCTCCCCCATCCCGGCGCCCCCGCCCCCCCCCCCCCCCCCCCTTGACACGCATACAACCTCCCCTACCCCTACCCATCTCCCCTAACCCTGCCACCCCCCTGATATGCATACAGCCTCCCCTACCCCTAACCACCTCCCCTGTCCCTACCACCCCCCCCCCCCCCTCCCCGTTCGCTGACTCTGTGTTCCATGTTACTTGTTGTTTTTGTGTTTATATTACCCCTATATTTATATACCCCTATATTGTCAGCGTCTTTGAGCCTCGGAAAAGCGCTATATAAATTCAATGAATTATTATTATTATTATACTGCACACACCTACGTTGTGTAGGCTACTCGCCAATAATACGTTGACAGGTGGATTTATAACATATTTAGAACCCGTGGGTCGAACGCATGTATTGAGTAAGGTAGGCCAATTGTTTTTGGGTTCATTCAATATTGGAAGAAAAAAAAGCTTGATATTCTAAATACTGGAACACATTTCTTCCCTCCTCACATTTTCTGAATTCATTAATATAAAAAAAATCATGAATATTGCAGCGAATGGCACTGGGAGATAGCTCCAAGCAGGTCTCGAAGCCCGATCTCCCGCTTACCCACGCTAACCGTAAGCCCAAGAGAGTTAACTCCCTTGGTGGAGCTGCTAACGGGCCTTATACAGGTTCGTTACACTATTCTGCAGGCCGGATGGGAAGCTTTGGCGGTCCGGATGTGGCACCTCGGGCCACATTTTGGTGATCCATCCTATACGGCATACGACAATCTCTTATTCCTGACCCAGCCATTGGGTAACTCTTCCCTCCATATTCCCATGTAGAGAGTCAAGAAGCAGCAGATTGTATTGAGTGTACACACCTGGTATGTTCTAATACTCCAGAGGATAATGGATGCCTCTTCTCTGATGACCCTTCACCTCTAGTCTCATCTCCCCCATTACCCTGAGCGCATGGGTGTGTTCAACAACTATCCATGGGTTGTGTTCCAATATCCACACTAGCGTAGAGAACGTACCACATAGAATGCTAGGCCAATATATTGCTTCATTCTTTGTCGTATGCTAGTGTGGATTTGGAACAGGGCTTGGTGGTTTGATATTCACTCGGAATTAAAGCAATGTAAACACACTCTGTAAAGCATCTGTTCTGAGTTATTCTCCTCCACTGACCTCTCATTCTGAATTATTCATCCTTCTACTTGGCTGAGCTCAGTGTAAGGGGAAAACCATGAGAGGTGTGTATACTGTGTGGAGTGAGATGAACGTGGAGAGGATGCACCGTATTAAACTTATGGTTTAAATGGAATAGGTCCAGCCCTTAGAGGTTCATGAAATCCCCTATTACAATTTCGCCCACCTCCTCTCCCCCTCTCTTTAGCTTAATACAAACCACATGGACAGTATGGGTTCGATGTTATTCCTCTAGACGTCGAGGCCAAGAGTTCCTTCCATTGGCATGCTGACATGCTGTGATGAAGTGTGTGTGTGTGTGTGTGTGTGTGTGTGTGTGTGTGTGTGTGTGTGTGTGTGTGTGTGTGTGGGTGTGTGTGTGGGTGTGTGTGTGTGTGTGTGTGCGTGTGCGTGTGCGTGTGCGTGTGCGTGTGCGTGTGCGTGTGCGTGTGCGTGTGCGTGTGCGTGTGTGTGTGTGTGTGTGTGTGTGGGTGTGTGTGGGTGGCTGTGTGTGTATATTTGGGTGTGTGCATGTGCACACACGTGTGTACCCTTGTGTGTTCTTTAATGGGCTGTACTTTTCAAGAACAGTGTGTGAGTGTAGTTTAGCTCTAAGATTTCCTCCCTTCCTGCTGTTGACTGTGATGGCTTCCCATTCTAAACCAGACAGTGTTATAGGCTAGCCTAGCTCTGTGAGTGTTGTGGTGAAGTGGCCATGGTGTTGGTCTGAACTTCTCCACTCTGAGCCTTAAAGAGCACTCACCCATCACCCAGCGCTTTGATCCAGACCAGCTTTATGGGCTTCTGAAAGCCATTGAGGCATTGAGTAAGAAATATGGTTTTGACACACATCTGTTACACAAACGTACTGTACGCGAGCAGAGCAGCTGGAAACTATATGGAAGGCGAGATCCTGTTTATCTCGGAAACCAGTGGAATGAAAAGCCCTCACAACAAGAGCATCTCCACCCGACACGCTTGCAGTGGAAGAGAATAGAGCATAGAGTGTGGTCCACATAACAATAACAAATGAAACATCCAGTGATCAAGTTTCATATGATGGCCCACCGCTATGCTGCCTCACACGATGGAGAGAAAAGAAACTGTCATGTCATGGTCATGTGACAAAATGACAAAAGCATGTGGAATCCTCAAAAGGAAATTGGGCAGTTAAAGTCAATATTAGTTTTTTCCTAGAAATACTCCACTTTAGCCTTTTAAGACCCATAATCCCACTGGGTTATTCCGCCCACCTCCTCCCCTCCTGCCTATGGCACTAGAAGGAGTGCCTACTGGACCTGCTGATGAGTGGCCTGTGGAAGAAATGTACCCACCCCAAATGAAAGGGGGTCTTTGCAGAGCACCACCCACTGCCTGATAAATACCGACGGCATTGCGCATGAGAGTGGCTGACCAGAAACATGTGTGCTGTGTATGTGTGTGTGTGTGTGTGTGTGTGTGTGTGTGTGTGTGTGTGTGTGCGTTTGTGTGTGTGTGTGTGTGTGTGTGTGCGTTTGTGTGTGTGTGTGTGTGTGTGCGACGTTGTGTTTGTCCACACACCCAAGGTCAAGAGAAACGATTTCATATGGGGGATAAAGTTGTTGCATTGCTGTATGCTGACAGCCCAAGCAGAAAAAAGTGTACATAACTATTTAAAATAGATTAAAGGAGTAATTTGTGTGTGTGTGTGTGTGTGTGTGTGTGTGTGTGTGTGTGTGTGTGTGTGTGTGTGTGTGTGTGTGTGTGTGTGTGTGTGTGTGTGTGTGGGTGTGTGTGTGTGGGTGTGTGTGTGCGTGGGTGTCTGTGTGTGTGTGTGTGTGTGTGTGTGTGTGTGTGTGTGTGTGTCTGTGTTTGTTCGTATTGCTAGCTTTTCCATAGCATAGCTGGTTTACATCAGATATTTGTGGAGACGCGTGTTGATAAGTTCGAGAGTCTGCGCAAGTGGGATTGTGGGCTATTGTTTGCAACAACTTGACGTCTGTTTTATTGGTATTGTGACCCGGATATGCAGTTGGACTCAGGCTGGGCTTGCTGTGGTGTTGTGAGTTTAGAGGGGTGAGTGAGTGTGGGAGTGAGTGTGGGAGCGATGTGTTTGTTTTACATGGATTAAAAGTCCTCACTCTATTTAAAACCAGTTTTTCTCTGTTCCATCTCAGCCAAAAATAACAGGTGAGAGGGATAAAAACATCAATCGGTTGATATATCTGTTTCCTATTTCTCCCAGTGGAAACATTGCAATAAGATGAGACCACATCATGGAGAGGAGGAGACCATGTATCTCTGCAGTAGGCTACAGTTCTGTCTCTGGCCTCAGGTCGGGTTCCTCTGATACACTGGAAGTCCTGCTGCTGGAGAAATTAAAAGGAACACTTTGAACACAATTATGTGTCATTCTGAATACAAAAATACTTATTTTGGGCCCCTTTCACTTAATTGTGTTTTGGTCGGTTTGTTTGTATGATCTTTAAACGAGACAGTGGGTTGTACATGAATGGCATCTGGCTTGGTTGGGGATGTGGTTCAAATGTGAAAAAGAAACATTTGGAGAGAACTTTGCTTCACCACAGCCTTGAAAGGCACTGAAGTCACTTTATTGGTTTAGTTTTACACGCTTTCTGACATGAAAACAACTTTGTTTTGATTTTGTGAATACTGCATTTGACCTGATTTTCCCTCTCTGTTTCCTTTGTAGATGAACCAATGCTACAGTCAAATGGGCCCCTGCTGGCGCCGAGCACCCTTCCTCTCCCCCTCTCCACCCCTCCCACCCCTGACTCCCCCATCCCCCCTGTGTGCCCTCTCCTGCCCAACCCCACCCCTCCTTTGATGCTGCCACCCCCGTCATCCATCTCCCCGGGCTGTGTTAATGGCGCCAACCCTGAGCAGCCCAGTTCAGCCCCCTTGGGCCCTGGGGCCCCCACCACCTTGACCCCCGGTAACCCAGAGACTGAGGAGGACAAGGCCAAGAAGCTGCTGTACTGTTCACTGTGCAAAGTGGCCGTCAACTCCCTCTCACAGCTGGAGGCTCACAACAAAGGTATGATGCCCTACCCTTGTACCCCATCTACCTGGCGGCGTTGCCCCTATCATGATTCAGTGCTTTAAAATGCTGCTAGGTGTAACAGTTTCCTGTTCAGACAAAGGTGAGGTTATTTTGTACCAAAGATAACTCTGATGACAAGATAATCATCGATAACTAGTGTCAGATACTTAGTGAAGCGTAACCTCTTCAACCAACATGCTTCCCACATGTTTTTTTGCAGCTGATCCAAATGCCCTATAGCAATGTATTTCTTATCAACCTGTTTCTACAAGTCCTCCCTCCCTCACCCTGCCTAAATACAATACAGTATCAACATGTCACTGGCTGGCCCCGCTTAAGACATAATTATTTAAAGAAAACACTCCCACTCAAAGATTCATGATTTATCTTGTCATTAAGCGAGCGGCAGCACAGCAGCGGAAAGCTGTTCCCTTTTCCCCCAGGCAGTCTGCTTCAATAAGTGGCAGAGGCGGAAGACTGCTAATACTGCTAACCACTGGAGGAGGGATTTAACTCTGTCAAACTATGAGGCTGTTATGAGGGCGGGCTCACCACAACGCTAACGCTGTCACTACTGTGTGGGCTCTTCTTCATTTGGTTTTAGTTAGGGCTTCAAAATGCCCCTAAGGTGCTCACTTAAGTCCATTATGCCCAACTTTCCATTCACTGGCTTTGTTTTTTAATTGAGGAAGCTGTAAAACATCGGCTTTTGAATTCCCTTACCTCTATATCCTGACGTAGTTCATCCTCAGCTCTCTGGCCCCACGCATCCTTCCTTCCCCTACTGTACTGTGGAGGCCTCTTAGGGTATTATTGGCCCTGGACAGTCCTGCCAGCCAGCCAGCCAGACAATGAATGCTTCTTAATGTAGAATGAAGTGCCAATCAATAAAACGTTAATCATTGACATCGTTTTGGTTAGAGTAACCTCTGGCAGGCTTTTTGTACTGGATGTTTCATTGTGCCCTGGAGATATACAGAGATTAAAAGACTGAGATGAATCGTTTATTGTTATGAATCAGAAGGGAGCCCCCACTTATTCCCACATATACACACGTGCATACACGCCTGAATACATTCTTTACATTTCTTGACATTATAGTACAAACACATACAGAGATCTTGTACGATACATAGACAGATAACAAACATGACACATTGTATGTGATCAACCACAGGGCTTGCGGTTCAGCCAAGGGAAGATTAACAGTGGAAATCAACGCTGCAGAGAAAACAATCTGGAAGCAATCTCTTTCATTCTCAAAACAAAACTCTGAAAGAAACCAGGGTCTAAAAATAAAAGCATATGTTGCACAGACACACGAGATGCACAGTATGACTAGTGCATAAAAAACAAACAGCGCTATTATGATTTTAACATTATTTCTATGTTTATACAACTCGTCCATTGTCCATTCGTTGTTTTGAGGTGTGGTCTTTTCTGTTTGTTTAGTGCTTTATTCGAACTGAGAGTCGACCTCTCACACACCAAACAAGGTGACACAGGGTCATCACAGGGTCAGTCCAAAATAAAACAAAGACAGCAACTAATGCTTGAAGTGCAAATGTTTGGCCACAGTTGAAATCAGTCATTCCACCCCCCACCCTCTACCCCCATTGTTCGTGTTCTACAGTTCTCACTGTAACCCTTAACACTGCTCAAAGCTGAAGAATTTGGACCAACAAGTCAAACTCTCGGTCAGACAGAGTGCAACTGGCTGCTTTAGGATGGGGGAAGGCAAGGGAGGGGGGAGAGAGGGGGGAGGGAGGGGGAGGGAGGGGGGGAGTTAGAGAGGATAGGACATGACTGGAATCTAACCCAAGAACAAAACATGCAATTGATTAAAATATATATATATATATATATTGCCATGACATCTTCTCTGCTGTCTGTGTGTAATGCAGACCGCAAGAAGTGTGAAAGCAAATATTTTCTTATGAGAGAAACAAAATGCACAAAACATACTGTTCAAATGTCCTTCATCATCCCACTGATTGGAGATTAATGCAGATTGAAAACACACATCAACAAAAACACATGTCATCATCACAAAATACAAGACATAAATCATATTTGAAGACTAAACCAAGCCCTTGATTTGAAGTATTCTATTCAGTTATAGATAAGATGATTATCCCTCTTATTCACCCACATGAGCATTGAATTAATGGTGTGAGAGACTGATACAGAACACTGCAGAGATGCTCAAATACCATGTTGTTTGTTGTCAGAACTAGTACAGCATGCGCTTATCACTGTGTCCCTCTTGCGGGGAGCAGTTCACACTACACCTCCCTCTCTTACTCGACTAACATTTGATTTGTGTCCTGCACACATGTGCTCAGTTAGGAGAAAATTCAGTCCATGCTACAGAGAGTCTGCTCTCATATCCTCATATATTCTCCAACACTGCTGTGAGTCCAGACTCATATTAGCTCTGGCAGATGGGGTCAGGATGACTCATAAAGTAGCATTGATATTGATATTGATATATTATACTGATAGTTCCCTACCGACTTTCTTATGAGGTCCCCAATGGGAATAAATCATTTGACTTTATTTCGTTTTTTATCCTCAATGATTCTTAATCTGTGTACTGTTGACTTAATATGGTTGAGACAACTTTATATGTTTTGTTTTTTTTAAATGTCAAATTAAATATTTTCATTAATTAATTTGTGTCTCTAGGTACCAAACACAAAACCATCTTAGAGGCTCGTAGTGGGCTGGGCCCCATCAAGGCATACCCTCGCTTGGGCCCCAAGCTCCCTGGAGAGCTGGGGGGAGGGCCGTCCGACCCCAACACTCAGGAACGCACCTTCCACTGTGAGATCTGCAATGTGCGGGTCAACTCTGAACTCCAGCTCAAACAGGTGAGAGAGAGAGACACACAAAGAGATGTTCTGGAGTCTGACCTGTGTCAGAGCTCCCAGGAGTCAGAGGTCAGCCCTGTGTGTCTATATACTAACACTGCCCCCTGCCTGTGCCCTGTCTCCCTGCAGCACATATCCAGTCGAAGGCACAGAGACGGCGTTGCCGGGAAGCCCAACCCCCTCCTCAGCCGGCACAAGAAGCACAGGGGAGCTGACCTCACGGTAACTTTCCTCTTCCCTGAACCAACCCTGACACCAGGCCAAGGCTAACTCAGATTAACTCTTATCTAACCAATGTTAATCTATAACAGCAGGCTTGGATGCCGTTTAACTAGTCAGTGGCCATTAGAGAATTCCTTGCCCAGACAAATTCCTTTTTTGGTAGATCCTCTTCATGAAAATGTTGTTTGATTAAAAACCTCTGCATTATGACAGATCAAAAGAGTCCCAACTGAAATAGTGGGGGTATTATGTGCAAGATGTTAGGGTAATCGTTCACTTTTTCATAAAAGCACGAAACTTGGTACACTTGTACAGTTTGTTGTCCTGAACATTTTCAGACGTGGAGCCCTCAAAAAAACTCCTCCTAGTGGCCGTGGCGGCCATCTTCCTTTCCGCCATAGCCAAATTGTGTATTTTGCTTCATATCTCCTGAACCAAACATGATAACACCGAACAGATGTTGTCTACCCCTATGTTTTGAAGGTCAAGGATTACAATGATACCATATACAACATCATAAAGTGTTCAGGTGGCCATGGCGGCCATTTTCCTTTCCGCCATAGCCGAATAATGTATTTTGCTTCATATCTCCTTAACCAAACATGATAACACTGAACAAATGATGTCTACCCTCATGTTTTGAAGGTCAAGGATTACAATGATACCATATACAACATCATTAAGTGTTCTGGTGAATAGTTAAGTGGTGACCTCAGACCTCATAATGTGCCAGGGATCACCGAAGCAGATACATTGGGACAAGGGAACAAGTTTAAGGAAGTTTAATAAAAACAAAGGTGCCACCACACACTACCCTGACACCTATTCTTCACTGTCTCCACAGTCTCCTCCACACTGACACAGAGCAGAGCACTTTAAGGAGGCTTTTCTGCACTTGCAATGCCCCCGGCAGCCTTTCTTGCAGCCACAACTCAAAGGTTCAAGGATGGACTGGCTTGCCTGTGGAAGAGTTGACCACAAAGGTTTCCAGTCACTTGGATCCATCCAACCCCAGTCTGTTGGTGATGGCATCTTAGGTGCAACCACAAGAGCTTGTCCCCAACCATGTCGTCCTTGGTACACTACTCTTTTCCCCTTCCTTTCTTGGTGAATAACTCAAGACGGGCTTCATCGATGTTGAGTTGGCTGCTGGTGCGATTATAGAGTGAATGAATGAATGAATGATCTTTATTGTCATTGTAACAGGTGCAACACAATTTAAATGCAAGCCCTAGGTTCTAACAATCAAACACAGTCCTAAGATAATAAAAAACAAGAATGAGACATAAATAGACATGAGGCATGATACTGAAGCGCCTGCCTGAGCGCAGCCGTATGAAGTGTTTGTAGCCAGGGTGGTGTGGGTCCTTGAGGATTTTGACTGCCTTGTTGAGACATCGGGAGTTGTACAGTTCTTCCAGGGAGGGGAGAGGGCATCCGATGATCTTCTGGGCCGAGTTGACGACCCTCTGGAGCGCTTTCCTCTCTGCGGCTGTGCAGCTGAGGAACCACACGCAGATGCAGTACGTAAGGATGCTTTCCACGGAGCAGTGGTAGAAGGACACAAGCAGGTCTTGTCTAAGGTGGTAGTTTCTGAGTATTCTCAGGAAGTAGAGTCTCTGCTGTGCCTTCTTGACGATCGCCGTGGTGTTGGTTCTCCAGGTCAGGTCATCCTCCAGGTGGACGCCCAGGAATCTGAAGACTGAGACCATCGATGTACAGGGGCTGTATGACGGTATTCTTCCTCCTGTAGTCCACAATCATCTCCTGGGTCTTTAGCTTGTGCAGCTGCAGGTTGTTGGTTTTACACAGGACTGACAGCTGCTCCACCTCGTCATGGTACGCGGCCTCGTCACCTTCGGAGATGCAGCCCACCACGGTGGTGTCGTCAGCAAACTTGATGATGGCGTTGCTGGGGTGGACGGCGATGAAGTCGTGGGTGTAGATGGAATAGAATAGGGGACTCAGCACGCAGCCCTGGGGGGATCCGGTGCTGAGGCTGATGGCTGTGGAGGTGTGGGGGCCTATCCTGACCCTCTGGGGGCGGTCAGACAGGAAGTCCTTGGACCACCGGCAGAGGAGGTGGTCTAGTCCCAGGTCTAGGAGTTTGGGCACCAATCTGTCGGGTAGGATGGTGTTAAATGCCGAGCTGAAGTCCACGAAGAGCAGCCGTGCGTAGCCCCCCCCCACTCTCCAGGTGGGACAGGGTAGAGTGGAGAGTTGTGGCGATGGCATCCTCCGTGGACCTGTTAGCTCTGTAGGCAAATTGAGAAGAATTGTGAAGCGCTCAACAGTAGACATAACTTCCTCCGGTATGCTGTTTGGAGCCTGTGACAGAGCCATGAAGGCTGTTGCCATGTCATAGGCATTCCAGGTTTCCCATGCTGCCTTCTTGCCCCTGGTTGCAAATGCACACACTGTCACAGCTAGTAAAAACATGGAACACAGGAAGAGCCTTTGATTTGATCTCATGGATGGGTATGTACCTGAAGTTCTTACTAGTCCCAAACGCCACCCACAGCTCCTCAATGTCCAGCTCAGACACGTGTGCAATGGCTAGGACCACAACACAACTGTGTCCACAGTGCGCAGGATGATCTTTCTATACCCCTTTCTTGTAGCATCCGCCACATGGAGTAGCATCCTTGTATCTGCCTCCTCATGTGTGCAAGGGGAAAGATGATGTGTGTCTAGTAGTGGGTGAGTTGACAGAGCATTGGGTCCGTACCTGGAAACAACTTGTTTGGTCGTTGACATTTCCACAAGGTTCCTGGCCAGGAAGTGAAACAGTTCTGTTTTGTTTTCGTCCACTCTCAGGAAGCCTTTCCAGTTGGTTGGTATCTTGTTTTTTCCATCCACTCTTGTTCTTGTGCCCGTTCCTCGCTTCTGTCTTGTCTGGGACTTTAAGCTGTTTGCTTCATAGCAGTCCCACACCACATCCACTCTGTCAACACTTTCCAAGTAAGGTGCAACAACTGAAATACCTACATTCATAGCCTAATAGACAATTCTGGACCTAGAGAACTATAGTAAATACATTATTATATGAAATATATTATGAAAATTGAATATGCATATTCTCAGATACTGCGATTTCATTTTAATCATTCTCACAACGTCACTGATTTCACCACTAACTATTCACCAGAACATTTTATGATGTTGTGTATGGTATCATTGTAATCATTGACCTTCAAAACATGGGGGTAGACATCATTTGTTCAGTGTTATCATGTTTGGTTGAGGAGATATGAAGCAAAATACATTATTCGGCTATGGCGGAAAGGAAAATGCCCGCCATGGCCACCTGAACACTTCATGATGTTGTATATGGTATCATTGTAATCCTTGACCTTCAAAACATAGGGGTAGACATCATTTGTTCGGTGTTATCATGTTTGGTTCAGGAGATATGAAGCAAAATACACAATGCGGCTATGGCGGAAAGGAAAATGGCCGCCATGGCCACTAGGAGGAGTTTTTGCGAGGGCTCCACGTCTGAAAATGTTCAGGACCCAAACTGTACAAGTGTACCAAGTTTTGTGCTTTTATGAAAAAGTGAACTATTTTTTCACATATTACCCGGACTAAAATAGTATCTCTATATTTGTTCTCCTCAACATGTGTTGACCTTCTGCCACTAATCGTTTTATCCTGGTCTTTCCTCTCTCTCTCTCCTCTCCCCTCCCCTCCCATCGCCCCCCCCCCCTCTCTCCCATCAGTCCTCCTTGACCTTCTCTAAGGATCTCACCAAAGTTTTTGGCGCAGGTCTTTTGCCCAGCCCATTGGCTGTTGCCGCGGCAATGGCAGCTGCAGCTTCCTCAAACCATTTGGCTCTTCGTGCAGCAATTCCCGGCCATCACACACATCACCACCTATTACAGGGGCCGCCTCTCAGCCATGCCATCCTGAGACCCGCCCCGGGGCCCATCCGCACCTCCCACGGGCCAATCCTCTTCTCTCCTTACTGACACACCCCTCCACCTCGGCCAGTCAGGAGCAGCCACTCCAGAAGCACACTGTGAAGAAATAAACATAAAATAACAGCAATTGATAGGGTACAAATCATCGGTAAACAAACCAATAGAAATATCTAGATGAGAGAAAAGAAAGAAGAGAGCACCTGAAAGGAGGAGAGGATGAGTATGTCCCTCTTTCTTTTTTTTACCTGAAACTCTCCCCCTCCATTTCAAAGACTTCTGAATGATTGACAGCTGGAGAGAGAACAGAGGAAAGATATTCCGTATCCATTGGCCTCCCCTGTGCATCTCTCACCTCCCGTCCTCCCTCCACCTCACCCTGTGAGATCATTGCAGTTACATATAGTTACCAAACAGACTGATGAACCAAGTATCTTTACAAAAACACAAAAAACACACCCACAGTTATACTGTATGTGCTGGGCCACACTATGAGTAGGTGTCCTTGTCATCCATGTTCCATGTATACCACTCACCCTATGGACCACCAAGAGAGTAATGTTGCGTCAGTAGAGTAGCTGCTTCAAGTGGTCTTCGCTATAATAAACATATACCCCTGTATAGCGGTACAGCACTGTCAACCCCCTCTCTGTCTGCACAAGCAGGTAACCTCCAATCCGTGACTTTAGGTCCTTGTTATACTGTATTACTGGAGGTGATGATGGGGTTGTCATGTGTGGGCATGGGGGGGGGTGGGGGTGCGAGAGAAAAGGGCTGTGGGGGATTTTGCTATCATTTTTGCTATCATTTCCATGGAGGCTGAGGTGAGAGGAGGGCTAGTGCGGGTCAGCAAACATATTGACCCCAGGCATTACGGAGAGACACAAAGGCCGAAATGAATTTGTGTTTGAAAATAGACTGGAATAACAAAGATGGCTGAGGGGAGGTAATTATGTCATCCTCCATTAAAATCAAAGTCCTCTGTGAAGGGGAGAGAGAGGAGGAGATACAGCAGGGGAGACATACATTGGTTCATAATGTCCCTATATCACACTGTATATTGCTACAGGATTCATATTTGGACCCAAATAAATGTCCCTAATCTTTTAATGATGACGCTTAGGTTCTTTAAGCAAGTAGAATATCAGTTACTTGAGAACAAAGGTAGCTAGAATACAACATGTATTACATATACAAGAGTCAGAGATTGTGTCTAGCTGCAATAAAAGACCCAAACACATGATGTCAACCACCTCCAACAATCACAGGACAAGATGATTATGCAACCCCCCAACACACAGATGATACTGTGAACCTACCATCACATTTTCTATGAGAGAGAGAGAGAGAGAGAGAGAGAGAGTGAGAGAGTGTGAGAGTGTGAGAGTGTGAGTGTGAGAGAGAGCGAGAGAGAGCGAGAGCGAGAGCGAGAGCGAGAGAGAGAGAGAGCGAGAGAGCGAGAGAGCGAGAGCGAGAGAGCGAGAGAGCGAGAGAGCGAGAGAGCGAGAGAGAGAGAGAGAGAGAGAGAGAGAGAGAGAGAGAGAGAGAGAGAGAGAGAGAGAGAGAGAGAGAGAGAGAGAGAGAGAGAGAGAGAGAGAGAGAGAGACAACCAACCCAGAAATCCCCCGCAAGGTCACATACTGTAGGACAGGGTCTGGGGAAACCTTGCCCTAGTTTATTTGGACTTCCTGTCTTAAAACAAAAGCCATGCAATGCATAATAATTATTTGTGTTATTTTATGATGACTGATTGATGTTATGTTGATGTTTTGTCACAGTGCACAATTATAAACGGACAACTAGATGTGCAAATCACCGAAAAACAAAACAAATATTTTTCTATTCAGGAGGAAATAGTTGCAAACTGCACTCTTGGAGAGAGAGGGGGGTGGGATGGTTAGAAGGGAGGCAGAGTACTGGGTGCAGAGACAGTGCCCAACCCTGCGTGTCTGACTTGGGAACTCCATAGGGAGCAGACAGACAGACCTGCCCTGGTGAACGTGATTATCACTCTACATAAATACTGATGATCCAGATATTACACTGTGCCCTTCCGTTGAGAAGCAATGAGCTCTAATGTCTTACCTTTGTTTGGATATATTGCAATGCAATGAGCAATTGAGCGATTGACTTGTTTTTGTTGAGTGTAAAACATGTTGTACAGGGTTATACGTTTGTAAATGGGAAATGTGTATGCTGATAGCCAGGCCTTATGTTCTTCCACAGAGGAGCTAGTCTTCAGAGAGGGACAGAGATGATGGGGAGAGGGCCAGTGAAGTAGCTGGGCTTACGGACCGGCCCTTCATATTAAAGGGCCCCTATTACTACGGTAATCTCTGCTTGGGGAACAGGGTACAAATGCCAGGTATCAAGGGTTTAAAGCTAGTTTATCTGACAGTGTTTTAGTTTAGTTTTGACTTTTTGTGTCTGTTGCATTGGGTTCTTTTATTCTGTGTCTGAGAAACAATGTTGAGTAAAATCCTGACAGAAAATATCAATGCCATTACTTAAAAGCTGACTCGGCGTCAGCTTCCACCATAGTGCTTTTGGTTGACTTGATTTTCTTGGTGGAGATGATCTCATTTTGATGAGTGAAGTACTGTACCAGGATCAGTGCTCTGGTTCCTGCTGGTGTGTATCATAATGTATTATTGTGTGTTCATACCTGCTCTTCCCACTCCCCACCAATCAGAGACAGAGAGCAGAAGACCCAGAGCAGATGTGGCCTATCACAGTAGAGACAAACCTCACACAGTCTCGACTGTTGAAGATTTATTTATCAACCAGATATCAAAAATGTTATCAATGACCCAGCTGATACAAAGTGTTTCATTCTAGACTACACACATGTTCATATTGTCATAGTCATCCCAAACCGGATACATCCTCATTATTACAAATAAATGTTAGATTCATAGGACCTATTTTCTGGGCAGGTGTCATGTTAGCTGTGTGTAGGCTATTAGCCTTAGCCTTATTCCACCCTCAGCCTCTCCTGGAGAAGAGAGAGATGGATATGCTTTGGTGAAACCTTGTCTTGCCAATAAAGTTATTTTTTGAATTTCATTGTCAGAGGGACAAAGAGTTGATATGGGGAAATGTAGCAATACCCAACTCATACTGGCTACTCTTGTTTATTGCAATAAGAAAATCAACCAATAAATGCGTATGTGAGTACAATATTATAAATGTAATTTAAAATGAAAAAGAAACTTTATGAAAATACTATTGGTATCGAGAGAAACCATGGTGAAAAAAAATAATTCTATGTCAATAAATCAATAAAGAAAATGAAATCTACAGAACATTCTTGTGTCGGTTTATGCAGTGTTCAGAGACCCCAGTACATTTTATATGAATTTACATATTTCATGTTTTATTCTTAATACATTGTCACTGAATGACAGCATAATTCACCATCTTACTTCACTGTAGCTATTTCCCACACCTGGCAGCTGCAATTCCATTTAACCAATTGAAAAAGATTGTTGCAGAATGGGAGGCATGGTGAGCCTGTCTACTGCAGTATGTCACTGTCATCAAATGTCAAACTTTCTTGAAATGAATTGCCTTCATGGCAAGCCAGACGATTAGGTCTAGTGTGCTTCAAGCAAGCTTGGCTGCTGATGTTGGTGCTGTAGTCACAGACGTGAGACAGCAGAGCCACCCCTAGATGGAGCCAGTAGTCTACAGCTCGAATACTACAGATCCTTGAGTTATGCAGGATGTTCCATGCAGGATGTTCCATGTTGTTACAATATATAGATCGGCCACTAGATGACCCTGCTATCATACAATTGCAATGCATGCACATTTCCAAAGATTAGGGGTTACACTTTCTTTTACATATTATCCAGTTAGATAGATAGGATTGTTAAGAATTTTAAAAATCAAACAAATAAAAAAACACATCAACCATACTATTCTAAAGTACTGATGTAGAGTTCCATTGACTTATCATTACTATCGTCCAGACGATACATTATTTTACGCAAACAGATTGCTCAAATTGATCGCAGAGACACATAGTCAGACCATGGTATGAAGTGTGATCTCTATCTCTATGACCTTACAGTAATGTAACCATTGCAGAAAAGGCCAGGGTGAGACAGAACAGATGGCTCACATTGCATTACCAACCTTAATTGCCCTGGTAGTCAATTCAAAGACACTGTAAAACTAAATGGTCCATGTTATTATGTGCAGTATACAGTCTTCAAACATGAGGACATCTTCCATTCAGTGTTCTTAAGTCTGTTTAACGTCAGGCACCACAGGCACTAGATTTAAACTTTTCTTTCAGATTTTGGGATATCACTAACTACCTCCATACTTTCATAAAATGCACAAATAAATAACAATGAATATCAATAGGCCTACTTGATCAAGGCTTCGTCCATAATACATTTCGTTCTTGTTACTTGGATTTTGATGTAGCCTAGAAGTTAAACCATTATTTATTAAATTCTCCATATTGAATAATATATCATTTGGAGGCTTGTTTCCCAGAGGACATTGTTAGATAGCTCATATATGGGTATTTCCTTTGTATATGTTGTGGTTCGTGCTGAAAGAAAACTAATATTTCCTTACATCCAAATTGCACTAATCAATTATTTTCTCAAAAAATGTGTGAGTCCTTCAAATGTCTCAACCTTCAAATGAGGTAAGTCACAATGTTTTTTAGGATTTATGCCTGGCTTGTCCAGAGACTTTTTTTGATATCTTGTGTCATTTTGATTTGAAGTGGCATTTTATCTGTAATTCTATGTCATACATGTGAATAGTATTTTTTTTTATAAATCATGAAATAACAATCATTTTTGATAAACTGTTCTGAGTAAGTCTGACCATTTGGTGTGTTATAACAATAAAACAAATACAATCATACTAACTTGAATCAATGTCTTAAATGTGAGCATGGGAGCAACAGAGAGGGGTTGCCTCATTTGCAAATGTTAATACAACATAAAAAATAAAACTTTGTATTTATATTGTAAATGTATATTTTGTATTTATGTATACTTTCAACTGGTTAAAGGAATACGTTTGTTGGAAATCGTCCACCTCTTCAGCTCGAAGTTCCAAATAACAATATCCTCCCCAATAATGATATAAACCCCCGAAATGGACATGTCAGACATAGCTTTTGTGTTTCTACATGCGTGCCACGATTCAGAGGCAGTCACCAGAGACAGACAGGCAAATATTGGTGAGTCCACTCCCCTAGAGCACCCATGGCAGTAAAACATGTTTATACCAGGAAGGACACTCCATTATAGAAATCACTTTTTCTGGACTAAAACAGCATTCATAAATGAAATATTTCTTTCAAGGGATCTCAATCCCTGATTAAGCATTATCATTACGACCATAAGGAAGCTTTTAGAAAGCATACACATAGACATTACATACTGGACCTTTAAGTTTCATTCTGATATAATAAAAGAACAAAAAAGAGCAATTAGGGTGTGGTGTGTCTGGTCTTAAAGGTAGACTCTGGGATATGATGTCATAGCCAAATGTGCGGGGCGACACTGCCAGAGAATGCAACCGACTAGAAAATACCACACACACACACACACACACACACACACACACACACACACACACACACACACACACACACACACACACACACACACACACACACACACACACACACACACCTTTGTGACAAAGACTAGAAATGTTAGTGTGTTGCGACAAAGCAAAAATGTTAAACATTCAAATCCATACCAAAGACGGGAGAAAAAGATTACACTGTAGAATTGAAGGCAATTGGCAGGGCAGAGGGAAGTGAAACAAGTGGAAAACTTCAGTCGTTCACTACAATATCTTTGATGAAAGCTCTGTTTTCATGGCCGTGATGTCATGTCACAGAGTCTGTCAGAGAGTATTGGATTACTTCAGGGGACTCTATTTCATGTTATTAGTTGTTGCTAATCGTTCTTAACTTCCAGCTGCATGTCTAGTGATATTGCTATATGATCCAATTTATAAAGAAAAGTTATCTATTGAGATACTAATTTCATTGTTGTCGACGAAAAAGGAGACAGACATAAAGCACAATATTGGGAGAACTGTTATATCTTATCTTCTGTAATAAGAAGAATCATATTGTAGGATTCCTCATTAATAAGTTATGAAAGTAAGGAACCGCATAGTTCTCGTTCTCTCTCTCTCTCTCTCTCTCAGATGGAGTTGAGGGTAAGATGACAGGAATAAGTTATGAAAGTAAGGAACCGCATAGTTCTCGTTCTCTCTCTCTCGCTCTCTCTCGCTCTCTCTCTCTCTCTCTCAGATGGAGTTGAGGGTAAGATGACAGGAATAAGGAAGTCTCTCTCTGAGGTTTAAGTGGTTTGGAGAGCTGATAGAAAATGGAACCTGGTGGCTATATGGAGCATGTGTGTAGTGGAGGGAAACAGGAGTGGTGAAGAGTGGAAGCTACCAGCACCATAGAATCATCAAAGCTATGGTGTACTACAAATGTACTCCAAGATTGTGCACTACAGATGAACTACAAGATGATGTATGGTGTACTGATGAAGAAATGAAAATATTCATGAATTAATTAATTACAAATTAGAAGACGGACATAAAATTGCAGTGACACCCAGCCAGCATGTTTGCTGTAAATCAATTACGAGTGTGTGTCCACAAGGTTTAAGAACTAGACAGCTGTGAAAGGAGATGTAAGAGAGTTTGGAGGAATATTGTGGAGAGGATTTTACTTTGCTAGTTGCACTCATAAACTAACTACTGTATTGCATTCAAAGCCACATGGATCAAATGAAGAATATGGACTTAGGAGAATAGATATGATTTGAATGGTATTTTCCTTTGCACAAGTTTCATCATTGTATGCGATTCAAGCTTTGCCAATTTAATTATGATTATTTTCCAGGCACAAAATATGCTCAGAGAATAAGAAATGATTTATTATTAAGAATTATATGCAAATTATGTGGAAATGCCAGGAAGAAAAATATGATTTGAAGGAGATATGAAGGAGAGCCACCTTCCACAATAAAAGAGGAAAAACATATATTTTGTCTTTTGTTGTAGTTCCTAGAAGCTGACGATTGGTCATACCAATCAAATTATGATCATTTTAAGGTAGGTTTATTTTAACAGTGAGAGACAGAATATTAAAAAGAATCCCAGAAAATCACATTACAGTATATGAATTTTTAAAAAATATTTCTGTTTTATTGAGTAAAATCAGTATATCACCCTCTACCAGCCAGCAAGAATTCTGGCTCCCACAGACCGGTTATGTGACCATGAGGCACACAGATTAGTCCTCTCACTTTAAGAAAGTACTCATAATCTCAACTTGTTACCTGTATAAAACCCCCTATTTGACCATCAATCTCCCTTGGTCTGGAGCTCCACGCAAGATCTCACCTCGTGGGGTGACGTTGATCATGAGAAAGGTGAGGGATCAACCCAGAACTACACGGGAGGAGCTTGTTAATGATCTCAAAGCAGCTGGGACCACAGTCACCAAGATGACCATTGCTAACACACTACGCCGTAATGGATCGAAATCCTGTAGCGCCCGCAAGGTCCCCCTACTCAAAAAGGCACATGTACAGGCCCGTCTGAAGTTTGCCAATGAGCACCTGGATGATTCAGAGGAGGCTTGGGAGAAAGTGCTGTGGTGAGATGAGACCAAAATCGAACTCTTTGGCATCAACTCGACTCGCCTTGTTTGGAGGAGGAAAATACTGACTTTGACCCCAAGAACACCATCCCCACCGTCAAGCATGGCGGTGGAAACATTATGCTTTGGGGCTGTTTCTCTGCTAAGGGGACAGGACGACTTCACAGCATCGAGGGGACAATGAACGGGGCCATGTACCATGAAATCTTGGGTGAGAACCTCCTTCCCTCAGCCAGGATACTGAAAATGGGTCGTGGATGGGTGTTCCAGCATGACAATGATCCAAAACATACAGCTAAGGCAACAAAGGAGTGGCTCAAGAAGAAGCACATTAAGGTCATGGAGTGGCCTAGTCAGTCTCCGGACCTTAATCCCATAGAAAATCTGCGGAGGGAGCTGAAGCTTCGAGTTGCCAAGCGACAACCTCCAAACTTTAAGGATTTGGAGAGGATCTGCAAAGAGGAGTGGGCCAAAATCCCCCCTGGGATCTGCGCAAGCTTGGTGACCAACTATGAATGAATGAATGAAAACCTTTATTGTCCCCAATGGGGAAATTTAGTTGTCAAACAGCTTAGTTAGGGCAGACAGAAAACATTCAATAAATAAATAGATAAAACAGTGCAGGCTCAATAAGTGCAAGATAAAGTGCTCAAGTGCATGTAGTCCAAGTAGCAGTCTTAACGGCCTCTCAGCTCCAGGTCTCCCCCACCCTGCAGGGCCTGGTTGTAGAGTCGGAGTGCAGCTGGAACAAAGGACTGTCCAAATCTTTTTGTACTTTGACGGGGGAGAACAAATCTGTGGCTGAACTTGCTCCTCATCCCCGCCAGCTCGCAGTACATCGGGTGGGAGGGATTGGCCAGCATGGCCGCCATTTTTTTCCCCATCCTCTGTTCTGCCACCACCTCTAGGCTGTCCAGCCCGGTCCCCACCATAGAGCTGGCCTTCTTCACCAGTTTGTTTAGCTTCGCAGCATCCCTGGCACAGATGTTTCCACCCCAGCAGGCCACGGCGAAGAACAGAACGCTGGCAACCACCGACTGATAAAACATTCGCAGCAGCTTGTTGCAGACGCCGAAAGACCTCAGCCTTCTCAGGAAAAACAGTCTGCTCTGCCCTTTCCTGAGAAGAGCCTCGGTGTTGTCAGTCCAGTCCAGTTTGTTATTAATTTGTACTCCCAGGTACCTGTAGGAGTCCACCCTCTCGACTTCCACCCCCTTGATGGTGATGGGGGCTGGGGTCCTTCTCTTCCTCCTAAAATCCACCACCAACTCCTTTGTTTTGCTGGTGTTAAGCAAAAGGTAGTTGGTGTCGCACCACTGCACAAAGCTCTCCACCAGGGCCCTGTACTCCTCGTCCCTGTCGTCTGTGATGTAACCGACGATGGAGGAGTCATCAGAAAACTTCTGCAGGTGGCACTGGTCGGAGCTAAACTGGAAGTCGGAGGTATAGAGGGTGAAGAGAAAGGGTGACAGAACAGTTCCCTGGGGGGCACCGGTGTTGCACACCACCACCTCAGACTGACAGCCCTGCAGTCTCACATACTGACGTCTGTCTGTGAGGTAGTTGTGGATCCAAGCCGTCAGGGAGTCCTCCACACACATCACTGCTAGTTTATCAGCCAGCAGTGATGGCTTGATGGTGTTAAATGCACTGGAGAAGTCGAAGAACATGGTCCTCACCATGCTCTGTGGCCTCTCCAGGTGTGTGTAGGCCCTGTGCAGCATGTAAATGATGGCATCCTCCACCCCAATGCTCTCCTGGTATGCAAACTGCCGGGGGTCCAGGAAGTCCTTCACCTGGGGCTTAAGGTGTTGCAGCACTAGCCTCTCCAGGATCTTCATGACCTGTGGTGTCAGGGCGACAGGTCTGTAGTCGTTTGGGGTGCTGGGCCGTCCCTTCTTTGGCACTGGGACGATGCAAGAGGTCTTCCAGAGCTGTGGCACCCTCCTCAGTCTTAGAGATAGACTGAAGAGATGTTGGAATGTGTCCGCCAGCTCTCCAGCACACACCTTCAGAACCCTGGGGCTGATGTTGTCTGGACCTCTGGACTTGTTCACATTCACCCTGGAGAGCTGCCTTCTCACCTGCTCAGATGTTATAAAGCTGTGAGTACAGGTGTCTCCAGGTGTGAAGCATGCTCCCTGGCTCCTGGTGTTGGTAAGGGGAGGCAACTGCTGCTGGGGTGTGAGGGGGTCAGGGGGAGTGGGGGCTACTGTTGCCAGGGGTGCGGTACATTGGAGAGGGGAGGAGAGGGTCGGGGGCTGTGGGGGGTGACAGGGGGATGGTTGGTCAAACCTGTTAAAGAAGCAGTTCAGGTCATCCGCCTGCTCTCGGGTCCCCTCCACCACAGTATGTGGCTGCTTGTGGCCAGTGATCTTCTTGAAACCCTTCCACACCTCCTTGGAGCTGTGGGCCACTAGCCCGCCCTCCAATTTCCTCCTGTATTCCTCTTTGGCTGCTCTCAGCTCCTTCTTCACCTCCTTCTGAGCAACCCTGGCTCCCTCAGTGTCCTACATTAAACGTCTGACCGCTGTGCTTGCCAACAAGGGTTTCTCCACCAAGTACTGAGTCATGTTTTGCTAGTGGGTGAAATACTTATTTTACTCAATAGACCACAAATAATATTTCTAAATTTATATAATGGGATTTTCTGGGATTTTTTAAATATTCTGTCTCTCACTGTTAAAATGAATCTACCATTAAAATGATCGACTGTTCATTTCTTTGTAAGGGGGTAAACTCACAAAATCAGCAGGGGGTGAAATGCTTATTTTCCCCACTGTCTATCACATTTTTAAGTTGTCCTCTATTCAATGCCTGTCTATTGAACTAATTGTGTTCCCACTGAGTAAATGTCTAGGGCTGTCTGCTGATCGTTGACATGACATGGACACATGTCATTAGGAAACAGAATTAATTAATTCCATTAATGTCTCACCTGAAGAAAGGATTAGGGGGTTTTATGCATGGATTACATCTTTACATCAAAGACATAAGTGAGACAATTGAACAAGTAATAAGTTGTGGGAGACAAATAATAACAATAAGACAAGATACAATTAGCAGTACGAATAGTAAAATAAAAAAAATACGAGTAGAAAGGTCATGAGTATTCCACTCGGTGGCAGTGGGTGTAAGAGGTAGTATTGAATAAAGTGACTGTGTGCTTAAGGTTAAGTCGTCCGTATATATGGGGTGTGCTTGGGGATAATAGTCAATTGTCTACAGAAGGCTTGTTTATGAGCCTGATCGCCTGGGGGAAGTAGCTGTTGGTTAGCCTTTGAGTTTTGGGCCTGAAGAGGCTTCGTCTTTTGGACGGCATGGAACAGACTGTGGTTGAGGTGGATAGGATCTTTGATGACACTCCGGGCTTTGCTGACACACCGTTTGTTGTATACTGTATATCCTGGATGGAGGGACGCTCACATCCACTGATGCACTCGGCTGTCCATATCACCCTCTGCAGCGCTTTGCGGTTGAGGGGAGTGCAGTTGCCATGCCAGGCAGTGATGCACCCAGTCAGAATGCTCTCAGTTGTGTCTCTGTAGAAGACCCGCAGGATCTTGGACCCCATGCCAAATGTATTTTACGTAAACCATTGGGTTTTTAAGATAGAAGAAAACCCCTTACAAATCCCCTTAAACAAGAATTACAGGGTTAAGACCCTTTAAACAACCCCTGAATGTATACCTTAATATATATATATATATATATATATATACATGTATATATATATATATATATATATATATATATATTATAATTTAATTTATAATTTATAATGTATTTATTTATATATTTATATTAATATATATTTTGTTTTATTTTATTTATTAATGATTTATTATTATTTATTCATTTATATTTTATTTTATTTATTTATATTTATATATATTCATATGTATCTATATTTATATATTCATTTATATATTTATTTAATTTATAATTTATAATTTATTTTATAATAATTTCTTGCAGTATATAAAATACTGTACCCCCTGTGTTTTAACATAGCTTGCAAATGGATAACAGGGTATTTTAATAGGGTAAAACACCATATACGGCAAACAACCCTAAATGTTTATCTTAACTTGTAGTACATTTTTCAAATTAAGGTATCTTCTGCATTATAAACCGTGGGGTTTTTAAGATAGAAAACACTTGCGGCAGTCCATTTATAAGACTGAGAACACTACCTGGTATTGTCCCTGTGCTGTTGGACACATTAGAGACCCATTTCTCTCTTCACCTTCACCTACAGCTCCTTAGAGTGAAAGAAAACAGAATGGAGTGCCAAAAGAGAGGAAAAATACATTTGATTCATGGAGAAAATCCTAACCTCAACAGACATACACAGACTGACAGCAGTCATGGGACGAGATGGTGACAGCTCATTTTAATCATGTAGATCGCTGCTGCACAGACTTCAAAGGCAAAACAAATGCAATTCAGATAATTGGAGGGTGCAATTTGTCAAATAATAGAAGGCCCACATCGGGCATGTTATGCTTTTGGGGATCTGTTAAATGAATAAACGTGGCCATTGTGTACGGTATCTGTGTGACAATAAGGAGATGGGGTGTTGACACAGCCTCTTGTGGAACATCAGCTCACAATGCAGCATCCAGAGACCCCAAGTGTTGTACTTTGTATCTCAAAGGAAACACACGTGTCTCCTGACAGCTCCATATTGCCCATCCCCTCCTCTCAGTCCCCCGGTCTCTCCCACCACACAATGAGCTGTGGCAGGTTCAGATGCAGTCTTACTGAGGGGATAATTAGCCCACTCTCTCTATGGCCTCTCACAGCCAGGAGGGAACAGACTCAAGGAGAGGAGAAGGAGACACTAAACTCATTTCGTTCATTATCCAAACAGAGGTGGAACACACACAGACTACTTGTGGGTGGATTCTCAATTTCAGTTTGTGCCTTTTTAAACAAATTATTTAAGATTGCGTTGCCACAAGGAGTCATGTGTCTGAGGTGGTAATTGGGATGTGTTACACCTGTTTGTGGTCCAGCACATATGTACATCCCACTGGGTTTCCTGCAAGCTGTTAAGCAAATGACAGTAAATATTCAGTAATTTCTGCAACTGAATTGTAAAGCGGGGACTCTATGCCATCTGTTTCGATTTCATGTAGAAATTACTCAGAGTGAGTTGTATGGTTTTTGGCGATGTGACAATGTACCAACACATTTTTTGCTTAAGTCGACCATGTCAACCCATGGTTTATCTAAAGAAGCTCTATGTAATATCAACATGAAAATATGAGAGAACTATCATGTTTTTCCATTATTAGAGGGGAATACACCCTATATTTTAGGTATCAGATTATCCTTAAAAAATATTTTGTGTTAGGGTTAGGGTTGTTCAAAACCTTTTTTCATGGGTGTATACCACTCTTTTCATGATCCGATGCTGTCAGAGGTCTAACATTTTAAGACAATGTTTTATCACCATCAAGCAACTTGCAAAATCCAAGGTGATGGGTTACAAAGAGGCCCTATAGGACCTACTTTTGAAATCCTCATCGGCACCAAATCCACCCTCAATAAAACCGGACCCATCACACTCACCATTGATGACACTACCATCACCCCCTCCCCCCTGGCTCGCAACCTCGGCTTCATCCTGGACCCCACCCTCTCATTTGATCCCCACGTCAGCTCCATCGTCAAGACCTCCTACTTCCACCTCCGCAACATAGCTAAAATCAGACACTGCCTCTCCCCGCCCGCTGCTGAATCCCTCATCCACGCCTTCATCTCCTCCCGCCTTGACTACTGCAACTCCCTACTCACCGGCATCACCTCCCGCTCCCTCCATAGACTCCAGATGGTCCAAAACTCTGCTGCACGCCTCCTTTCAAACACCCGCTCCCGTGACCACATCACTCCTGTCCTCCACTCTCTCCACTGGCTCCCCATCAAAGAACGCATCCAATTAAAAATCCTCATCCTCACATACAAAGCCCTCCATAGCCTGGCCCCCCCTTACCTGACTGACCTCCTTCTCCCCCACCGCCCTACCCGTACCCTCCGATCCTCATCCATTGTTCCCCTCACTGTCCCACCCTCAAAACTCAAAGGCTTCGGTCACCGTGCCTTTTCACGAGCTGCACCCCGCCTCTGGAACTCTCTCCCCCAACCACTCAGAGACTCACCCTCACTCCTCACTTTTAAATCCCACCTCAAAACCTACCTGTTCTCCCATGCCTACAGCCTCCCCTACCCCTAGCCATCTCCCCCATCCCGGAGCCCCCGCCCCCCCCCCTTGACACGCATACAACCACCCCTACCCCTACCCATCTCCCCTAACCGCATGCCACCCCCCTGATATGCATACAGCCTCCCCTACCCCTAACCACCTCCCCTGTCCCTACCACCCCCCCCCCCCCCGCCCGTATCCCCTATATTGTCAGCGTCTTTGAGCCTCGGAAAAGCGCTATATAAATTCAATGAATTATTACTTTTGAAATAAGACATTTTAGTTGTCATGTTTGATCTTCACTAGGTTTTTGATCAATCTTTTTAAAACAAACTTAATACATTCCTTTTTACAATACACAAGAGTGACTATAAAAAAGCTCTCTCTCTCTCTCACACACAGTACAGTGTGCTATGTATAGTATAGTGCTTCAAGATGTATCCAGCTTAGCACACCATTCATTGATGTCTGCAATATACAGTACAATCTCTTATCGTCCTACATGTACATGGCTCTGTACATCAGAGACTAATATCCTATCTGCTGCTGGGAAGTGGAGACAATTCTGAGCAATCTGTGCAATAACTGCTCTCACACAGGGTCAGACATCCATAAAGCTGCATTCTTTCAGGTATCAGGTCCAGGCCAGATTCATACATTATTAATACATGTGTACAATATGTTACTATGACCTTGCCAGTCCCCCATATGTAATATGTGGCTGATGTCTCTGTAATCTCTTTAGTGGTTCTAGGGGTAAGATGACAGCAGCTTGGCTGGGCTGTGTTGGCATGGCAGCAGAGACAAAGGTCCATGCTGAAGGTCTGGTCTTGCCCCGTCCTGTAGTGAGTAGTCAAGGCAAGGCGCGTTATTCTGTTGAATATGCACAGCACAGTAGGCCACGGTAGGAATCAATCCAATTAAATATCTGTTGGCAGTGAATAGAAACAATCTTAAAGACTGACTTGTTGACTTTCATGTAATGAAAAAGAAGAGAGATGTGTACAATCGCTGTGGAATTTCTGTTTTGAATTGGTCTTACCAAGATACTACACTGAGTCATAACCTCTTGATGAAATTGCTGTTTAGATTTGCAACATGAATGATGTGAATGCTGGGCTATGGACCCACCTGGAATACATGATACATGGTATAAAATACACAGAACATGTCCCTGAGACAACACGTGAGACTAACTGTAAATCAGGTTCAGATACAGTTTCTAGTGTAGTAGACTGTTCTGGCATGTAAACATGATTATCCCAAGAATAGTGACACTCAGTCAGTATCCTGGTTCAATCTATCCATTAATTTCTATATAAATCTCCTGTCATTAACTGACCCTAACCCATTCCTGGAAGTAAGGAAGTGGGGAAGTGACACAGAGGCTGATGCTCAGATGTTTGACATAATGTAAGAGATAGGGCGCCACTTTAAATTAGATGATGTGCCATCTCCAGTAAGAGACAAATTATTTTGTTATTCAACAGGACCAGTGTTGTGACAGCTACCCTCATTATCTTTCCCTCTCTCCCTCACTCCTTCTCTCCCTCTCTCCTTGTATCTCAATCACTTTCTTACTCACACACAAGTTGCATCCCTGTCAAATAGTTATATCTTCTAGATAGATAGATAAATAGATAGATAAATAGATATATCTTTCCAGCGCTTGTTGCTCCCTCAATCCACCTCAACATGGGTTGATTTTAATAAACCATTCAATGAACAATGAGAGATGGCTCATAGATGTTTGTATTCATGATTTGGCCTAGATTGTAAAGCAAACTGAGTGGGGTGCTTAGATTTATTTTTGTCACAGGTAAACATAAGATCGTGGACAATGGCATTAACAATTATCCCCATAAGTGCATGGCTAAAAGGTAATTTAGTCGCAATCAGAGTCTTATCAGTTCTCCTCTTATCTATCCAGCATTATGCTGTCTCTGGCTCAGACACAGCAGCAGGCAGCACCTACTACATCTCTTATACAGTATATATTTCATACATTTTTCATGAAAGCACACTAAACTGCTGTGGAATAAATAAGCCATTTACAATGCTGTCAGATATGAAAGACATTCTGCCAGCAGTGTTTACTAGGACACTGTGTGTTATTAGAAAAGTAATCAAATTAGCTGAAGAAGAATTGTCTGTTATGGATGACAGTTGTCACTTACAGCAGCTCTGAGGAGGGGCCCACGGTTATCAATTTTGTGTTGAGAGTGTGGGCGTTTCATCTGTCCCCTGTCTGTCTGCAGCTCCAGTACATGACAGGGCAGCAGCCAATCAGCAGGATGTCATCTCCGCCTGGATAATCATCCGCAGAGAAAACGACTGTATCTGTATACGAATGGTAGGCTATGCACAAATACACACTGGTAACATAAAGGACACAGAACACGCGCACACACCTGCGCGAGCACACACACAGACACACACACACAGACACACACACACACACACACACACACACACGCACAAACACACACACACACACACACACTGGCTGTCAGAGTGACATTGTACACTTCTAGAGCCAGCACCTATTGGTCACTGTGTGGGCCAGTGGAGGTAGTAATCAGAGGACTAGCTCATTCGTATCGCATGGAATGGAATGAGGAATGGTATCATTTGAACAGCTCAGCACTGGAGGGAGAGGTTCTTATGTGTTCTGTCATTAGCCATCGTCTCCTCATACCTAGAAACCAATAGCCACAGCTTCTCAGAAGTAATGGGTTGAGCAATTGGGAAAGTCTTGCATGAATAATGTGCTTCACTGAACCTTAACTTAACCTGTCAAATATCTAACTTAGTATCTAAAAACTAGATGTACGCTAATGCAGAGCTAGATTAGATTATCAAGTCTCTAGGATATGACTCTGGTAATTGCTATGGAAGAGGGACTTTAATGATTGACAAGGTAAGGGATCAATTTCCCCCCCCGCACCTTACATCCAGTAATGATTCCTCTTTGTCCAGCTTGTGCTTTTTTTTTTACAGTTCAGATACAGTTAGCACAGTGCATAAGCCTGGAATAACAACGATTCAACCTTGGCCTTAGTGGGAGTGAATTTACTGAGTAAAGTATTTATTTCAGTGACTCCGAGGCATGGCTCCGAGTCAGAGAAGTGTGATGGGCAAACACCGTGGGGGAATTTCTTCTTTTTTCTTTTTATTTACTATTGTTTTTACGTTCACCACTTGGAGTTGTATTCAATGTATGACTTAGGCTATATAAATAAAGTTTGATTGATTTGCTGTGGGAGATGCGAGGTAAAGCCAATGACTATGCAGGTAAATGGATGCCAATTTTGGCGTGTTGGACAAATTAATGCAGGGGTGTAGTAGTTTACATCACATGTAGCACGGGAGTATATGCAGATCCATCCTTTGTATAAGAGCTGAGGTCCTCTGGCAATGCTATGAACACAAGTTTGTGGAAGGAGCAAAGAAACACAGTAGATATTTCACACACACACACACACACACACACACACACAAAGACACATCTAACACAGTGACCCTACCGAGACCCTGAAACAATCGCTCTCATGCAATCAGTGGGTACGTAATGCAATCAACAAGTGTATAGTGATTTCCAATCTCTCTCCCTGTTATTGCATGTCCCATCCTGATCCCCGTCATGCCACAATTTCCAGTGAAATACATTTGATGAGCAGGAAAGATAGAATGCAATAAGCAGCGGAGAGGAGAAGGGTCGGGCGAGTCACACTCTGCAGGCTGATGGGAGCTCTCGAGTAATATCACCAGCTCTCATTTTTACCATGGTAATGAGCAGCAAAGACTCTAGCAGCTCCTTCATGAAACCCTGAGACGAACAACAGTTGCCTCAAACCTGTCACAGATGCATTCTATACAGAACATCATCAATTAGCGCAATCTGCCATTTCCTGCTCTCAAAGAAGCACAAGCTTTGTGCGTGACTTTCACTGTGGTTACAGCATTGAGTGGGGCTCGGGACCTCAGTCACAATCTAGTCTCATATCACCTGATGGACTTGTCAAGGATAAAACAAACAAATAACAACAAACAAAAAGATCCAGCAGACAGGCTGGCAGGTACTGTAGATGAGTGGAGGGCCGAGGGGAGATGTGACACCTGTCCTGCCATAATACCATTTATGAGAGGTTTGTGAGACCGAGATTAAGCTCAGACGGCAGGAATTGCTCACGCATAGATAGCTCCCATTCCAAAGTGACTATAAATGCTCCTACTGTACAATTATTGAGACCCCTGTGACCCTCAATGATCTTGTGAAGTGTTTGCATTAATTGCATTCATGTTAGATGATCAATGTACATCATGTAGAAATTAAGAAAGTGATTGAAAGCTCAGGTAACAAGAGTTGATTGATTTTTATGATGCATAATGATCATTTCATAAATCATCAGCTGGAATGTAGCGGACAAATTAGGATTAGAATTCAGGCCTTGTCAATGACTCCAGAGACAGGAGGGCACCTGGCAGGGCAATTCAGCCCTCTAACCATAGCTGACTCAATGCCACAGCATCACACACCAACACACGCACCCACACCTGCACACACACACACACACACACACACACACACACACACACACACACACACACACACACACACACACACACACACACACCTATTTAGGGAAAAAAGAACCCATTACCCAACCCTTGGAGTTGTGTTTCTATAGTAATGTACTCTCCATGTACATTACACCTGTCAGCAGCGCTCATCCAAATGAGTCTCAGATATGATTACTTACTTACATCCCCCCTCTAGTGAGAGCATTTACTGTTTTCTATTCTCCCAATAGAGACCATTAGTGGTCGTTTTATTATTAGACAGTGACAGGTACACAACTCATTACTAACATATCCTTAATATGAGGACATCTATTAAGAGTGATATAGTGAAACACCACCAAATCTAGCAGCAATGATGGAAGATAACAATGGACTGTACTCCTTTATCTCTATTCCTTACGTACGCTTTTTGGTTTGCAAATACTATACATGTACTGTATATATGACATGTACATGATGGGTAAAGTGTAAGCATCAGGTTGTCAGCAGAAGGTGTGGATTCAGATGCAGATCTCTAGCGCATAGTGGTTACAGTAGTCACAGATAGAAATATAAACAGCCTCCAACACCAGTGGCCCCTCAATGTCTGCAGTGCCATCTGGGAGATGCCAGGGTGCCCTGGCAAATAGCAGGCTAACTGGGGCAGTATACAACATGCATGAACAGAGCTGTGTTTGCAGTATGATTATAATCAACAAAGCAAGTAAAGGTTTGAAGGCTGGCTTATGTCATAAAATTATGGACAGAATAAGTATTTCTTGTTATTTCTGACCCACGTGTCAACGGCTAGAGTATGGCAGCCCCCTACCATTTCCCAACAGATGGAGACGGTTCAATAACTCGATTTCAACGTTGTTTTATTCAAGACAGCGTTTCTTTACACTGATGGTGCAGATGCTGAATGTTGAAAACTCAAATACATCAATCTGATGTTTTTCTCTTATACTAGTGGGGAACCAATTCAAACCAATTTCTATTGTTGAAGACACAAGTCAAGAGAGTGATTGCACTTGTTCTGGATACAAAAATACAAATCACAGAATGTTCCAGATGGAACGGGAGAAAAGAGACACTGATGACAAACAGGGTGCAAACAATGTCTCCCTCGTTATCGCAAACAAGATGTTTCCACCAACCAGATGACAAGCAGTGAATAGGAAAAGCCAAGAGATGCTCTGTCATCTGATAAAAAAAATGATATATATTATTTGTTTTTTGAGAGCCTAAACAGCATTGGAGTGTTTTATTTCCTCCTGTGCCCAACTACTACAGAAAATGTTGGTTATACAGTTAGGTCCGTAAATATTTGGACAGTGACACAATTTCCATAATTCTGGCTCTGTATGCCACCACAATGTATTTGAAATGAAACAATCAAGATGTAATTGAAGTGCAGACTTTTAGCTTTAATTCAAGGGGTTGAACAAAAATATTGTATGAAACGTTTAGGAATTACAACCATTTTTATACACAGTCCCCTATTTTCAGGAGCTCAAAAGTAATTGGACAAATTAACATAATCATAAATACAATGTAAATGTTTAATACTTTGTTGAGAATCCTTTGCAGGCAATGACTGCCTGAAGTCTGGAACACATGGACATCACCAAATGCTGGGTTTCCTCCTTTGTGATGCTTTGCCAGGCCTTTACTGCAGCTGTCTTCAGTTGTTGTTTGTTCGTGGGCCTTTAGTTTTGTCTTCAGCAAGTGAAATGCATGGTCAATCGGGTTGAGATCAGGTGATTGACTCAGCCATTGCAGAATATTCCACTTCTTTGCCTTAAAAAACTCCTGGGTTGCTTACGCAGTATGTTTTGGGTCATTGTCCATCTGTATTGTGAAGCGCCATCCAATCAACTTTGCTGAATTTGTCTGAATCTGAGCAGACAGAATATCCCTAAACACTTAAGAATTAATTTGTCTGCTTCTGTCTTCTGTCACATCATCAGTAAACACTAGTGACCCAGTGCCATTGGAAGCCAGGCATGCCCATGTCATCACATTGCCTCCACTTTTTTTTTTTTTTACAGATGATGTAGTAAGCGTCGGATCATGAGCCGTTCCAAGACTTATCCATACTTTTTTCTTCCCATCATTCTGGTACAGGTTGATCTTAGTTTCATCTGTCCACAGAATGCTCTTCCATAAAAGGGCTGGCTTTTTTAGATGTTTTTTGTCTAATCTGGCCTCTCTATTCTTGAGGCTTATGAATGGCTTGCACCTTGTGGTGAACCCTATGTATTTGTTCATGTGAAGTCTTCCCTTTATGGTAAAAAGTTAGTATTATTATTATTTGTATTATTATTATTATTATTATTATTATTATTATGGTACACTTGGATAATGACATGCCTACCTTCTGGAGACAGTTCTTCACTTGGCTGGATGTTGTGAAGGGGTTTTTCTTTACCATGTAAAGGATCCTGTGATCATCCACCACTCTTGTCTTCCATGGACATTCAGACCTTTTTGTGGTGCCGAGCTCACCAGTGCGTTCTTTTTTTTCTCAGAATGTACCAAACAGTTAATTTGGCCACTCTTAATGTTCCCGCTATCTCTCTGATGGATTTTTTGGTTGTTTTTGCAGCCTAAGGATGGCATGTTTCACTTGCATTGCATCTTCCAAATGCAAATGCCACACTTGGAATCAACTCAGACCTTTTACCTGCTTAATTGATAAAGAAATAATGAAGGAATAGCCCACACTGGCCCATGAAAGAGCGTTTGAGTCAATTGTCCAATTACTTTTGGTCCCTTGAAAAAGAGGGAGCTACATATTAAAGAGCTGTAATTCCTAAACCCTTCCTTCAATTTGGATGTGAATACCCTTACCCTAAAGCTGAGAGTCTGCACTTTAAGCCCATATTCATTATATAACTGTAACTTGAAGATGTTTAGGTAAACAGCTAAAATTATGAGAATTCTGTCTGTGTCCAAATATATATATATGGACCTAACTGTATATAAAGTAGAGGGACTGATTTTTGAGGGAAATACAAAACACTTTCAGGACCTACAATATCTGAGAAACATTGAAGCCCAGAGAATGGCTGATGATGAGTATTGACTATACCACAACTTCAATGGATTTCAGACTTTCAAAGCACATTGACAACCCTGCCAGTCAGTTTTATAGGAATAGCATTGAAATTTACATTTAGATGAAAGTGACATCTTGAGTGCTTGTGAAGTCAGAGTTCAGGCAGAAGAAAACGCTCTGCCCAACAGAATCACCGCATGTGCCCCTGAGAACCTGGACGCACAGGAACCATCCTCCATTTGATTAGAGCCCATTAATTCAATTACTGATAGGTGCGTCTCATGTTTGATGTTGTGGGGAGGATCTAGACATCCTCTCATTACATTTATTTCTGGCATTGCCGTGTCGCCACCGGCGGGGAAGGAACAGCGGGGGAGCCTGGGAGTGTATGAGTGGTGGTGTGTCCTAGTGTGAGCTCACGCACAGTCTGACAGCTCTCTTTTAAACACATACACACCCCATATCTGCCCCTTAGGTCTCATAGGCCATCGATCCTCAGCTGTATGTCCTTCATTTAGCCTGTGCACAGATGTAGCTGTGTTTTCCCCCCGCAAGCTCTGCTCACATCTCCATCCTTCATGACTCATCTCCCCCTTTTCCTATTCTTCATACACCTAGCTCACATTAGCTCTCTAGTGATGTCACGCTCCTCTCAAAAAAAAAAATGTAAGAGCTGAAACTTTCTCCCTCTCAGTCCTTAAAAGCACAAAGTAGAGTAGAGAGGCAGGAGAGGAGGACAGTGTTACTCCACTTGAGTCCCTGTCTGTTGCTGTTCTCCTCCACCAGATATGAGCCATCAAAGAGTGAATCTCCTCATTCACACTGAGCCCCAAGGGTCACATCAATATAGTCTGTGCCCCACTCTTCTTTTTATAGGTGTTCTTCCACACCAAGGTTACTGTCTATTCAAGTTATTTAAAGGAACCACTGATGGTCACCACAACTCAACAGCAAGTTATTAGTGGTCTTTGGTGTCTAAACAACCAGGAAATATATAGAGCAAATTAGCTATAAGATAGTGTGGTATATTTTTACACACACGTGGTATATTTTTACACACACACATAGACCTGTGTATAGAACCGTTTTTTTGCGTTTTTAGTTCCAGTTCGAGAGGGGTACTTTCGGTACTTTCGTGCCAGGCTGTGTGTGGTGTGTGACGTGTGACGCTGCAGACCGTTGATTGGTCAATGGAAATCATTTTAGCGGCACTTATTAAAGTGAAGTGCTCTTATGACACTTAATTGGACCAGGAAGTAATAGTCAGAACGGTGACCTTCCTACAATGTACCATAAGTGTTTTTGGTACTGTAGACAGAGACAGAAGAGTGCCCTGAAACAGAAGCAAATTACTTAGAGGTGACCTGGCCTTTACTATTGCAGTGTACACTGTCTTAAATGAGTCATGACAGAGAGCAGAGGACAGTGCTCTACAAGCTGTTAATTAACATTAACATTAACATTAAGGTTCATACAACAGAAGGTCACACATCTAGCTCTAAAGGAGAGGTTAGAGGCATGTAATGCATTGAATTGGGGAAAAAGAGATGGTCTGAAAAAAGTATTAATCTAGTAAATCACTCTTTTGACAAAGATGGAGATAGATTACTGCCAATATTATTGTAAATAAATAACATACAACTCAAATGTTCAGGTAACCAGTAACATCTTAACACAAATAACTTCTCAGACTGGTGCATAATAGTCAAGTAACCATGAAAAGCAGTGACAAACATATTTGTCTATTCACACATTGTGACATTTGTTTATAAAGGTAACATTATTTATTCACAAATCTTTATCCACAAATCATTTTGCATGTATTAAAATAATAGTTAACAAATACAAACAAAGAGATGTTTGTGTGGATAGTAAATTATATTTGTGCTTGGTGTTTTTTGTTTACAGATCATGGTACACATTTATTTAGAATAATTTTGGCAGTAATCTATCTCCATACAAAGAGCCTTTCCTAATCCTTTCCTTTTCACACATAGCAAATAGCAACTCATCCAAGTGGCTCATCCATTGGTGGACTTTAAGATTTGAACCATGCTAGTATTCACAATGCACATAGAAAGTCAGCCCAATCTACACAGATAAATGCAGCATTCATCTTGTGTTCAACATAATCAATACAACCAACCACTTTTTCACACGTTACTCAAATCAGTCTGACATGACCCCCTGTGCTGCGATCCTTTGTGTTTACCCATAAAGCTGTTCCACCACCCTATGCCTGCTGGGTCTGAGGCAACCGTGACCAGCCTGCTGAGCTGTCAGGGACCATCGTGTCATGTGTCACCTCTCAATCATTGAAGGACTCTCTCTGGCTGGGGAAATGACACGTTTGAACCACACTGAGCAATTTGCAGGAGGTCCCAAGCTCTAAAGATAGTATTCAGCGACATAATTCAGAGCTGACACCTCTCCACACAGCAGACTGAAACTAACTTCAATACCAACTTACGATTTGGACACAAATGGTTGCATTTAGTGCATCATTAGTGCATCAAATCCTATGGGAAATTGCACACATGCTGTCCAATTTCTGTGGGTTGTCACAAAATTAATTTAAGTATACAGCCAAGAATGTTTTATTGTACATAAAAAATGTATTGTGCTAATTGATTAGTTATTCAGAAGAACTGGTCAATAAGTGTGAATGCAGTCAAGCACAAATGGTAATGTGATAAGGGACTGCAACAGACACAAACCAAGGGTCACGCACACGCGCACGCACATACACACACACACACACACACACACACACACACACACACACACACACACACACACACACACACACACAGAACATTCCAACTGTTCTGCTTTTACACAAACCCAAGTGAGGTCATGGATGTCACGCCTTCCTCTTACATCTAGTCGGTCCAGTGCCTCCCTCTCTCCTGTCTATCTCTGTCTGTCTGTTGTGTTGTGTGTGGGCGTGGCCAGGCTCCGGTTTCCCTGTCGCTCATCATCTCCACTTGCTCGGTCTTCTCACCTGTAAATATGAATATATATTTACACTGTACTCTTAATTTTATTGCCATATTTGATTTATTTTCTTTTTGTACAAGGACGCTAATGTTTGATCCATCTTGAGTATAGTCCTTAGGGAGAGTTGATACATGAAATGACCTGGCTTCCCATCCATTTATGGCCAGATCATTCTTTCAAAGTTAGTCTCGTTCTCGGCTGCTTAGTTGCATGTTTGATTCTCTAGTCCACGTGTCTAAGTACTCTGTCTCATTGTATTCACTTTATGCTTCAGGACCACAACCCGGTTATCTACCTTTTCCCTGTTCCCTGCTAATCCCGCATTAAACAGCTGATTATTTTATAGACATGTCCTGACTCTGTGTTTCCAGACACATGCTGAAACTTCCCTAATGGTCAAGTCACTTGATAAGCCAAAACATTATGACCACCTGCCTAATATGGAGCTGGTGTTATTCCTAATATGCTTGCGCATTGACGAGCCTTGGGCACCCAACACCCTGTCACCATTTGTGGTTTGTCCCTCCTTGGACCATTGTCGGTAGGTAGCCTACTCACCACTGTTGACCAGGAGCACTCCACAAGCCTTGCTGTTTCAGAGATGTTCTGACCCAATTGTCTGTCCATAACAATTTGGCCCTTGTCAAAGTCGCTAAGGTCTTTACTCCTGCCCATTTCTTCTGCATTCAACACATCAACTTCAAGATCTGACTCTTTACTTGCTGCCTAATATCCCACCCCTTGACAGGTGCCACTTGTAACAAGATAATCAATGTTATTCACTACACCTGTTAGTGGTCATAATGTTTTGGCTCATCAGTGTATAACACTTACCGTATGTTAGTGCTGGGAGCATGCACAAAAGTGAGCATACCCATCAGCGCAATAATTATCTGCTACACCAGAAATGTGAATAGATGCATGTGTGGATGCAGAATAAATAGCCTTCCCAATCTGTTTCTGCATGTATTGATTCCTGACATTGACATTTGTTGTTTTATGTTGAGTCATGTTACAGTATGACAAATCTGAATATCTTTGAGTTGGGGTTTGTCCTCCATCTCCAAATATAAACCCTAACCCTATATGTTCAAGAAACCTATCATTTCAGGTACTTTGTATGGTGTTTACACACACGGATCTGAGAAAATAATGTTACGTTGCTATTAGCTGCCGTGCAACATCTACGCTTTATGCATGTACTGGTGTAACAGGTAACATGTACTGGTGTAACAGGTAACATGTACTGGTGTAGTAGGTAACATGTACTGGTGTAGCAGGTAACATGTACTGGTGTAGCAGGTAACATGTACTGGTGTAGCAGGTAACATGTACTGGTGTAGCAGGTAACATGTACTGGTGTAGCAGGTAACATGTACTGGTGTAGTAGGTAACATGTACTGGTGTAGCAGGTAACATGTACTGGTGTAGCAGGTAACATGTACTGGTGTAGCAGGTAACATGTACTGGTGTAGTAGGTAACATGTACTGGTGTAGCAGGTAACATGTACTGGTGTAGCAGGTAACATGTACTGGTGTAGCAGGTAACATGTACTGGTGTAGCAGGTAACATGTACTGGTGTAGTAGGTAACATGTACTGGTGTAGCAGGTAACATGTACTGGTGTAGCAGGTAACATGTACTGGTGTAGCAGGTAACATGTACTGGTGTAACAGGTAACATGTACTGGTGTAGCAGCAGGTAACATGTACTGGTGTAGCAGGTAACATGTACTGGTGTAGTAGGTAACATGTACTGGTGTAGCAGGTAACATGTACTGGTGTAGTAGGTAACATGTACTGGTGTAGTAGGTAACATGTACTGGTGTAGTAGGTAACATGTACTGGTGTAGTAGGTAACATGTACTGGTGTAGCAGGTAACATGTACTGGTGTAGTAGGTAACATGTACTGGTGTAGTAGGTAACATGTACTGGTGTAGCAGGTAACATGTACTGGTGTAGTAGGTAACATGTACTGGTGTAGCAGGTAACATGTACTGGTGTAGTAGGTAACATGTACTGGTGTAACAGGTAACATGTACTGGTGTAGCAGGTAACATGTATTGGTGTAGCAGGTAACATGTACTGGTGTAGTAGGTAACATGTACTGGTGTAGCAGGTAACATGTCCTGGTGTAACAGGTAACATGTATTGGTGTAGCAGGTAACATGTACTGGTGTAGCAGGTAACATGTACTGGTGTAGCAGGTAACATGTACTGGTGTAGCAGCAGGTAACATGTACTGGTGTAGCAGGTAACATGTACTGGTGTAGTAGGTAACATGTACTGGTGTAGCAGGTAACATGTACTGGTGTAGTAGGTAACATGTACTGGTGTAACAGGTAACATGTACTGGTGTAGCAGGTAACATGTACTGGTGTAGTAGGTAACATGTACTGGTGTAGCAGGTAACATGTACTGGTGTAGTAGGTAACATGTACTGGTGTAACAGGTAACATGTACTGGTGTAGCAGGTAACATGTATTGGTGTAGCAGGTAACATGTACTGGTGTAGTAGGTAACATGTACTGGTGTAGCAGGTAACATGTCCTGGTGTAACAGGTAACATGTATTGGTGTAGCAGGTAACATGTATTGGTGTAGCAGGTAACATGTACTGGTGTAGTAGGTAACATGTACTGGTGTAGCAGGTAACATGTACTGGTGTAGCAGGTAACATGTACTGGTGTAGCAGGTAACATGTACTGGTGTAGCAGGTAACATGTACTGGTGTAGTAGGTAACATGTACTGGTGTAGCAGGTAACATGTACTGGTGTAGCAGGTCACATGTACTGGTGTAGCAGGTAACATGTACTGGTGTAGCAGGTAACATGTACTGGTGTAGCAGGTAACATGTACTGGTGTAGCAGGTAACATGTACTGGTGTAGCAGGTAACATGTACTGGTGTAGCAGGTAACATGTACTGGTGTAGTAGGTAACATGTACTGGTGTAGCAGGTAACATGTACTGGTGTAGCAGGTAACATGTACTGGTGTAGCAGGTAACATGTACTGGTGTAGCAGGTAACATGTACTGGTGTAACAGGTAACATGTACTGGTGTAGTAGGTAACATGTACTGGTGTAGCAGGTAACATGTACTGGTGTAACAGGTAACATGTACTGGTGTAACAGGTAACATGTACTGGTGTAGTAGGTAACATGTATTGGTGTAGTAGGTAACATGTACTGGTGTAGCAGGTAACATGTACTGGTGTAGCAGGTAACATGTACTGGTGTAGCAGGTAACATGTACTGGTGTAGTAGCTAACATGTACTGGTGTAGTAGGTAACATGTACTGGTGTAGCAGGTAACATGTACTGGTGTAGCAGGTAACATGTACTGGTGTAGCAGGTAACATGTACTGGTGTAGCAGGTAACATGTACTGGTGTAACAGGTAACATGTACTGGTGTAGTAGGTAACATGTATTGGTGTAGTAGGTAACATGTACTGGTGTAGCAGGTAACATGTACTGGTGTAGCAGGTAACATGTACTGGTGTAGTAGGTAACATGTACTGGTGTAGCAGGTAACATGTACTGGTGTAGTAGGTAACATGTACTGGTGTAGTAGGTAACATGTACTGGTGTAGCAGGTAACATGTACTGGTGTAGTAGGTAACATGTACTGGTGTAGTAGGTAACATGTACTGGTGTAGTAGGTAACATGTACTGGTGTAGCAGGTAACATGTACTGGTGTAACAGGTAACATGTACTGGTGTAGTAGGTAACATGTACTGGTGTAACAGGTAACATGTACTGGTGTAGCAGGTAACATGTACTGGTGTAACAGGTAACATGTACTGGTGTAGTAGGTAACATGTACTGGTGTAACAGGTAACATGTACTGGTGTAACAGGTAACATGTACTGGTGTAGCAGGTAACATGTACTGGTGTAGCAGGTAACATGTACTGGTGTAGCAGGTAACATGTACTGGTGTAGTAGGTAACATGTACTGGTGTAGTAGGTAACATGTACTGGTGTAGCAGGTAACATGTACTGGTGTAGTAGGTAACATGTACTGGTGTAGTAGGTAACATGTACTGGTGTAGTAGGTAACATGTACTGGTGTAGCAGGTAACATGTACTGGTGTAGCAGGTAACATGTACTGGTGTAGTAGGTAACATGTACTGGTGTAGTAGGTAACATGTACTGGTGTAGTAGGTAACATGTACTGGTGTAGCAGGTAACATGTACTGGTGTAGCAGGTAACATGTACTGGTGTAGCAGGTAACATGTACTGGTGTAACAGGTAACATGTACTGGTGTAGTAGGTAACATGTACTGGTGTAACAGGTAACATGTACTGGTGTAGCAGGTAACATGTACTGGTGTAACAGGTAACATGTACTGGTGTAGTAGGTAACATGTACTGGTGTAGCAGGTAACATGTACTGGTGTGGCAGGTAACATGTACTGGTGTAGCAGGTAACATGTACTGGTGTAGCAGGTAACATGTACTGGTGTAGCAGGTAACATGTACTGGTGTAGCAGGTAACATGTACTGGTGTAACAGGTAACATGTACTGGTGTAGCAGGTAACATGTACTGGTGTAGCAGGTAACATGTACTGGTGTAGCAGGTAACATGTACTGGTGTAGCAGGTAACATGTACTGGTGTAGTAGGTAACATGTACTGGTGTAGCAGGTAACATGTACTGGTGTAGCAGGTAACATGTATTGGTGTAGTAGGTAACATGTACTGGTGTAACAGGTAACATGTACTGGTGTAACAGGTAACATGTACTGGTGTAACAGGTAACATGTACTGGTGTAGCAGGTAACATGTACTGGTGTAACAGGTAACATGTACTGGTGTAGTAGGTAACATGTACTGGTGTAGCAGGTAACATGTACTGGTGTAGCAGGTAACATGTACTGGTGTAGCAGGTAACATGTACTGGTGTAGTAGGTAACATGTACTGGTGTAACAGGTAACATGTACTGGTGTAGTAGGTAACATGTACTGGTGCAGCAGGTAACATGTACTGGTGTAGTAGGTAACATGTACTGGTGTAACAGGTAACATGTGCTGGTGTAACAGGTAACATGTACTGGTGTAACAGGTAACATGTACTGGTGTAGCAGGTAACATGTACTGGTGTAGCAGGTAACATGTACTGGTGTAGCAGGGTAACATGTACTGGTGTAGCAGGTAACATGTACTGGTGTAGCAGGTAACATGTACTGGTGTAGTAGGTAACATGTACTGGTGTAGTAGGTAACATGTACTGGTGTAACAGGTAACATGTACTGGTGTAACAGGTAACATGTACTGGTGTAGCAGGTAACATGTACTGGTGTAGTAGGTAACATGTACTGGTGTAGCAGGTAACATGTACTGGTGTAGCAGGTAACATGTACTGGTGTAACAGGTAACATGTACTGGTGTAACAGGTAACATGTACTGGTGTAGCAGGTAACATGTACTGGTGTAGCAGGTAACATGTACTGGTGTAACAGGTAACATGTACTGGTGTAACAGGTAACATGTACTGGTGTAGCAGGTAACATGTACTGGTGTAGCAGGTAACATGTACTGGTGTAACAGGTAACATGTACTGGTGTACCAGGTAACATGTACTGGTGTAGCAGGTAACATGTACTGGTGTAGCAGGTAACATGTACTGGTGTAGTAGGTAAGATGTACTGGTGTAGCAGGTAACATGTACTGGTGTAGCAGGTAACATGTACTGGTGTAGCAGGTAACATGTACTGGTGTAGCAGGTAACATGTACTGGTGTAGTAGGTAACATGTACTGGTGTAGCAGGTAACATGTACTGGTGTAGCAGGTAACATGTACTGGTGTAGTAGGTAACATGTACTGGTGTAACAGGTAACATGTACTGGTGTAGCAGGTAACATGTACTGGTGTAGCAGGTAACATGTACTGGTGTAACAGGTAACATGTATTGGTGTAGCAGGTAACATGTACTGGTGTAGTAGGTAACATGTACTGGTGTAGTAGGTAACATGTACTGGTGTAGCAGGTAACATGTACTGGTGTAGTAGGTAACATGTACTGGTGTAGCAGGTAACATGTACTGGTGTAACAGGTAACATGTACTGGTGTAGCAGGTAACATGTACTGGTGTAGTAGGTAACATGTACTGGTGTAGCAGGTAACATGTACTGGTGTAGCAGGTAACATGTACTGGTGTAGCAGGTAACATGTACTGGTGTAGTAGGTAACATGTACTGGTGTAGCAGGTAACATGTACTGGTGTAGTAGGTAACATGTACTGGTGTAACAGGTAACATGTACTGGTGTAGCAGGTAACATGTACTGGTGTAGCAGGTAACATGTACTGGTGTAACAGGTAACATGTATTGGTGTAGCAGGTAACATGTACTGGTGTAGCAGGTAACATGTACTGGTGTAGTAGGTAACATGTACTGGTGTAGCAGGTAACATGTACTGGTGTAGCAGGTAACATGTACTGGTGTAGCAGGTAACATGTACTGGTGTAGTAGGTAACATGTACTGGTGTAGCAGGTAACATGTACTGGTGTAGTAGGTAACATGTACTGGTGTAACAGGTAACATGTACTGGTGTAACAGGTAGCATGTACTGGTGTAGCAGGTAACATGTACTGGTGTAGCAGGTAACATGTACTGGTGTAGTAGGTAACATGTACTGGTGTAACAGGTAACATGTACTGGTGTAGCAGGTAACATGTATTGGTGTAGCAGGTAACATGTATTGGTGTAGTAGGTAACATGTACTGGTGTAACAGGTAACATGTATTGGTGTAGCAGGTAACATGTATTGGTGTAGTAGGTAACATGTACTGGTGTAACAGGTAACATGTACTGGTGTAGCAGGTAACATGTACTGGTGTAACAGGTAACATGTACTGGTGTAGCAGGTAACATGTATTGGTGTAGCAGGTAACATGTATTGGTGTAGTAGGTAACATGTACTGGTGTAACAGGTAACATGTACTGGTGTAGCAGGTAACATGTACTGGTGTAACAGGTAACATGTACTGGTGTAGCAGGTAACATGTACTGGTGTAGTAGGTAACATGTACTGGTGTAGCAGGTAACATGTACTGGTGTAGCAGGTAACATGTACTGGTGTAGCAGGTAACATGTACTGGTGTAGCAGGTAACATGTACTGGTGTAGCAGGTAACATGTACTGGTGTAGCAGGTAACATGTACTGGTGTAGTAGGTAACATGTACTGGTGTAGTAGGTAACATGTACTGGTGTAGTAGGTAACATGTACTGGTGTAACAGGTAACATGTACTGGTGTAGCAGGTAACATGTACTGGTGTAGTAGGTAACATGTACTGGTGTAGTAGGTAACATGTACTGGTGTAGCAGGTAACATGTACTGGTGTAGCAGGTAACATGTACTGGTGTAGCAGGTAACATGTACTGGTGTAGCAGGTAACATGTACTGGTGTAGTAGGTAACATGTACTGGTGTAGTAGGTAACATGTCCTGGTGTAGCAGGTAACATGTACTGGTGTAGTAGGTAACATGTAGTGGTGTAGTAGGTAACATGTCCTGGTGTAGCAGGTAACATGTACTGGTGTAGCAGGTAACATGTACTGGTGTAACAGGTAACATGTACTGGTGTAGCAGGTAACATGTACTGGTGTAGCAGGTAACATGTACTGGTGTAGTAGGTAACATGTACTGGTGTAGCAGGTAACATGTACTGGTGTAACAGGTAACATGTACTGGTGTAGTAGGTAACATGTACTGGTGTAGCAGGTAACATGTACTGGTGTAACAGGTAACATGTACTGGTGTAGCAGGTAACATGTACTGGTGTAGTAGGTAACATGTACTGTGTAGTAGGTAACATGTACTGGTGTAGCAGGTAACATGTACTGGTGTAGGCAGGTAACATGTACTGGTGTAACAGGTAACATGTACTGGTGTAGCAGGTAACATGTACTGGTGTAGCAGGTAACATGTACTGGTGTAGCAGGTAACATGTACTGGTGTAGCAGGTAACATGTACTGGTGTAGTAGGTAACATGTACTGGTGTAGCAGGTAACATGTACTGGTGTAGTAGGTAACATGTACTGGTGTAGCAGGTAACATGTACTGGTGTAACAGGTAACATGTACTGGTGTAGTAGGTAACATGTACTGGTGTAGCAGGTAACATGTACTGGTGTAGTAGGTAACATGTACTGGTGTAACAGGTAACATGTACTGGTGTAGCAGGTAACATGTACTGGTGTAGTAGGTAACATGTACTGGTGTAACAGGTAACATGTACTGGTGTAGCAGGTAACATGTACTGGTGTAACAGGTAACATGTACTGGTGTAACAGGTAACATGTACTGGTGTAGTAGGTAACATGTACTGGTGTAGCAGGTAACATGTACTGGTGTAGCAGGTAACATGTACTGGTGTAACAGGTAACATGTACTGGTGTAGCAGGTAACATGTACTGGTGTAGCAGGTAACATGTACTGGTGTAGTAGGTAACATGTATTGGTGTAGTAGGTAACATGTACTGGTGTAGTAGGTAACATGTACTGGTGTAACAGGTAACATGTACTGGTGTAGCAGGTAACATGTACTGGTGTAACAGGTAACATGTACTGGTGTAGCAGGTAACATGTACTGATGTAACAGGTAACATGTACTGGTGTAACAGGTAACATGTACTGGTGTAGCAGGTAACATGTACTGGTGTAGCAGGTAACATGTACTGGTGTAGCAGGTAACATGTATTGGTGTAGCAGGTAACATGTATTGGTGTAGCAGGTAACATGTCCTGGTGTAGCAGGTAACATGTACTGGTGTAGTAGGTAACATGTACTGGTGTAGCAGGTAACATGTATTGGTGTAGCAGCAGGTAACATGTACTGGTGTAGCAGGTAACATGTACTGGTGTAGCAGGTAACATGTACTGGTGTAACAGGTAACATGTACTGGTGTAGCAGGTAACATGTATTGGTGTAGCAGGTAACATGTACTGGTGTAGCAGGTAACATGTACTGGTGTAACAGGTAACATGTACTGGTGTAGCAGGTAACATGTATTGGTGTAGCAGGTAACATGTATTGGTGTAGCAGGTAACATGTACTGGTGTAGCAGGTAACATGTATTGGTGTAGCAGCAGGTAACATGTACTGGTGTAGCAGGTAACATGTACTGGTGTAGCAGGTAACATGTACTGGTGTAACAGGTAACATGTACTGGTGTAGCAGGTAACATGTACTGGTGTAGCAGGTAACATGTATTGGTGTAGCAGGTAACATGTACTGGTGTAGCAGGTAACATGTATTGGTGTAGCAGGTAACATGTATTGGTGTAGCAGGTAACATGTACTGGTGTAGTAGGTAACATGTACTGGTGTAACAGGTAACATGTACTGGTGTAGCAGGTAACATGTACTGGTGTAGCAGGTAACATGTACTGGTGTAGTAGGTAACATGTACTGGTGTAGCAGGTAACATGTACTGGTGTAGCAGGTAACATGTACTGGTGTAGCAGGTAACATGTATTGGTGTAGCAGGTAACATGTATTGGTGTAGCAGGTAACATGTACTGGTGTAGCAGGTAACATGTACTGGTGTAGTAGGTAACATGTACTGGTGTAACAGGTAACATGTATTGGTGTAACAGGTAACATGTACTGGTGTAACAGGTAACATGTACTGGTGTAGCAGGTAACATGTATTGGTGTAGCAGGTAACATGTACTGGTGTAGTAGGTAACATGTACTGGTGTAACAGGTAACATGTACTGGTGTAACAGGTAACATGTACTGGTGTAGTAGGTAACATGTACTGGTGTAGCAGGTAACATGTACTGGTGTAGTAGGTAACATGTACTGGTGTAGCAGGTAACATGTACTGGTGTAGTAGGTAACATGTATTGGTGTAGCAGGTAACATGTACTGGTGTAGCAGGTAACATGTACTGGTGTAGCAGGTAACATGTACTGGTGTAACAGGTAACATGTACTGGTGTAGTAGGTAACATGTACTGGTGTAGCAGGTAACATGTACTGGTGTAGTAGGTAACATGTACTGGTGTAGCAGGTAACATGTACTGGTGTAGTAGGTAACATGTACTGGTGTAACAGGTAACATGTACTGGTGTAGTAGGTAACATGTACTGGTGTAGCAGGTAACATGTACTGGTGTAGTAGGTAACATGTACTGGTGTAGCAGGTAACATGTACTGGTGTAGTAGGTAACATGTACTGGTGTAACAGGTAACATGTACTGGTGTAGTAGGTAACATGTACTGGTGTAGCAGGTAACATGTACTGGTGTAGTAGGTAACATGTACTGGTGTAACAGGTAACATGTACTGGTGTAGTAGGTAACATGTACTGGTGTAGTAGGTAACATGTACTGGTGTAGTAGGTAACATGTACTGGTGTAACAGGTAACATGTACTGGTGTAGTAGGTAACATGTACTGGTGTAGCAGGTAACATGTACTGGTGTAGTAGGTAACATGTACTGGTGTAACAGGTAACATGTACTGGTGTAGCAGGTAACATGTACTGGTGTAGTAGGTAACATGTACTGGTGTAGTAGGTAACATGTACTGGTGTAGCAGGTAACATGTACTGGTGTAGCAGGTAACATGTACTGGTGTAACAGGTAACATGTACTGGTGTAGTAGGTAACATGTACTGGTGTAGTAGGTAACATGTACTGTGTAGCAGGTAACATGTACTGGTGTAGTAGGTAACATGTACTGGTGTAGTAGGTAACATGTACTGGTGTAACAGGTAACATGTACTGGTGTAGTAGGTAACATGTACTGGTGTAGTAGGTAACATGTACTGGTGTAGTAGGTAACATGTACTGGTGTAGCAGGTAACATGTACTGGTGTAGTAGGTAACATGTACTGGTGTAGTAGGTAACATGTACTGGTGTAGCAGGTAACATGTACTGGTGTAGCAGGTAACATGTACTGGTGTAGCAGGTAACATGTACTGGTGTAGCAGGTAACATGTACTGGTGTAACAGGTAACATGTACTGGTGTAGCAGCAGGTAACATGTACTGGTGTAGTAGGTAACATGTACTGGTGTAGCAGGTAACATGTACTGGTGTAGCAGGTAACATGTACTGGTGTAGTAGGTAACATGTACTGGTGTAACAGGTAACATGTACTGGTGTAACAGGTAACATGTACTGGTGTAGCAGGTAACATGTACTGGTGTAACAGGTAACATGTACTGGTGTAGCAGGTAACATGTACTGGTGTAGCAGGTAACATGTACTGGTGTAGTAGGTAACATGTACTGGTGTAGTAGGTAACATGTACTGGTGTAACAGGTAACATGTACTGGTGTAGTAGGTAACATGTACTGGTGTAGTAGGTAACATGTACTGGTATAGTAGGTAACATGTACTGGTGTAGCAGGTAACATGTACTGGTGTAGTAGGTAACATGTACTGGTGTAGTAGGTAACATGTACTGGTGTAACAGGTAACATGTACTGGTGTAGCAGGTAACATGTACTGGTGTAGTAGGTAACATGTACTGGTGTAGCAGGTAACATGTACTGGTGTAGTAGGTAACATGTACTGGTGTAGCAGGTAACATGTACTGGTGTAGTAGGTCACATGTACTGGTGTAGTAGGTAACATGTACTGGTGTAGCAGGTAACATGTACTGGTGTAGCAGGTAACATGTACTGGTGTAGTAGGTAACATGTACTGGTGTAGCAGGTAACATGTACTGGTGTAGCAGGTAACATGTACTGGTGTAGTAGGTAACATGTACTGGTGTAGCAGGTAACATGTACTGGTGTAGTAGGTCACATGTACTGGTGTAGTAGGTAACATGTACTGGTGTACCAGGTAACATGTACTGGTGTAGCAGGTAACATGTACTGGTGTAGTAGGTAACATGTACTGGTGTAGCAGGTAACATGTACTGGTGTAGCAGGTAACATGTACTGGTGTAGCAGGTAACATGTACTGGTGTAGCAGGTAACAGTGGCCCTGTCCGAAAGCTCATACAGTACTGCCTACTGTTTACTAAAAGTGCATACTACATACTAACCATACATCATACTATTTCGGTTCTACTGTTTAGTCAAATATATGCAGTAAGTGACACATTTCAAAATACTACGCCTCAGTCATACTGAGAAACCATCATCTGTAACTCACCCATGTTGTTCATAATAATTGGTTCAATTTCACTACTGCCCACCTCCCTACCTGCTCCACTGGAATGTGGGATTACAATCAGAAAGGACCTGAATAGTGTGCAGTGATTCATCCTACATGGAAAGGCAAATCTTGGATGACATCCTGGCAACAAAACTTTCTAATCTTGCATTCTGAAAATGCTGAGTATGGTATGAACATGGCCACTGAATATAGTCTATCAACTCTGTATCACGCTAGTCTCATGGACATGGATTTCACCAGCATGGTGTAGCAGGGCTGTTACATGATCTGATGTCACAAAATGTTATACAATCACCAGCAATAATAACACTTCAGCAATCCCCTGGTGAGGAATTAAAAATACTATACTAGGAGTGTGACTTACCCTGCCAACATGTCTGTTTTTGGAACAACTCTTCATGGTTCCTTTTCCCTCAAGATGGGGGTTTTCCCAGCCAGGGCCAGCAGTACACAAACAGCCCAGGCTCTCTCTCCCCAGTGTTCACAGTAAGTCCACAAAGTGGGGAGCTTTGATTATGAGGGGAAAGATAATAAATTATGTAAAAATGCAATTAATGACTTCCTCGACCCCACTTCTGTCAGATCTCTCAATCCCCACCCTCACCCCACCCCCAACTGGATGATCTACAAAATACAGGAACAGATTAATAATACATTATTAAAACATGGCAGTGTTAACCTTTTGTAAAAAGCAACATTTGAATCCCTGCCTGTCCTTTGTTGTTCTGTTCACCCCCTCCTCAGTCTCTGGAGAGCTAAATCATTTAGATCTGTTTCCCCCAGAGAGGCCTGGTCCACGGCTATGGCTATGATCTCAAAGTTTACATCACTGAAATATTCATGCTTAGTTGCATTATGAAGTGAATCCACAAACATCCATTGATGTGTAATTGCTTGAGTAATTGCTCAGCAAGGTGATTGTTGACCATCCATGTGCATGTACTGTAGATACAGCAGGCTTTGCTTTGTGTTCTTTAAAACTGTTGACAAAATACATAAACTTTATTTTCATTTTGAAAAGAAATAAAAAAATAAGCTTTAAGATGTTGTATAAATTGTAATAGTTATTTTGCCATTAAAATATATTATCTGCAATACATTATCAAAAGAAAATGTCAAATGAAATCATGCATCACATGATTTACAATTTAGCTTGTCCTTTGGCTCTACTGTTAGCCTAGAAAGTTATAAAATTGATGTTTGTTGTCAACGGCTGTCAGAACCATTTAAGTAGTAATATAGCAGCACAGAAAACAATATAAAGGGACAAGACACTGTCTGCTAATCACTTCGATAGTTTTAACAGGTGGAATTGTTAGTCCAAACTATTTCAAATGGATTCTTCTTGGCTTCTGTAACGGCAAAGTATACCAATTACTCAAGCTGTATCAACACATGACAGTTTCATTTGATAAAAGGCCAAACAAGCACGTTTGGTAATCAGTATACAGAATTTTAAGAACATTTTATAATTACATCAAAAGATGATAGATGCATTTATTCTATATCTCTTCTGTATGAACTTTGGACAGCTGCATGTAGGAAGCTCAATAGAGGCGTATCCAATATATTTATACAGTGGGGGAAAGTATTCAAACCATCAACACATTTTTAATTCAACATATTTCCAATACAGCTATTCACATGAAATGTAGACCAGACATTGGAATTAATCTACACAGCTAAAGAATCAATCCATAAAAAAGCTATGTGCAATAAAGTGGAATGACACAGGAAAAAAGTATTAAACACAGTAAGACAAAGCACTAATCCAGCTTATGCGTGTTGGTGAGTAAGTACCTCTACTGTTTTAAAAGAGGGTTTCCCCACCTCTGAATGCTAGTAAATCATTTGTCACCAAGTTTCCTGCAAGAAACATTTCATGATGGGTAGAGGCAAAGAGCTCTCCCAAGACCTTCACAACAAGATTGTTGAGCAGCATAGTAACTGTATTAGCATAACATAGCATAGTGACACTGATTAGCAAGGGATTTCTCAACTCCTAAATGTTCCTATAAGCACCATTGTGGCTAATATCCACAAGTGGAAGGAACATCACTCAACCGGCCACACATTGGAGGCGAGCTCCTTGGGGGTCATCCCTATGTTCCCCGGGTCCTATGTTCCCCGGGTCCTATGTTCCCCTGTTTCTTAGCAAAAAAAAAAAAAAGGGTTCTATGTTCCCCTCTTCCGAAAACTTCCGAAAAAGGGTTCTATGTTCCCCGCTTCCGAAAAAGGGTTCTATGTTCCCCGCTTCCGTATATTCCCCGCCTGCCGTTGTGTCAAGCGACCCCAGGTGTCGTTATGTAGTACTGCATTTTTTTTTTTTTTTTTTTTTTTTTTTTTTTTACAACATACACAAATACATAATTATACTGTTAGTTTTTTTTTTTTTTTTTTTTTTTTAAACAACATACACAAATACATAATCATACTGTGGATTACTATGTGTACAACATTATTATATGAACAAAATGATTATATGTACAAAACCTTTTGTAGGTAGGACACTATTGGACCTCGGCCCAATTCTAGTACTGAACCTGACCCCCCATGCTAAACCATTTGGAAGTACAGTATACTAGGACTCCAATTCAGACACACTGGGGGGCTGTCACAAATCTACTAACTCTAATCAGCCTGGGGCCTCATTCATAACGGGTGCTTAGATCAAATGTTGATCTTACCCGTGTCGTACGTAGAGTCAACGTAGTGATTTATAAAATGTCAACGTGAGTCAATTTGATCGTGGAAACGATCGTAGCTCGACGTCGAGTATTCAACTTGCTTACGTACATTACCTACTGGTTATGCGGAGTTATTACAGGCATGTGAGCTGCACTGGAAAAACGTTGCCTATTGTAATTCATGCAAGTGGCTCGTAATAAAATTAACGATGTTGTTATCAGCCGAGAAAATGAGTTTAATTCAAGATTGAAAGGGAACTAATGTTTATGATTGTATTTCAGTCTTTCTTTATATCCCTACGGAGCTGTCTATCTCTCTTCAACATGCCTATGCCTTGCCCGGCCACGCGCTAAATGATACTGGATTTCGAGTTGAGTCGGGATGAGGGGGAATGGCATCCCCCCTGAAATAAAAACAGTCCAAATCATCCCCCTTCTAAAACTGCCATCCCCCCTTTCCATCCCTTATGTCATTTTATCAATGAACGTGGTATTACTGCCCTCTCCCCTTCCAGACGCACGCCTATATAATATAGTATTAACGCCCTGTGATAGCGGCTCAAATAGCGGCTGAATGAAGCCAAGTGCTATAATATAATATAATACAGACAGTATATAATATTGTCAGTATTGTCTGTCTGTATTATATTATATTATAGCACTTGGCTTCATTCAGCCGCTATAATTGAGCCTCTATCACAGGGCGTTAATACAAACCTCATTCACCTGCGTTCAATTCCAAGTATGTTTGGTATTTATAGAAGGAAGCACGTACGCAACTTTAAACCATCTCAGCCCGTTTTATAAATAATGCTCACGTCCGTTTAGAAAAATGTGCTTACGTGAAAGTCAAAGATGACGTTCAAGTATTTCTTTATGAATGAGGCCCCTGGTCTCACACGGCAGACGTCAGAATTCGACGTTGATGGACAAACATTAATCTGCTCTATTCATACATTAATCTGCTCTATTCAGACATTAATCTGCTCTATTCAGACATTAATCTGCTCTATTTGTGGTGTTATGTTAGTTAGAACATAAGGATAATAAATATATGGTGTGACGCTTATGCTGTAGACCAATGGGAATGAGTTGGGGATAGAGGGGAGAGCATGCACAGTGGGAAAGCGGGCAGAGTGGAATGAATGGTGGAACTGGATGGTTAATAAAGTACGTGATATATAGTTAACAGTTGTCTCACGCGTTTACATTACGAAACACGACACTATTCAGACATTAATCTGCTCTATTCAGACATTAATCTGCTCTATTCAGACATTAATCTGCTCTATTCATACATTAATCTGCTCTATTCAGACATTAATCTGCTCTATTCACACATTAATCTGCTCTATTCACAGATTAATCTGCTCTATTCATACATTAATCTGCTCTATTCAGACATTAATCTGCTCTATTCAGACATTAATCTGCTCTATTCATACATTAATCTGCTCTATTCAGACATTAATCTGCTCTATTCACACATTAATGTCTTCACAAATGACCCAACTCTGATAGTCTTTATATCAAATCTGAGAATGAAATTCAGTATGCTAATTATAAAAGGGGTATGCTATTGATAATATGAATGAATGAATCAATGAATGGTCTTTATTGTCATTGATATAGTACTGGTTTACATAAATAAAGGCTATGTACACTATCCACTATACTATACTGTACAAATAAAACACTGTGCTGTACTCTATGCTATGCTATACCTATTCTAACATTTCCTATTCTCGGCAACCTTATGTACCCTAGGGTTGTCATATTGCACATAGTGTTATTGCACATTCATTTAAAGTGTCGCAGTTTGCAGGCTTGAAATGTACATATCATTGTAGCATGATATGCTAAATGTAGCATATCATTTAGATTGTTTTTAATGTATTGTTTTAGATAATTCATTATTTTAAAATATTATTTTCTTTAGATAAACAACTAAAATAAAAAATCTAAATTAGATGCTATTGATACTGCATAGACACACATTGATATAATATACTTGTATGTGTCAGGGGACAATGTTGCACTCTGATATTTAGTGTGTCTCTGTTGCGCCCTTCTTCTCTGAGTCACCAGAGGGCGTAACACCCCCTATCAATTGTTTTAAGGTCAATTGTAATTGAGCTTGAGTTACAAGACTTCCTCACATACCGGTATGTTCGGAACACATGCGTAGTGACAATGGCTCAAATAATTACTGGAGACCGAGGGGGGAAAATATTAGTTCTGGATAACTTTAGGTACCAGAAACACCGCACAAATTTACAGAATATTCGGTGGCGGTGTTGGAGAGAAGACTGCCGGACAGTTCTGGTTACAAACATCTTTGATGTAGAGGGGGTCAATCCCAACATAGAAGTTCGGGAGGTCCGCGAACATGTGCATGCCCCCGATACACAAATGGTGAACAATGCGCAATTTCGCCAAGTGATTACTGGAGAGGTGGTGAGAGAACCCACAGTACCAATCAAGCGCATTTACGATGCTGAGTGCGTAGGTCTACAGCGGGGCCGTCCCATCCAGCGTGGAGGTCGCGGGCGACCTCCTCAAAGATTCTCCTCAGTTAGGTCTGTTATGGCCAGAGCCAGAGCTGCAGTAATCCCTCCCGTCCCAGCTACCGTTGATGATGTAAGGATCGACGGTCAATGGGCTGAGACATGGGGCAGAGACCATTTCCTCCTGCACCAAGACAGTGAGTGGGGCATAGCAGTGTTTTCCACAGAGGACAACCTGAGACAGCTGCGACACTGCAGGACATTATACATGGATGCTACATTCAAGTCGTGCCCACGCCCATACAACCAAGTATTTACTATACTCGGGGACATTCATGGCTTCGTTGTCCCCCTTGTACATGTCCTCATGGAGCAACGTACAATTGGACACTACCGACAAGTGTTCCAGTGTGTCAAAACGTCACTCAGGAGAATCACCCACCACCTTTGGCGTCCGCGTAAAGTCATCTGTGACTTTGAGCAAGCGCTGAAAACTGCTCTTGAAACGGAGTTGCCACAAGCCAGAATCGGAGGATGCTACTTCCATTTCAACCAAGCCTTGTGGAAGAGGGTACAGGCACTTGGATTGGCTGGTCCATTCCGTCATGACCATCCACTGGCAGCAGTCATCCGCAAGGTTTGTTGTGTTCTGTCTGCACTGCTGTCTGTCCTGTGTTGTTTTGTTTGCATTGCATTTAGAAATGCTCTTACTGTAACGCCAAATCAAATTCCTATATGTGTATGCTTAATGTGTATGCATAAATGGCAATAAACGTTATCTCATCTCTCATCTCATCTCATCTCATCTCATCTCAAGGTGATGGCCTTAGGACACCTGCCTCTGCCTCTGGTCCAGATCAATTTTGATCTTCTCCTCAACCACAGAAACACCAGGCGTGCCCTGATGAACCACCCTGAGTTACAAGACTTCCTTGCGTATGTTCGTAACACATATGTCCATCCTGGAGCGGCCTTCCCACCAGCGATGTGGAATGTGTTCGAAAGAAACATGGAGCAAAGGACCAATAATCATGTTGAATGTAAGTGTAACAATGACAGATCTGAACAAAAAATATATAATTTCATCTAATAACTAAATCTGAAGTATTAAGTTAATTATTTTATATTGTTAATATAATATTGTCTGCTAATTATGGGTTAATTCATTCTTATCCTATCACCTCTGGGCCTGTGCGTATATCGAGGTTTAACTATGAGCCGAAACAAAAATTAACAAAACATCAAACACAGCAGAGGACAGGAGGGCTCTTTAAACAGGTGGACGAGTTGCCACGTACAGGCGCGCTAATGATGATGGACATAACATCAGTCCAATCATGGGCGGGCACCGTGATTGAGAAAGGATTAAGAAAGGATTTAAAATTGTGAAAGGAGGAGACACAGAGGGGAAAATGTTCAATGTCAAAATGTTCATGCCAAACTAATAACATTTAGGGCCTGATTTACTAAGATCCCAAATAACGAATACTAATTGAAGTTCACACACAGGGGAAGTTGAGATATACTTCAAATAAGGCCCGCTATCTTCTACATTGGAAAGATCAACAATCCTCACTGCACACCGTTAGTAGATCAGCCTGCAGATGTAGAACCAGTTTGCACATTAATAGGCCATTAATAGGCTAATAAGTTATAATTCTGTATTTTTGTTCTAGCTTATCATCGTACTCTGAACGATGCTGTCCAAGTGCGCCATCCTTCACTTTGGAAATTCCTTCGGCACCTGAAGGATCAGCAAACGCTTGCAGAGGGTAAACTGGGGATGGCAGACAGAGGCCACGCTCCCCCAACAAGGAGACGGAAGTGGAGGGAGTTGGAGGCCCGTCTACTGAGGCTGAAAGGACAGTACATGCAGGGCCACAGAGATCTGGCTTCGTACTGGAGGGCTGTCAGCCGTAGCGTCCGTATGGGCTAGATTTCCACATTTATTTTGATAGCACTTTGGCCTATGTTGTTGTTATTATTATTGTTATTGGCCTAATTGTGTTATTGTTATTATTATTATTATTGTTATTATTAGTTAGAATAAGCTGTACGCCATTGTTTACGCCATCATGTATGCCATTGTTTACATGTTATTTAGCTCTTTCATTTGTTTTTGCCAAGTTATTGCTGTACCATAGTTTTGTTATTGAAAGATGTCTGTACCTTTCCAGTTTATATGGACCTGTTTACTTAGTAAGCCATATAGTTATTATTACAATATATGTGATGCCAGAGTTAGGACTGATAATTGCACTAGAGCTCATGTGTCAGGATTACCAGGTTTCAGCAGTGAAACAGTAGGCCTCTCCTTATTAGTGCCTGACTACTAAAACACTAGAGTGAAAGAGACTACATCTCTGTATGCCAGGATCCCCCGAGGATTTGATGTGTGCAAGAGGATGTGTCACACTCTATGTGCTACGGATACTGGCTAGTTACTTAGGGATTATATTATGGGATATGTGACACTGTAACCTAGAGACACACTGCGCTGTTACGTGACGTCCTGCCAATGGGATGTACAGTATTGTCTCAGGTTGGCATTTTGATGCTTGGTCTTGGAAACAAACACCATGTTTGCACAAACATTGTTTTTTTTTTGTTGTTGTTGGTTGCAATAAAAGCCTATATTTTGGATTGATATCTCTACTGTATTTATTTGATTCCGTTTGACCAAAATATAGAAAAAATATTTCTTTAATCCATGCATACAATTGCAAATGTTGGGCCGCTACCCACACGTTTAGCTGTGTTGCTCATTCCACAAATGCATGATCCTTACAAGTCATACCTCGTTGTAAAAGTGACTAATCAGCGGGTCATTCCACTAAAGGTGGATCAGTATAGCGGCGCTCAGGGAACTCGAGATTGGAAATCAAGCCTCAGGTGATTCCTCGAACGAGGATCAGCCTTGTGTCATCAGTGTTCACAGAAGACAGGCTTACAAATCTTCGATATGGGCGCGTGCACGCAGACATAAAAAGCCCTGAAGTGTCGATCTGTCGAAATGAAGATACTCCACTCTGCAGGGGTACTACATTTGCGCAGCATTCCGAATTATTGATTTTTATGAAGACGGAAAAATAAGATGTAAAATAGTGCAATACTGCCGCAATTAACAAGGCGAGGGAAATGGTTTGGCAAGAAATTGCTGACCGATTAAATGCGTAGGTCATACTAGCCCCAGTTATTGTTATATGTTCATATTTTAATAAATGAATATTACTACTGTGGTGATATCCGCAGCAGGCTACAAACCGTCATATCGCCACAATGGCCTAGTGGTATTGACTGCTGCCATAGGATTTAATCGTCATTTTATATCAGTGGTTCGAATCCCTCTTCAGGCGCACTTTTTACTGCATTTCGTTGTCTGAATCTAATCTAAAATCTCATCTAAAAAAGTATTGTAGGCTATAAAATTATGGTGCAGGCTAATTTACAAGAACTGACACGATTACAATGGTGTTTGAAACCTTTGCATGAAATCTTCGGTTAAATGTAAAAAAAAAAAAAAATGAATGACTTAGTCAAGTCTCGAACTCGCAACCTTTGGAACTCCAGTCCGCAGCCTTAACCACTACGCTAGCATGACAGCAATGCAAGTTGTTTCTTTTTACACTCTTTTCTTTATTGATATATCGATTTATCTATCACACTTTCAAAATATCAAGTTATCTATCACACAATCAAACTATCTATCGATCGATCACACTTTCAAAATATCAAATTATCTATCTATCACACAGTCAAACTATCTAATCTATCTATCTCGTGTGAAGTGGGAACTAATATTTCCTAGGGAGGAACTATCGTTCGGGATGTAGTTTCCGCCTGTGAGCCTTTTTTGACGCGCGTCTCACTATAGCCTGTGTTTTCGATTTCGAAGACGTCACTCACTGTGCTACGAAAACTGGCTAGTTACTTAGGGATTATATTATGGGATATGTGACACTGTAACCTAGAGACACACTGCGCTGTTACGTGACGTCCTGCCAATGGGATGTACAGTATTGTCCCATAGGTTGGCATTTTGATGCTTGGTCTTGGAAACAAACACCATGTTTGCACAAACATAGTTTTTTTGTTGTTGTTGTTGGTTGCAATAAAAGCCTATATTTTGGATTGATATCTCTACTGTATTTATTTGATTTCGTTTGACAAAAATATAGAAAAAATATTTAATAATGTGTATATATATATATATATATATATATATATATATATATCACTGGTGTTCTTTTAGGAATATAAGATTTTCAATTCCATCTCGAAAATGATCTATCTAGGGAGTTATATAAAATGCTGAGACAATACTATGACATTCATTGTGTTCTTCATTATTTCCAAGTCATCTTAAGACCCCCCCCAAAAAAAAAAAAAAAAAAAAAAATATCAAACTCTCATGCAGTACCACATAACGACACATGAGGTCGCTTGACACAACGGCAGGCGGGGAACATAGGACCCTTTTTCGGAAGCGGGGAACATAGAACCCTTTTTCGGAAGCGGGGAACATAGAACCCTTTTTCGGAAGTGCGGAACAGGGGAACATAGGACCCGGGGAACATAGGACCCGGGGAACATAGGCATGCTCCCGCTCCTTGCATCATTTCTGAGCGGGCAATCAGAAGTTAGTTAGAAGAGTAGCCCAAGATCAGGGACCACTTGAGCAGAGCTCCAGAAAGACCTGGAAGCAACGGCTTCAGTTATCACAAAGAAAACAGTAGTCAATGCACTCCACTGCCACGGTCTCCATTCGCGATCACCCCGGAGGACTCCATTACTGAAGAAAAGACATGTTGAAGATCGTTTGAAGTTTGCTACAGAAAATTTGGAGAAGCCTGTAGATTACTGGCAGAATGTAGTGTGGTCAGACGAGACAAAGATCTAACTTTTTGGCAATAATAGAATGGCCATGTTTGGAGAAATGGCTCATATCTGTGCTCTTTACAACAAGTTTGTTTACGCTCTCCATCTCGGTTGGCTTTGGTTGACAGTTGCTGCACAGACACCAGCGATTATGTCCCACTCGCACCGAATCGTCTTCATTTTCATCTACTTTTTGTGTAATGTCTTTTCTGCTGTCCTCCTCGCTGCACTCGGGTTCAAATTGAAAAGGCTGGACAGAAAACATAGCTAGCTAATTGCGACCTGTGACCTCTGTCCTCTTGTATTCATAAAAGATGGAAGAGGGGAGGAGGGTGGGGATGTGTTGTATGGTGTTGTGCCCACACCAAATTAAGCGTCATTACGTCACAGACGTGTTGAAAATGTCAAACATCTGTAATGTTTTTTGAGATATCTCAGATATCAGCCTGCCGACTGCCATAAATATTGACGTAGCAGGGCAAATTCTCAAAGCATTTGAAAATTCTGAGCCCATTTCTTTTCTTTTCATTTAATTTTCTCTGATGGATCTCCTTTAACACCCTATAGAGAGAAGTGCACCACGCATGTTCATATACATACTATATATACTGCAGAAAAATCCATCATGGCAGACTTTATGGGTTCTTGAGGCAAATATGTTCCCCATGAGGAAAGACACATATGTACCAAGTTTCATAGACAACGGGGTAGAAATGCCAGCATTGTGAAGTTACTTGATTTTCTATTTGTTATTATAGCGCCACCTATGGTCTATGTTACTTATTTCTGGCATTGTTACTGATGGTCTCTAGTTGTGGCATGCACATGTATAGCATTTTTGGTCAGGGACTTTTTGAGCTATTTGACCAAAGCGGGGAAAAGAATAAGAATAAGAAGTATACCACCAATGACAATACTGTAGGAACACTAATTAAAAGCTCGGTGATGTGTTGAATACTTCCCCCACTGTACATATCTCATATTGAGATGCTGTGGCAGCTGCTGTCTGTTTAATTACCTCCTATGAAGATTAAGATAATATCAATGACCCCTACAGACCTCTCCAGTCAAGAGGAAACAGCATCACCAGCTATTTGGTACAATGCAAAGACAGTGCAAATAGCCTATTTGTGTCCACAGTCAGAGAGAGAGAGAGGAGAGAGCAATGTTGTTGAATTAAGTGGTCTCTTTCATTTACACTTTGTCAAAATCTCAACCTCTAGTGAAACAGGATTAACATAATCTTTGCCTTTTCAAGTCAAGTCCAAGTCATGCAGTTTATTTAGTTCACAAGGAATTCCATCTAAATTAAATAGTAACTATACATCTATAATTGGCCATTACGTCAGTGAATGAATGTTGTAAAGATGTTTTTTTGTGGACACTGACGTAGATCCAATGCGTAGATATGGTGTTCTTTTTTTGGAACGGAAGACAGGCGCCACTGGTACCATTTTAATAGGAAGATGACCAGTGATACTGTATGAGGATAGTCTACACGAGAACGTCATATAAGACCTGAGACCCCACCTACGCTTTGGTAGCTGATTGGACTTACGCAGATCCCCAGCTATCATTGAATAATCAGAGGGGTGGACACCTCGCTCTGTCCTCCAGGATCTCACTGCAGGACCTGTTCTCTCCTCTCACCACTCCTCAGCAGGGCGCACGCAGTCTCCTCTCGCAAAAGAATATTACCACGCCGGAAAAACACAGGTAAATTAAATTAAATAACAAAAGTATTTTGTTGAGAATATGTGATACTTGGGAGTATTGTATATGTAAACGTATTAACCATGTATTTGCCCGGCAATTAGACAGCTTAAGGATTTTGGTGACATTTGGAGATGGAGACGTATCAACTTTTCCAACTAACTAAAAAAAAAAGGGATTTTTGTAGTGTGCACCTATATTTTATATCTTTAGAGATCTACACAAAGCAAATAACGTTCATTGTTTATGAATTGCCCAATCATTTTGCAAGAACATATCTATACCTTTCCGTGCGCATCCATTACGCACAAACAATATATATTTTAAATGCCACAGGGAACCTGCCACATTTTAAAGAAGCTACAGACAACATGTGTACTATGTGTACAGTACAGAAAGTTCTGTCAATTTATATACACCCCCTATATATTTGAATTACTGCAGAATCTATTACTTGTGGATAAATATCAATGGAGATTGATGCCTGCACATTTTACAGAACAATTCAGTCAATTGCAATATGACGGCAGCATCCGCTAATATTAAATATAATAATATAATAATAATTATAACTATAATCATCATCGTCGTCGTCGTCGTCGTCATCATCATAATCCTAATAATGTATCTGAATTTATAATAATTTATAGGAAAAAAGTATGCCACCAGATAGATTGAATTGACAAAAACAGCAAACACAGTCAACACAACACAATATCACTAACTTTAACCAACATGTGTGCAGGTGGTGCAAAGAAGATGAGAGGAGGTTTACTGGTGGTGGTCCTGTTGCTCATCATGGAACTCCGGTTGACCCAGTCCCGCTGCGAGGAGCCAGGGTCACAAAGATCAGCCTCAGAGGTAGAGGTTTCCCATTCAATAGCAGTTTTGACCTCAGAGGAGAACGTAAAGTGCATTTTTGCTATGTGGTAAATGAAAATGAAAAAATGAAATAAAAAACACTCAATTGAAATTGTCCAAATAACTCGCCGATTGTTGTAATCAATATGATTGAAATGTGTGTTTGACTAGTCAATAAATTGAAGGAAATGCTCCCATAAATTCCATCATTCCAGGAGAATCCGGTGTTTGGTAGCCTCCAGCGAAGTCTTCTGAAGAGGTACAGCGACGTGGATTACGACAGTTTCGTGGGTCTCATGGGGAGAAGAAGTGCGGGTAGGCTAAGCAGCGCGTTATAGATATAATTATGTAATTCTCCTTATGATGGTTAGAGGGGTGATTGATAAGCTACTGTCACTGAGGCTCTTATTTATATATTAAGGGAAAACCTGGTAACAAACAGGGTTTTATGAAGTGTGTTTTGTTTCCAGATACAAATGGTGCACCACCGTCTCAACATAAGAGTAAGACAAACCACTTTTGATATACTGTCTTTTTCAAGAGGAAATGCTAATGTTAATTAGATTAATTAGAGGATATTATGACAGTACATTTCCTATGGATAGAGTACACTGTGAGTACTGCATTTCATAACATGATTAAACATGTTGTTGCAGGGGACATGCATGACATTTTTGTTGGACTTATGGGCCGAAGAAACTCTGAGCTTGGTGAGTGTGGAAAATGTGGAACATCATTTATACCTCTAACAATTGCAATATGCACTGGAGAAAATGTATCTTCCTCCTCAGTCACTCAGTGTCTGCTCACACAGGTAACGTGCGTCCCTGGAGGAAGGAGTACCCAGAGACACCAAGAGGTATTTTCTTTAACAAGTGCAGACAGAGGTGAGTGTGTCTGAAATCCTTTCATTCAGGACACTGCATTTATCCTGTCAAAACTAATCTTGCAAAGAAAGAGTTAACAACGCTTAAAGATGTAATACTAGGTTATATGAAGCTTTTCCTCTTTGTCACCAAAAAAACATGCTGAATCATTACTTATGACGCATTGGCAGTCTTTGACAGTGCGTCCACTTGTGGCGCTTTTCCACTATACGGCCCGGCTCGGCTCGGCTCAGCTCGCTTCGGCACGCTTTTGAACAGTTCTGGGTATTGGCGCTTTTCCACTATACACAAGAGACCAGGAACGAGTAGGAGGAGCAGGAGATAGTAGGCGGAGTTACGCGTCATAACAGTGTCATAAGATTCCCCCCGCTATACAGATCAGCAGGGGGAAAGTTCAACTGTTCAAAAAGTGCAACTTCTCTGCTTTCAGAAACTCTTTGAATTTTTTAGATTGGGCATATAGTTCATGAATTACTGTAGTTTGAATCCGCTGTAGACAGCTCCGGTTTCGGAGCAAGACTACCGGCATTAGTCAAATACATGCTCACATCAAGTCATCCGCTCACTGCTGTCCATCAAAAATGGCACATCCATCAATAATATTACATAATAACAACTGCTCTGATTAGATTGCTTAGATTGTTTAATACATCAACGGGGGGAAAAGCGAGATGAACTCGCGAGTATCATGCCTCATTGAACGAAAAGTCGTTGTTGATACCCTGCCTATTTGCTTTTTCGAAATGTTTAGGACGTTTCTGGGCGTCTACCATTTACTGTGGGCGTATAACCTGCAACTTGCTCAGTGGCTACCTACTGAGCTGCAAGCATGCATTTGTCAATATTGAAAGCCGGCCTAAGCAACTGAAGCTTGGTGTGCAAAAACTTTTGTAATATGTATTCTGATGATTTTTCCTGGTATATATCCTGTTTCACATTGCAGCCTTGTCTGATTTTTGTTTGGGGAATGAGGGGATTTGTTTGTAACTTCGGGTTTAGCAGGAAAACGTTGTACTGTGTATAGCCAGTGACGGAACCGAGTGTGCACCCTCACCCTGGGTGACAGACACTGCTTTGCGGTGCGGAGCTGGTGGATAGTAGGGAAATAATGGGGCTTGGGAATGGCGTAGTGTAGGGTATCTGTGACACGGTTTTAAAGCACTCATTTCATGAGTGTCTTCATGTGAGTGGCTGGTACATTTCAACCACAAAGGTCTTGCTAGTTTCAGGGTCATAGACATTTTCTGGATGAAAATCTGAAAATGATTGACATTTATAAGTAGTTTGCATTGAGCAAGGGGTAGGGGGAGAGAGGAGGACACTGTAATTGCAATTCCCATTGTAGTGAAAAGAGGGTGCAATCCTGCATATGGTGCATTTACATTAGAAATATCAAACCAAGATTTTCAGAAGCACTTGTCTATGGGTTACTAGAGAAGTATAACCATTAATACTCTCTTACAGTAATTGATAGAAGTAAGAATTAATAAAGAGTAGGCCTACATTTGCTTTACTTTTAAGATTAATTACATTTTAATGTTATGTGTTGCATTCTAGAAGATCTTCTACATACTGTGAAAAACACATTTAAAAATGTATCTTTTTTTATTTTTTATTCCAGGTTTCGTCGTGGGTAAAACAGAAGAACGTCACACTGAGCCATCTCTATCATCAAGCCAAGACAAGCCCTTCTCAGAAGATTTGAGATGATATAGACTACACAAGAGCAACTATTTGTTCTATGAATATTGCAAAAGGAATTTAACCAACCTGTAGCATGTGCAAATGGGTTGTGACATAGTAACTATTAACTATACCATTTGTATATAACATGTTTTATCTGAAAGACATCACCGGTAACATCTGATAATATCTATTTCTTTACCATAGTGTTCTTTTCTCCAAAGACTCAAGATAAACATACCTTTTGTAAATAAACAATTGATTTAACAGGCCTTTGTGTTTACTGTCACCGCTGTGTGAATAGGCTGGTTGCCTTTTGCAAAAGCCTCTCAGTTGAAACTACGTTAAGCCATGCTCATTCATTCAACATATACCTTATCTTTGTGTCATGCCATATCAAGTTACATATCAATAATACTCTGAAGAACAAGTGCAACATGGTCCATTTGTGACCGTATCACACGTCTCAAAGAATGAAAAATGTAGGCTCTAGAGTCTAGACAATACTGTGTACTGTTATCCTTCATGCTACAATACATAAAGAGCTAGACATCATGCCGCTTGGATAATGAACATGGTATGACATCTACTCTGACTAACCACCTGATCATCCACACAGAGTACCATGAAACAACCCTCATTAACAGAAGGTCAAGTCATTCCAACAACAGTCATTTATTTATTTTTCATCTTTTTACAGTCATCATAAAAGTATTTGTGCATACAATTAAAATTGCATACATAACATGTACCAATCCTATCTCTACAACAGCTACAGTAAAGAGAAAATACTGTATTTGGTGGCAAAATAAACATTCAAATCGAGCTGTTTTATTTTCCCTATACTAAAAGATTTGACCCCGAATAGCAATAATCTGGATCAATCAGATTCAAAGTTTTGAAATACTGGCCAGCATCTGGTGGGGTCAGTGGATCACAGAATTCAGGCAGTTATTGCATGCAAAGGATATGTGACAAAATACTAAACTTATGTAGGGTTAGGGTTAGACATAAGACATTGGTGCCATGAAATAGAGGGATTGTATACAAATGGTTGTCATTACTAAATGGTGAAACCAATATGTACAGAAATAAACCCTCAAATAGAAGATGATAATCTGTACGTAAACCTCATAGGAACTGTTTGATTTAAAATCCAAAAGATTGCCAAAAGAAGAAATAATGTTTCACTGCCTCAATATTTACAGAGGGAACTGTATATCTGATCCAGAAGAAGACTTGTAACAAGAATCCTCAGCATCAACCGGCAAGAACCAATGGTTCTCAAGCCTAATGGCCCTTATCTCCTGTTTCCATAGCGTGAGACAGCTTGATGTACTTGTACAACCCGTGGACATGACGCTGGTATGTCACAGTCTTACCCCCAATCCAACCCCTTAATGAGTGCCAAGCAGGGAGGTATCTGTACCATTTTTATAGTCTTTGGTATGACTTGGCCAGGGATCGAACTGACGACCTCCCAATCTCAGGGTGGACACTCTAACCGCAAGGCCAAATAAGTGCAATAACCAATAACAAAAAGTTATTTGACAGGTGGATGGCAAATACAAATGGATTATGGGAACACTGTTAGTAGTGACAGTGATAATATACTGTAGACACAGTAGTATCACACAGCCAGCTCTGTAAAGGTCTGACATTTTGAATGCAGCCTGGGCTACTATACTTGTAATACGATCTGTAGTAGTGGATGATAGTAAGTAACTAAGTGATTTGGATAGAATAACAGATACAGAAGGAACAGATATAAAGTTCAATTTAAAAGGTTAATAGACTCAAGATTCTATTAATAAAATTAGGAATTTAATCAACCAACTGTGTGGTCACAGGTACAGTGAGTTTATGAGAAATATCTGGTGATATAATAAAAACAAATGTCTAGCCTGACAATTTCTGCCTAAAACACACATTCAAATACAGTGAGGATCATTGCTGTCTGTATAACTGCTGTCCTGTTGTCAGGGGGGTTTGACCCAGAGTTTCCTTTGCCCCTTTCTCTGACATTGCCTCCACTTTGGGTTGGTCTCCACCCAGAGTGATCGCTGGAGTTGGCAGTGCTCCACTGGCAGTACTCCACCGTCCACTGCTCCCTTTTCCACTACTGAGTCCTCCCAGGCCCAGACCCAGGCTATCGGGTAGAGGAGGCCAGTAGCGGGGCCCGTAGCCATAGGCACGCATGTGGTAGGTGTAGTACTCCAGTATGTACATGAGCTCCGCTTCCACGTAGTGGAAAGATACGTCCAGGTCTGGGCAGCACTGTGGACCCTGTCGGGAGGAACAAAAAGACACACACACACACACACACACGTTACAATACGGCTCAAAGCTAACACCTGTGATCTTTGCTACAACATGAAATGACTGAAATAACTCTTGATTTAACCCAAGTTTAAACCTGACTACTGGTGTGATTGTGACCTTGTTTATATGCCTGCAAGTACCTCAGGGTTTGTGGAAAAACTCATTGCTCATTGTTGACAGTTTGATAACTATTTAGAATTACCTTGTTATCAAAGAGACGTCGGTTGTTTGCTTTACAAAGATACATAATGTGTTGTTTACCCTTGTGCATTGTCATACTGATGTTCAATGTCTGACAGATTCATAATAGACTTGTCTAATTTAAATTGCAAAACACAATTAATTAGCGGCATTATCTGTAACAAATTGGCTAATGTTTCTATTGTTGACAAGGTCTCCAGAGCAATCATCCACAAATCATCAGTCTGATTTCATTCTTTCGACTTTTATACAGTAAAACATGGAATCTAAATGAATAGGAGCATAAAATATAAATTAATTTGGTCAAACAGTATCCACTCTCAGATATCCTTTATATAATACATAAATCCAAGCTGGAGTTTTTTCATCCAAAACTAAAATATATGTGTATTGTACTAGTACAGTGCATATGTCTACACCCTTTTATAGAGTTAGAATATGAATCACAAATATTCAACTGACTTTAAATACAGATGGACTTAAAGACAGAGAGTTCACTGTCTCGTAACACTGTCTTCCTTACCTGACTTAATCACTGTTCCCTCTGTCCTGCTGATTAAGCGGGTCTGAGGCCTTTTGCCTAGGAATTGAGGTTCATCATCACCATGAGATGCCTGGGGGGGTAATTCCTAGAAGGGCGACTAAATCAAATCCTGGCTATTTTTCTAATTCACAATAATTTCAGTTCCATGAATGAGTTCAGTTCTACAGAGCCCCCCTGGGGTCACATGGTAGAAAATAAGTATTTGATGTGTGAATCCGTTCCCTCGGTTTAGTAATTCGTTCCCTCGGTTTAGTAATTCGTTAGGGTTAGGGTTAGGCCCTACGAGCCAGAACGATTGCAAGGATTAGGGTTAGAATCATTGCAATCGTTCTGGCTCGTAGGGGCCTTGTCATGCCAAAACCTGGCAGCTGCCAAATCCTGGCAGGGCCATCAACGATCCAGGAGCGAATTACATGTGAAATTAGCATGCTAGCAGGTGTTTTCATATAAAATGTTATATATTATAGCTGACTAGTGAGCCTGCATCAACCTTAATGCTATTCAAGTGCAAGAAGATTACAATTGTCTTCGCAGTTTAAGATACACACATTAATCTGCTGCGGTAGTAAACACAGCGCAGTAGAATGACGTCACACCGTCATATTAATGTGTGTATCTTAAACTGCGAAGACAATTGTAATCTTCTTGCACTTGAATAGCATTAAGGTTGATGCATCAGTTGATGTTGTTTTATCTGGAAGACATCAACTGTAACATCTGATAAGATCTATTTATTTACCTTTTTTCTCAAGATAAAACTTTTTTTGTAAATAAACAATTGATTTAACAGGCCTTTGTGTTTATTGTCACAGCTGGTTGCCCCTCGCAAAAGCCTCTCAGTTGAAACTACGTTTCATTCATGCTCATCACATTCCATATTTTTGTGTAATTCCATATCAAATTACATATAAATATTACTCTGAAGAGAAACCATTATACTGTACAGCAGTACTAAAGGCATGGAAGATCCAGTGCAACATGGTCCAGTTGTGACCATATCACACCTCTCAAAGAATGCACAATGTAGGCTCTCTAGACAATACTGTGTACAGTTATCGTTCATGCTACAATACATACAGAGCTACATATCTTGTTTGGAAGGACAACAGTCATGTCAATAATTTTACAATTATCATAAAAGCATTTGTGCATACAATTAAAATTACATGATTAAAATATGCCAATCATAATGTCAACAGCAACAACAACAGTTAGGAGAAAATATATTTGGTGGCAAAATTCAAACTCATCCAACAATCAATGCAATGAGGAAGGTAATTTGATAATATCCATCGCAAAAGGATTAGGCAATGTTGAACTGCAGTACAGACTTGGAGCCTCTCTGAATGCACTGCAAACAGGGATAGACTCACATTATTTATTACAGTTGATGACTTTCCTGATAACATGTACATCAGAGTTGAATACCAGAGTAGTATTTTGGTAGTACAAGGGACAACACAGCTTTCAAAGTCTCAAAAAATGCAATCTTTGCATTGCAGTGATGTCGCAAAAGTAGTTAAACTTGTGTAGCTAAACTCAACTCACCCTTTCAATGTACATATTGTAACCATGACAATCATACCCTATCATGAAAACATCTGTCATTCAAACATAGTTTACAGACATCTACATTATCCCACTGTAAGGCAATTATCTTGGAGACAATCAAGATATACATCTGTATCTCATAAAATAACACATATGCCACAGAGCAATTAAATACTACGTAAAAAAAGGAGCACATTATGTGCATATGTGTGTTATGCTCTACCAGCAAGATCCTGCAACAAGATCCTAACAAGACTCGTTAAAACCCTTACCATAACAATAAACTATTTGACAGGTGGATGTCAAACAAAATGGATTATGTGATAATATACCATAGATATAGTATCACACAGCCAACTCTATAAAGAGTTGGACAGAATAACAGATTTAAAAAGCTACGGTAAAAGACTAATGTACTCAAGATTCTATTAATAATATTAGAAATGTAAATAGATATACCATGTAGTTGGTGTGTTTGGAACATGTTTCTGGCCTGACCATTCCTTCACATCCATGTGTTACCACATATTAATTACATACCTCCATTTCTGCCTAAAACACACATTCAAATACAGTGAGGATCATTGCTGTCTGCTCTGTGTAACTGCTGTCCTGTTGTCAGGGGGGTTTTGACCCTTTGCCCTTTTCTCTGACTTTGCCTCCACTTTGAGTTGGTCTCCACCCACAGTGATGGCTGGGGTTGGCCCTTTCCCTGTCCCCTCCACTGCTCCCTTTGCCACTGCTGCACCCTCTGTCTGTGTGAGTCCTCCCAGGCCCAGACCCAGGCTATCGGGTAGAGGAGGCCGGTAGCGGGGCCCGTAGCCATAGGCACGCAGGTGGTAGGTGTAGTACTCCAGTATGTACATGAGCTCTGCTTCCACGTAGTGGAAGGATACAGCCAGGTCTGAGCAGCACTGTGGACCCTGTTGGGAAAAACACACAAGGCTCAAAGCAAACACCAGTGACCTTTGCTACATCATGAAATTACTGAAAAAACTCACTTACTTACAGTATAGCCAAGTTTAAATCTTATAACTGGTGTGTTTGTGACCTTGTTTAAAAAGAAAAACGCATTGCTAATTTTTAAGAGTTTGATAACTATTTGGAATTACCCTGTTACGAAAGAGACATCGGTTGTGTTTGCTTCACAAAGATACACAATTATATCTTTAGGCTTGTTTACCCTTGTGCATTGTCATTGTCACTGATGGTTAATGTCTGACAGACTCATAATAGACTTGTCTCATTTAAATTGCAAAGCACAATGAATTAGCAGCATTATCTGTAACAAATTGGCTAATTTTGCTATTGTTGACAAGGTATTGTCTCCAGAGCAATCATCCACTAAAGCATCAGTCTCATTTAATTTTTTCCCCTTTTGTACCATAAGAAGGACCAAACACCCACAGGGAATATAAATGAATGGGATCATACAATATTCATTAACTTTGTCATACAACATCCACTCTCAGATATCCTTTATATAATACATACATGCAAGATGGGCTTTTTTCATAAATAAATAACAGCTTGCATTATACTATGTCTACACCCTTTTATAGGGTTAGAATATTGTCACCAATATTCAACCGACTTCAAGGACAGATGGACTCTAATGGAATTAAAGGTTATGAAAAACAAACCAGCTGACTTTTTCTGAAGCCTTTTAAAACATTTTCTGTGGATGCAGAAATGTTCTGTGCGTGTACTGTATGAGTTAAAACTGATTAGATGTATGGGTTATGTTGGCTTTCACAAACAAATATATACAGCGCTGCTTGAAAGTATGTGAACCCCTTGTGCAAAAAAATCTGTAATTGCACAAAGGGGTTCACATACTTTCAAGCAGCACTGTAAATAATAATTGAAAAACTCTGTATAAGCTTGGAGTTCCAAAGTAATAATTTACAGTGCACTACATCTCCCACAAACACTCACTAAACCAGCTATAAAGACAACGCTCCAGAGACTTGCCTCTACAATGGGGTAGTAGCAGTAGTTCCAGTACCAGAAGCTCTTGGAGAACTTGCTGGTCAGGTGGTGCTCTGGCACAAACGGGTGGAAAGTCTCACGCTGCAATGTGTCTCTGGAGTCCCCAGCGAGGACACCCATCTTCTCCAGACATTGTCCAAGCGCTAGGTCCTCCACAGGGGTGGTGTGTGTGCACACCTTGGTCCGAAAGCCCTCCACGAACCTCCTAAGGGCCTCTTTACTCAGCACATAGCCTGCGCCACCACTCATGTAGCCCTGCTTGGCGTAGGGCTTGAAGCGCTTGCCGAAGTAGATGGGCTCCTCAGGTGTGTGGTTGGACAGGATCCAGCGCAGGTTGTCCACCACCACAAATGTGTCGTCGTCTGCTTTGAGGAACCAGTCGGCCTTGTGGCCATGGTGCTCCAGGGCATAGTGGAAGGCACGGATGGTCTTCCAGTAGAGCTGGTCACGGCCCTCTCCTGTGCCCAGGCCAACGGTGGGGAAGTCAGGGTCGTCCACAGAGCTCATGAACACCACCACGTTACAGTGGCGGCTCCAGGTGGCCTTGACATGGCGGGCCTTGGTCTGCAGGTTACTGGGTCCCGTCATCACCCAGCACAGCACACGCACCTTCTGGTACAGCTCATCTGCCACATGGCTGTCCTCACCTGGGGACACAGTCACACACAAAAACAATACTCCATCACAACACTCACCTCTAGTTATGTCTATACAATATGTTGACAAGAAGCCCTTTTTTAACAAACGTTATTGAACAATAAAAGGTTAAATAAAGAGCTATATCAGATGCCTGAAGATGTAATTATACATGGGGTGTATATGCCAAAACATTTTATCGTTCAATACAGTTGAATCTTAGTCATAGGCTACATGACGCCGGATTTGACTGAAACGGTGATGATCTGATATCGTTTGCACCTCACGGCTACACGACTCCGCCGAATTCGTGAGCTGAGATGGTGACGAGACGATACCGCTGGGAGGGTGTTTCCATATAATTTTCGGAGTCGTGTGGCCGGGTGCGTTTTTCGATAACGATGACGCGGACACCCACAAATGTATTGTGGTTTACTTAATACTGCACTTGAGGTTACATTCAATGCATGACTTGTGCTATATAGGCTAAATAAAATTATAAAAGCGGCAAGTAACAAGTGTGTTCTAGGCATTAGGCACGTAACATCCATATGCTGTATAAATGAAGTTTGATTGATTGATTGATGTATGTGCGCATTGCGAGCGACCCAACCATTCAGCGCAAGTCTTGTGCTATAAATAGGCTACACTTGATAAAGTACTGTAAGTAAGTAAGTAAGTAAAATGTATTTGTATAGCACCTTTCCCAGACCAAGGGTCACAAAGTGCTTTTACATATAGAGAACATAATAAAGAAGAAACATAATAAAACATAATAAAAGAGCGAAAGTCATCGCAGGTTAAAATAGGCAAACAAGTGAAAATAAGAACAAGTAAAGCCGGGTACACACATAAAGATAATCTGGCCGATTTAGGGCCGATTTTCCCCCTTCCGACCAAAGACAGAAAATGCCCGATTATCGGATGGCTCTAAAGATTATCCTATAAGATTATCCTGTGGTGTGAGGTGTGTTAAGAGTCAATCTCTCCCGACAATCTGCTCGGAAAATGGTCGTGGCCGACAATCGTAAATGTCAAATGTGTTCAACACTTACGACCAAAAATCATTATGTGTAGGGGCAACTCCCGACTCCCGACAACTCCCGACTAGGGTTGCCAGATGGCCTCAGGTTCTTTGGGTGGAATTAGCGGTTTTAGACTGTGGTTAGGGTGGAGAGTGTCAATCTCATCTGGCAACCCTGCTCGCGAGTCTGATTGTGACGTGGAATGGAACGTAGCCAATCAAGAAGCGAGCTGACTTCTTCTTTTCGTTCTTTTTATTTATTTATTATGCTCCTCTTGCTGTATTTTTAAATGCTGTATGTAAAGCACTTTGAATTGCCCCTGTTGTATGAAATGTGCTGTACAAATAAACTTGCCTTGCCTTGCCTACAGGTCAGTCAGGGTACTACAATATCAACAGGACACAGAAAGACAGGGACTATCCAAAAGCCTGGACAGGGACTATCCATCTATTTTGGGACTATCCAAAAGCCTGTCTATACAAGACAGTCTTTAGTTGTTTTTTAAAAGCCAAAACCAGTGCTGTGATATTATTTATCGTCTTAGAAACATTTTCAAAATTGCATTTCATCGTCGTTTTGTCGTCGTGTAGCCTAGACCTTATACTTGCGGTCTTCTATTTGACATTAGACTACTACAGTATATGTTCACAGCAGGCACATCTTTCAACAAATGTCCACACAGACCTATGCGATCAGCAGAGGCACACCACAAGGGGTCATTTTGCCTCTGCTTGAGGAGTGTGTCTCTACAGTACAGTACCTGTGTGGTGAGGGTGATTGAGGTTGATGAGGGCAGACCCCTCCTTCCTCCAGTTGTCACTGGCCTGTCTCTCCTCTATTGCTCCTGAGCTCTCCTCCTGGCCTTCTCCCAGGACAGTATAGCTCCTTTCAAACCATAACTGGCGCAGGAAGAAGTACACACTGCAGGTCCCCACCACAAAGCCCAGGTAGAAGGCACATCTGGAGCTGAGGCACTTCATGGTGGTGGTGACCTCTGACCTCTGACTGGCTCCTGTCCACCCCAATCAAGCATGTCTGTCAGAGATTAAAATACATTGGGGGTTCTGCAAAGTGGACCATTCACTTCACTTGGCCATCAACTGAAACAAAGTAAATCCTTGCTTAAGTGGTGAAGCATATTACAAAAAGCATGGAAAACACCGAAACATCATATTAAGGCCATATCGCCCAGCCCATCAAATGCCGCTAGTCTTTCCAAAGAGCTGTCAGTCTGACAATTTCACACAGTTAAGGTTAAAGACCTCTAGCCAGACACAAGGGATTAATCATTGACATGAGGTAGGTTTACTTAATCCCTTAACAGACTAAACCCTTTGATACCTGCCCTACTGTAAACATATTAAACATTATAGGGAAGCATATTTGAGATTGATGTGGCCTGATATACCATAGGCCTGTTTCCCCTTCAGCTGTAATGTCAGTGTGGCAGCTCAGTTGAATCTTGTGGATTTGCATTTAGCCCGTTTGCCCTGAGTGTCTTCATTGATCGCTGACCGTTACAATCCTCCCAAGCAGAGTTCAGATAATGAACTACAACTAATCATCAAATTACCATATAGGAGATTTTCCAACATTGGTTGTATATTTAATTGTGTCTGCATAAAATGTATACAATGTTACAGTCCATCATGACAACATAACACTGATCCGTCTCATCATTCATAAACGTCAATCATCTGTCTAGATCGTTATACCTAACTACCGGTATATGCATAACATAACATTCTGTTTTTCATCATTCATTTGGGCTAAAAATGTTTTATTTACCTTTGTTTGCTGATCAGAGAGTCATTTGCAAGCGCGATAGGATAGAAATCTACTGCTACATTGAAAGAACATCGTACAATCGTACAATGCATTCGCAATCCTATGTCTGATTGTTGTCTATCTATATATAAAATATAGGCAGGCATTATATTTGAATATTACATACAGGCCTACAGTGATTCCGTATTCAAGTTTGTATTTTAGCTCCAGAAGATAAATGAAAACACGATTGCATTGCATTATATGAATGACATTCTTCAGCTCTTCAGCATCATGGGGTAATCTCTGGAATGGTATCGTGTGATTGGAGCATTTTAGATTACGTAGGCCTACCAGAGCCCGCCGGGGGTGGGATAGATACATGTTCCATCCATGAGCATACGGGGTAGGCTACCGGATTAGTTTTACATTTTATTTATTTTTTAGAAATAATTTGCTCCCGCTAAATAATGTCTATTCAAGAAGTTCAGATTTCCCCATCTGTCCCCCTCGTATTCACATAGCTCACACACCATCCCACCTGACATTATGCTGACTCCTTTTACCTTTCACCAGTTTTTGAAATATTTGTGATCCAGAGGGTCTTGATGATGGCGATATAGTCGCTGCTAATAAACGATATAAAATCTACGTTTATTCCGACTATAACGATGTATATAACGAACTGAATGGTCTCTAAAATAACGCACATTGAAACCAACTATTTCAAGACCTACATATAGTACCTCCAAAGCGTGAAAGTTACCTGCAAATAGGTAAGGAATAGGAATGTGGATATTTTCTGTGAGCAGTAATGTTACGGGGTAGGCTACTAAAGGTGTGTGGACACAGGTGTCGTGCAGGACAAAGGCGGTAGCAGTGGCGGAATAAGACGGTTAGGGACCCTAGGCTACTCCTTTGTGTGAGCCTCCCCCTCCCCAAAATACACAACTCACGAGCACCCTGCACACACACACCACTCATAATGCTTTACCATAAAACACATTGTGCTTTAATAACATAATGCAAACAATAAAAAAAAGGATCAGTGCATTAAGGCCAGGGTAGGACCTAGGGGGGTGGGGGCCCCTGGACTTGAGTCATTGTTCGGGCCCCTACCTACACCAAAAATGATAAGCTACAACTACACCAACCAGAACCTATGACCAGAAACACACGTATTCCAATGGAGTATGTTATTGGCATAAAGCACATGAAGAAAAAGCAAGGCCGTTCTGTGAGGACAACAGAAACATATTAGGAGTAGGCTATACTTGAATAGCAAGTGGTCCCTCAGCAGAGAGAGAGAGAAAGAGAGAATGCCATGTCAAACCTTAATGGGTTCTTTCCTAGGGAAAGATTCATTTTTTAATATTCATAATATTTTTCCTTTAACATGAATCAATTAATTAAATTAAAGTAAAGTATACTGCCTTGAGCTGCTGGTCATCTTTTCTTTAACATGAACGAAAATTAAATTAAATTAAAGTGTACCTTTCTATTATCATACAATATTTCCTTGAGCATGTAAACTCTATAATCATACAGTTGTCTTTCTATTAGTTGTCTCTGTCATACTGAACTGTTTGTTATCATCCTGAACTATCTCTCTGTTGCTGTCCTGTTGTCTGTCTCTCTGTTACTGTCCTGTTGTCTGTCTCTAGCGACACCCGACCAACTGCTTCGTGGCTCTCACTCTCAACATTGGTCGTCGCAGCTGCATTATTTGAAGAAAAAAAAATTGAAATCTTGGGCAACTTAGCTATATTTAGTTCTTTTTTCATTTGTTCTTTTCGTTTTTTGGCCCCACTATTTATACTTCTGCGTCGAATTTACGCGTGGCTACGCCGTAGCCTACGCAAGGGCTCTCCCAATGTATACTTCTGCGTTGGTCGGTCTGCGTCATGTTGGTCGGTGTACTCATAGCGGCAAAATATGCATTGAAATTAAACTAAGATAATACGATGGTTATCATAATTTTTCAAATCTTTATTAATAAGTAATTACAGAAAAAGTAAATTACATTTCTGTCATGGCTTCCGCTTTTTGGCCTACTAGAGAGTCGGAATCATGTCGGAATCATGTGCTACCAAGCGGACCAATCACAGTGCTTACGGTCTGCGTAGGCACTGCCGCATGAGCCTACACGTCCGCTTCATTTTTGCAGCTTTCTCTTACGAATTTAGCTTAGGCTATGCGTAGCCTACGTCCTACGTGACTCAGTAACGTAAACTGGTGAGATGAGATGCGCGAGATTTCTTCTCTCGAATCAAACTATAGAATATAGAAAAACTGGATTCCGCGGGCATAAAGTTGCCTCAGGAATTAATTAAAACTGCCTCGCTGAGCCTGTGGGGGGGCCTCAGGATTTTTATTTTTATTTATTTTTTGTATCCAATGTTTGGTGGCCCCCTAGTGGTGGTGGCCCTAGGCTGCAGCCTAGGTAAACCTATGCTTTAATCCTCGCATGGGCGGTAGCCTAGGCAGGTTTGCAAAAAATAAAGTTTCTCTTTACTAGAGGAAAAACCTACGAGTCGCCTACGACCGTACTATAACACGAAAAAGAAAAGGATAGAAAACACAGGCGAATAATTCTCAGTACTTGACAACGTAACAAAGGCTTGATCGCGAATGTACCAATCAACGTAGGCCTACGTGGAATACCCCCCAGGGCGGTAGCCTATTCCATCAACCTCGCTAAAGGAAAATCCAGGTGTATTATGACAAATCTCGTGAGCCTTAAAATAAGGCTGGATTTTGAAAAGAAATCTCGCAGGATTTATCGAAATAAGCCTGGATTGTGCTTTAGCGACATTGATGGAATACCCCCTGGGCACAGAGAACATCTGAAAGAGAGAGTGGGGAAGTGGGGACACATATGTATTTATTATTTATACACATACAGTATATCGTGACGTGACAGGTGAATATGCAACGTATCTCATTCAAGGGGCTAAAATCAAAATGCAGGAAATGGAAATGGGGCTGGATTGGGAACTATTGTGTTTCAAATAATAAACACATGACACAATCGTAGCATCAACCTCAACGTTACTTTACTTGCATCTCGACTGACAGAACAAAGCCATACATCACAGATATCATCACTCAGGCATAACACCACAATACCCCCGGCCCCACAGCAGCATTTCAAACATGACATGTTGAGACAAAGTCCTCTAGGTGGCCAGGGCGTGAACGTATGCGAGCAGGCCGTAGTGCCCCCCCCCCCCCCCTGACCTGACCCCTATCTATCTTCTCCCTCCACCCCCACCCAGAGAGCTTTGGACTGTCTGGACATGAACACTTGAACACTTGATCTTTGCACTTCTTATATTTATATTATTTATGACTCTAACTATCTAACAACACTATGATGTTGGTTTGCACTGTCTTGTCCTGTCTTGCACCTGTCCTGCTGTAAACCGTGCTCCACTGTCCCAAACCAAATTCCTAACATGTTTACATGTCATGGCAATAAAGTCTTCTGATTCTGATTCTGATTCTCAACCTTTGGAATATTAAATATTAATGTTAAATATTTACCATGCTATCAATCATGTGGTGCGGGTATCCTCTTTGGTAAACATGACTATGATCTTGAGTTAATGGACACACAGTTCTTGTAGTTGTAGCTGTTCCCACTAGCTGTGGGTTGTGTAGGTGTACAGTACCTACAGTTGTGTAGGTGTACTGTACCTACAGTTGTGTAGGTGTACTGTACTTATGTTTGAATGGACAAACACAATATTGTTGCTTACTTGACTTTCTGATGTGGAGAATGACCTAGGTTTCACTTTTAATAAAACCTGACCCTTTATTATTATTATTATTATTATTATTATTTGATGTACCTATAATGTTACTGTATAAAGCAAAGGACTCACCAGGACTCAATCATTACATTGATTTTGTTTATGTGCCCACACAGCACACATTGGTAGGTCTGTGGGCCTGTTTTTGAGTGCTCATTTTGGTTGTAGCCAATTTGCATGATATGCTAAAAGAGGTATATTTTGCATGTTGGCCTCATGTATTCAAAGGTAAAGCATGTGTACTCATCGTTTAAATGCTTTACATTTGAATATTAACATTACACATTCAATAATCCAACTGATTAAACCCATGGGTGTACAGACAACAGGACAGTAACAGAGAGACAGACAACAGGACAGCAACCGAGAGACAGACAACAGGAGAGGAGAGCAACAGAGAGACAGACAACAGGACAGCAACAGAGAGACAGACAACAGGACAGCAACAGAGAGACAGACAACAGGACAGCAACAGAGAGACAGACAACAGGAGAGGAGAGCAACAGAGAGACAGACAACAGGACAGCAACAGAGAGACAGACAACAGGACAGCAACAGAGAGACAGACAACAGGACAGCAACAGAGAGACAGACAACAGGACAGCAACAGAGATAGTTCAGGATGATAACAAACAGTTCAGTATGACAGAGACAACTAATAGAAAGACAACTGTATGATTGTAGAGTTTACATGCTCAAGGAAATATTGTATGATAATAGAAAGGTACACTTTAATTTAATTTAATTTTCGTTCATGTTAAAGAAAAGATGACCAGCAGCTCAAGGCAGTATACTTTACTTTAATTTAATTAATTGATTCATGTTAAAGGAAAAATATTATGAATATAAAAAGAAAGAACCCATTAAGGTTTGACATGGCATTCTCTCTCTCTCTTTCTCTCTCTCTCTGCTGAGTATCAGGTGTGTTGATAATGCCATTGGAAATGCAAATGAATACATTTGAATTTCCTTTTTTTACGAATTAAGGCAATGTGCAGTGAAACAATTTAAGACCTGTTGAAAAGTCTGTTTCTTAACATAAAGGTCAATGATACTGTATATTTTAATATACAGTCATAGCTATATGAATATACAGTATAGGCCTACAGTACAGGTAATTATCATATGTTGCCATAGAATATCAGTTCTCAAAAAGTGGAACTAATACTGAAATTAATAATAGATGTAGATGTTCAGTCCTAAAAACATAAAAAATGTCTCCCAGGTATATCAAAATACCTCTGAATTTCATAGTGATGACTATGGCTATAGGCTATAGTTCCTTTCTCAGCGATATTATTCCTTATTATCAATACTTGCCGTTTTACTTAGGTTAGAAATAAACATGCTCACTGCTCAGGTGTCCTACATTTTGGCCACTAGATTTTAGTCTTAGTTAGTTTTGTGTCCTCCCTAACAAAATCAGTATTTCTAGTCTGAGAAGTACTTCACACTATTTGTGTTGCCAGCATTTGCAAAACATATTTTGCATGACTACCATCTAAAAGAAGTATATTTTGCATGTTGGGCTCATGTATTTAAAGGTAAATGGCTACAACCACAATCTATAATTCACCACATTCTAAACCCCTGGATATGTGAACGTGATATATAATATATATATATATATATATATATATATATATATATGAACATGAATACCTCAGAATGATGAATAGTCAGGATTCAGTACATGGATTGTACACACTGGAAACACCTTGAGACTGACCCTGGTGATGATGTGATGTGAAAAGAGGTATTGTACAGGTGTTCCTTAAGCTATGAGCAATATGCTGTAGCTGTAAACAGTTCAGCACTGCTCTTTGAGAAGAGCTGTGTTAAGACCCTGGTAACAGCAACCACCCAACAAGAGTCTAGTAATATGAAAAACAAGTTTGAAAAAAAGTTATTCACCTTAACATGGCAAGCTATGACATGCATGCTCAGCATGTGTGGGCAAAGTGACACTCTGAATGAATACATTTGAATTTCCTTTTTAAGAATCAAGGCAATGTGCAGTGAAACAAAAGTGAGACCTGTTGAAAAATCTCTGTTTCTGAACATAAATGTAGATGATACTGTATCTGTTAATATAGCCTACACGTCACACACACACACACACACACACACACACACACACACACACACACACACACACACACACACACAAAAAGTTTGGAAACGCTATTTCAGTCGATTCTTCCTCCCCTTTAATAATACCAATTAGTATTGTATTTTATATCGTTGGAAAGCCTGATTAGTCACCTTTACAACGAGGTACAACTTGTAAGGATCATGCATTCGTGGAATGAGTAACACAGCTAAACGTGTGGGTAGCGGCCCATTTCCCCCCCCCAAAATCACCTGCAATATTCTTCTGTTGGTATTCACTCTCGTTTTGAGCTTCAATTGCTGGCAGGTGTATGTCAGTCACAGTGTGACTGGCACCTGAATGGCACCTAATTGACAGGAATGATATTCTGGGGCCAGTGGCGATCCCATATCTCCCGAATCTGGGACCTAACTCCATCCTCCAGGATCACAACGCTCGCCCCCACAGAGCCAGGATCATCACAGAGCACCTCCAGTATTTGGGAGTGGAGAGGATGGAATGGCCTGCCGTGAGTCCAGACCTCAACCCAAATGAACAGTTGTGGGATCAGCTTGGGCGTGCTGTACGTGCCAGAGTGACCAGCGCAACCATGTTGGCTGACTTGCGGCAAATCCTGGTTAAGGAATAGGCTCGGTGCACGATCTCCACTACTTCCTGAAAGGCACCTTGCATGAACATATCCTGTCTCACTCTATTGGTTTAATTGATTAATCAGCTGTGCGGTAAACTGTTGGAACACACAGTGCACAGCTGATTAATCAATTAAACCAATAGAGTGAGACAGGATATGTTCATATATATATATATATATATATATATATATATATATATATATATATATATGAATATACAGTATAGACCTACAGTACAGGTACTTCTCATAAGTTGCCATACAATATCAGTTATAAAAAAGTGGAACTAAAACAAAACTAATACTGAAATTAATAATAGATGCGTGTAGTTGTTCTCCTTATAGGCTCAGTCCTAAAGACATCAAACATTCCAGTTCCAGCCGTTTTTAGGGGAGGTCGACATACCACCCTTATCTTTTCTGCGCCTTTACCAGCCAGAACAAAATATGATGTTGGGAGAAGACTTTGGTCAGAGCCAGAGGAGTGGCATAGGTGATCTTGATCAAGTAAGGACACGCAAAAGGCTGACAGTGACACACCTCAACCAACCAGAGACAGCAAAAGCGGCTTCACGAACGGTAAGACTGAACTTTCTGCCAAATGTTTCGTCTTTTATGGCTATTGGTCAAACATTGTATTAGAAATGATTATGATGTCATGTATATGTAATGTTATTACGAAATTGTATTTTCCTCTGTTTGGACACCTGAAACAAATACACTTAGATTGGCCCATCTGCATTTTAAGATCAAAATCAACTAGATGATTAGTATAGCTCACAATTATGTATTATAATAAGGCATTAAACTACATTACATTAAACGTAATTTTGCTTGGAAGATCGTTGAAATAAAGTACCTGCCTATTCTCTCATGGATAACAATTTCCTGAAGTATGCTTTAACTTTTGAAAATAGGGTGTGGTTTACTGCATTAGCATTATAAAATAGATCACAGACAACAATACTGCCAATACTGTAGATTAGTATGTTTTATGTTTTTGTTCTGTCATCTGCACTGCACAGCTCTGCCTCTTGATTTAAATCATAATTTTGATAATTTTCATTTTGACACTGTCAATGTCACACCATACCACTATGTTATTTCACATCATGTTATTCCTTCTACATTAAAAGGGAACAGTGACCATTTCTTTCTGGTAAAACAATGCTGTTACTGTCATGCCATGTTTCTAAACCCCTTTCACACATACCCAGGGTTTCCCAGTAGATTACATGGAATTTACCTGGTACAGTGTATGTGTGAACGTGACTGACCAGGGAAATTGTCTCAGGCAATAACATCATTCTGGTACAGGTTGATCTTAGTTTCATCTGTCCAAAGAATGCTCTTTATTAGTCATTTAGTAATTTACAGGGTACTATGTGTGAAAGGAGCTCAAAAAAATACTACTGTAATCCACTGATCTTTCAGTAAAGCTTTTTGAAGAGAATAACACAGAATAGACTTGACTCGTGCAGTAAACCACAGTACCTGTAGCCTGGTAAATGGTAAATGGACTGCACTTCTATAGCGCCTTATTCCAAAGCGCTTTACAATGGTCTCTCATTCACCCATTCACACACACATTCACCCACCAATGGTGGCAAGCTACCATGAAAGGTGCCGGCCCGCTCATTAGGAGCCACAGCCGCCCCAGCCTATTCAGAAGATATATTTGTATAGGGTAAACAAGTCAAGTCAAGAGTCAAGAGTCACTTTATTGTCCCATCACTGGGAAATTTGTATTGGGCTTGCACCCCACAGCAGCCAACAAAGAGCAACAGACAATACAGAATGTTAACACACAAACAGAAGGCAGCCCAGATTAAAACATGAGTGGAAATAAAACGATAAGCAAGATATGTTCACATTCATCTGGTGCAGTTTAAAAGTTTAACAGAAACGGGAATACAATTATTTTTAAATCTATTTAATCTAGCGCGGGGGACTCTGAACCTCCTCCCGGAGGGCAGCAGTTCATACTCTGCATGTAGGACATGGGAGGGATTCATGAGAATTCTATTAGCCTGCCTTAGAGTAGCCTGTTCAAAAATAGACTGCAGGGATGAGTGGTCTTTCACCCCTATGATTTTCCATGCAGTCTGTATCAGTCGGACCAGTTTGGACCTAAGTTGTACAGATAGGTTACCAAACCAAGATGTAATGCCGTATCTGATGAGACTCTCTAAGACAGACTGGTAGAAGAGTAGCATACATTTTTGGTCAACACCATGAACTCTAAGGCGGCGTAGGAAGTGTAGTCGTTGTTGTAATCTGCTACAAAGGCTGTCTACATGAGTGCTCCAGGTGAGTGAGTTGTCAATGAAAACCCCAAGATACTTGTAAGAGGCGACCTGAGAGATGGATTGTTTGTGGATGACCACAGGCCTGTGGTCCCCAACACCTCTGGGGTCGAACACCATCTCCTCAGTCTTCTTAACATTTAAAACCAGGCAGTTAATATCACACCAATTAACAAACCTCTGGATTTCGGAATAATAGTCAATAAGGTCGCTGTCCTTTTTAATTAAAGCAAGGATGGCAGTGTCATCCGAGAATTTTATGATGCGATTACTAGGGTAGGTGCTTCTGCACTCGTTTGTGTATAAAGTAAAGAGCACAGGGGAACTGACTATACCCTGTGGAGCACCAGTGCTTATGGTTCTGGGTTCCGAAAGAGTGCCATTAACACTGACCCGCTGTGTGCGGTTAGTTAAAAAGGAGTGATACCATTTTATAATGAGGGGGGGGGACATTAAGCCCATTTAACTTCTCAATTAAAAGGTGCGGCTGTATCGTGTTAAAAGCAGAACTGAAATCAACAAATAGGAGTCGGACATAGGAGGTAGGGTCCTCTAAGTGCTTAGATATGAAGTGCACCATGGCTGAGGTTGCATCATCTGTACCTGTATTACATCTATAAGCAAACTGAAAAGGATCCAGAGAGCAACTGACTGCATTTTTCACTTTACATATGATGAATTTTTCAAAACATTTCATTACAACAGAAGTCAAAGCGACTGGTCGCAGGTCATTATTTTCCTTGCAGCTAGCCTTGTTAGGAACAGGAATAATGATAGCGTCTTTCCAGATGGACGGAACAGTGTGAGAGTCCAGAGACTTCTGGAAGATAGGACACCAGGCCTCAGCCAGCTCCTCACTGCAGGACTTTAGCATGAGCCCAGAGATGCCATCCGGTCCAGAGGACTTCCTAGGGCGGGTGTTAGAGAACAGTCTCTGTACCTCGTGCTGCTCAATGGTGATACTTGCTTCCAACTCAGGCAGCGCCTGAAGAGCCACTGTTTGCTCCATCGAGAAGTCGGCAGTCTCAAACCTGGCATAAAAATGGTTAAGTTCATTGGCTTTTTCACCCTTGTTTAGGACACTAAGGCACCTTTTAGCTGGGGCCATGTTAGTCATATATTTCATGGAGTCCCATAGTTTTTTTGTGTTCATAGAAGAGCAGTGGGATTCAAATGTCTCTTTCTGTTTCCTCTTGGCCCCCCTTAATTTGTGATCCAGTTCTTTTTGGATGTTCCTCATGGCCAAAAGATCCTTATTCCTGAATGCAATTCTCTTCTGAACTATGCACTTTTTGATTTCCTTCGTGATATGGGATTTGTTGTTAGGGTACACAGTTATAGATTTCAGGGGTAACACGTTATCTCTGCAAAACGTTATATAATCTGTAATAGTGTCAGTAGCCTCTTCAAGGCCCAGACCGTGAAAGAGGTCCCAGTCGGTACAGGAAAAGCAGCCTTTTAGGGTTTCAATGCCATCATCATTCCAGACATGAACTGTTTTAACTTGGGGTTTGCTACTTTTAAGCAGAGATTTATACGTGGGAATTAGCTGGACAACATTGTGGTCGGAGTTACCTAACGGGGGTTTAGCCCTGGCAGTGTAGGCGTCCTTAACATTGCCATAACATTTATCAAGGATTCGTTCACCTCGCGTGTTACACTTAACATACTGTGTGAATCCAGGCAGCGCAGACTCAAGCTTACAGTGATTAAAGTCGCCGGCAATAAAACAAGGTGCTTCAGGAGTGCGTTTCAATTGTCTGTGCACACAGTCTGCTATCGCGCTGGCTGCTCTAGCTGCTCTAAACAACTTGCACTGCGTCCTTAAATCATAGATAATAATGCAAATAAACGGCACAATAGTTTCAAGTTTCAAGTTTATTGTTACGTCACATTACACAAGTGTAAGAGAGTAAGTTAAATTATTTGGCTTCGGTTCCTGACATTGCAGCACAAGGCAATAAGGCAATACGCATAACTCAAGATAATAAAAATGCACTTTGCACCGAATATAAAAAATGCACTTTGCACGATGAATAGTACGATATACACCTTGACTGACAGTAACTGATGTTTCTGAAATCTCCTCTCTATTGCAGATGGATCTGTTTGTGTCCATGATGCGTGTCATCCAGAAGAAGGCCCTTGCAACCTTTTTGATCTCTATATTTCTGCTGTACATCCTCATACACTCCTGGACCCCCAACGCCAAAGTCGATGTGCAGCACAGACAAGCAATGAAAAACCTTCTGGTGGAGAGGCTGCATGAGTCCCAACACAGTGATGATAACATTCCCTACCAACTGAAAGAAAGTGTGGCAGGGTGAGATACGAGTAATGGTGTTCCTCTCACTCAGTTGGAAACTGAGTTGAGTACTTTGTGACTGATTTTTTCCCCACCTGCCACGCCATGCCTCTCATGCTATCTTTCTCTCTCTGGCACAGACGTGTGGCACTGAATGGCTGTGTATGTGAGGGTGATAAAAGAAGCATCAACCTGCCATTTGCCCAGCTGCTGTTCCCCCGTGTCTGGGCCAAGAATCTTTATACTGCCTTCCAGGACACAGAGCTGGCAGTGGTGAAGAGTCTCAGGGCACAGGAGCACAACAGCTTCCGGAGAAGGTACATACTCTTACCATGGCCTGGGAATGTAAACATTGTGACCTTCCCCTCACTCTGTTGAGATCAAGTGAACGTACCCTTCTTTGCTTACTCTCTATTGACATGTACTTTATTGGTCTTTCTGGTTGGATTTCTGCTGATTAAGTATCCTCACTGTTTATCAGTGAGACATAGCGGCTGGACAGTGTGGTTTTATTGGCTGTCTACTCCCATGTGTTGGGTATAGGTCCCAGAGCCCTGCAGACCTGCTGGTTATTGCAGAGGCCAACAGTCCCTTGCAGTACCCCTCACAGGGCGTGCTGGTACGCCCCCTCAAGACTATCATTATTCCTGGTACGAGTGCACATGATAGCCATATTCCTCTTAGAATATTCAACAGGCAAATGCAAATCTATGGAGATTGTTTGAATTGTTCTGAATTAATTAATAATTTAAGGATAGATGACAAAGCAAATTTGTTTTCATTCTAACTTATGTAAAGAATCTAGACATCACTAAAGATGCCATTCTCTTCCCTAAGGGCTAGGTCTAAAAGAAAAGCCCAGACCCATTCACGTGGTAAGTTTTCCTACTGGTTTACAATAGTTTAATAGCATTTGTTTTAGAATATAGATTAATTGATTCATTTTTAACATTCACCTGTGATAGGTGACTCTAACTGCAAATCTGGGGACATTTGATGTAGCAGCCACCGTAGATGGAGTGTCTACCGAAGGAGAGGGAGAGATGCATATGACTCTGTCTAGTAGTCTCCTGTCCACCTTGAACAGACAGCTGCAGTTTGTTACCTACACAAACACACTGTTCCATCCCAGGACAGCTGATACATGTGAGTCAACGTGTAGGAGTGATGGTTGAGGAATAAGAGGAAAATGTGCGCTTGCCTGCCACAGCATGAGTACAACAATCCAAAGCACATTCCCACAAGACCATGGAATGGGTTGTCCTCCCTCTCTCTAAGCTATCAGCTTCATGGTATGCCACACAACTAGGGATGGGAATTGATAAGATCTTATTGACACCGATTCCATTGTCGATTCTGCTTAACTTAATTAATTATTGTGTGGAAAAAAGGTAGGCCTACACAGGTTTTATTATCTTGAGTATCTGAACATATGTTATAGATATGTTATATATATACTGTATTACAGATTAATTAATTCCATGTATAAACCAGATCATTACCTGTTTTGTTACACTCTCTAGAGTACCAATCAAGCCGCAACCATAACATAGTAAAAGTCAAAGTCAGCTTAATTGTCAATCCAATATATGTACAGACATACAGAGGGCTGAAATTGCGTTTCCCTCTCATCCACGGTGCATAGCAAACAAAAACAATAAATAACAATATAATACGACAAGATTAAAAATAACTATATGGAATGGAATGGAATGGACTTTATTTGTCATTGCTACAGTACAGTACAGGTACCAAACAATGACAGTGCAATAGTGGTAATTGGTTCAGTATAATAGAGTAAAGTGTCTGAAGTACGTAAATGTATGTATGTACAGGTATGCATGCATGTATGTATGTATGCATGAAATGAGATTGTACTTAGTCCGGAGTCAGTGGGGGCAGAGTACGGGGGGGGAGAGTTCAGCTTCCTGACAGCCTGGTGGATAAAGCTATCCCTCAGCCTGCTAGTCCTTGCCCGGAGGCTCCTCAGTCTTCTCCCTGAGGGCTGTATGGGATGTGTGGTGTCGCCTGCGATTCTTAGTGCTTTGCGGGTCAGGTGTGTGTTAAAAATGTCCTGGAGGGAAGGGAGGGGGGCTCCAACGATCTTCTCAGCTGCTCTCACTGTGCGCTGCAGTGTCTTTTGGCACGATGCCGTGCAACCACCATGCCACACAGTTATGCAGCTGGTCAGGATGCTCTCGATGGTGCCCCGGTAGAAGGAGCGCATGATGGGGGCTGGGGCTTTGGCTCTTCTCAGTTTGCGGAGGAAGTAGAGGCGTTGCTGGGCTTTCTTGGCCAGTGATGCGGTGTTAGTTTTCCAGGAGAGGTCCTAAGTGATGTGCACACCCAGGAATTTGGTGCTGCTCACTCTCTCCACAGCCGCACCATTGATGGTCAGTGGAGATTGGAGAATGCTGGGTGTGCGCTCTCCGGAAGTCGACAACAATCTCCTTTGTTTTCTCCACATTGAGAATGAGATTGTTGTCTCCGCACCATGTGGTCAGTTGGCTCACCTCGTCTCTGTAGCTGGACTCATCATTATTGTGGATGAGACCCACCACAGTTGTGTCATCCGCAAACTTGACGAAGACATTGGTGCTGTGCTTTGGTGTGCAGTCATGGGTCAGTAGGGTGAATAAGGGGCTGAGCACACATCCTTGGGGGGCCCCCGTGTTCAGGGTGATGGTGCTGGATGTGTTGCTGCCCGACCCGGACTGCCTGTGGTCTCTCAGTCAGGAAGTCCAACAGCCAATTGCACAGCAAGGTGTTCACTCCCAGCCGATCCAGTTTTTGTATAAGCTGCTGGAGGATGATTGTGTTAAATGCTGAGCTAAAGTCTATGAACAGCATCCTCACATGTGAGTTTTTGGTGTCCAGATGGGTGAGAGCTGAATGGAGGAGATTGCATCATTGGTGGACCTGTTGGCCTGATATGCAAACTGGTAAGGGTCCAGGGCGGGAGGGAGGATGGATTTGATGTGCTGCATGACTAACCGTTCGAAGCACTTCATAATGATGGGGGTCAGTGCAACAGGGCGGTAGTCATTGAAGCAGGATGGAGAAGCCTTCTTTGGTATCGGGATGATGGTGGTGTATTTGAAGCATGTGGGGACAGCAGCTTGGCTCAAGGAGGTGTTGAAGATGTCTGTGAGGACATCAGTGAGTTCCACTGCACAGTTCCATTGCACAGTCCTTCAACACACGGGCAACAAATTCCTCAGACATTTTTAGATTGGAATGTTAAGAAGCTTTGACAAAACGTCTTTGCAACGTGCAACTGTCGGCATCTATAAGAGAATTGATAACCTCGGAGGCATACGACTCTGATGCATCAAAGAATTTGTTACCGGTTCTCAACTGGAACCGGGTCTCGATTCCCATCCCTATACACAACAATTAGAAATAAAAAGTGAATGTATAGCTAGTGAACCCAAGCACAGCACACAGAGTCAGGACACATATGTAAAAGTATGGGATTTTAATAATGAATAATCAGGTAAGATCCTAATAATAATCGGCCAGATACTCCGTCGTCACCACCTTAACTACCACTGCTACGCCTACAACACCCAAATCTACCTTAGCTCCACCCCATCCTCTCCACTCCCCCCTAGTCCCTCATCAACTGCCTGCTCGAAATAAAAACCTGGATGACATCAAACCTTCTCAAACTCAACACCAAGAAAACAGAGCTCATGGTTGTGGCACCCAAGGCGCTGCTCCGGAAGGTTGGGGACTTCATCCTCGAGGTCGACGGCTGCTCCATCTCCCCATCCTCCGAAGTCCGAAACCTGGGCATCATCCTGGACTCCACCCTCTCCTTCCACTCCCACATAAAATCCATCACAAAATCCGCCTTTTTCCACCTCAAAAACATCGGAAGATTACGCCCCTCCCTCACTGACTCCGTTGCCGAAACCCTCATCCACGCCTTCGTCACCTCCTGTCTGGACTACTGTAATGGAGTCCTGTTCGGGTTCCCAACAAAGCCCTGGACAGGCTCCAGTACGTGCAGAACTCAGCTGCCAGGGTCCTCACCCACACCAAGCCCTGGCAGCACATCACCCCCACCCTCATTCACCTCCACTGGCTTCCGGTCAAGTCCCGCATCACCTACAAAATCCTCCTCCTCACCTACAAATCCCTCCACGCCTGCGCCCCCCAGTACCTAACTGACCTCCTCCCCCAGCATACCCCTTCCCGGAACCTGCGGTCCGCTGACATGGGCCTGCTGTCCACCCCCCGCACCAACCTACGGACCTTTGGGGACAGAGCCTTCAGCGTGGACGCACCTACCCTCTGGAACTCCCTCCCCACAGTGATCCGCAACGCCCCATCACCCTGGACTCCTTCAAACTAGCCCTCAAAGATGGAGACTAACGGTCTGGCGATGAGTGAATGAGAAACCACAGTTTAAATGCAGGAAGATGATGAAGGTGGGTAGACTGAACATACACAAAGGGTTTGTTTCAAATAACCAGTGTGAAGATGATGGTGGATAGGGAACCAGAGCCTGGCCATGCCCACACACAACACAGACAGACACACATACTTGCATACATGCAGTTATGACATGAAAACATCAGAATCAGAATCAGAAGACTTTTATTGCCATGACATGTAAACATGTTAGGAATTTGGTTTGGAACAATGGAGCACGGTTTACAGCAGGACAGGTGCAAGACAGTACAAGACAGTGCAAACCAACATCAAAGTGCAAGAGTCATAATTGATATAAATATAAAGTGCAGAGATCAAGTGTTCAAGTGTTCATATCCAGACAGTCCAAAGCTCTCTGGGTGGGGGTGGAGGGCGGGTAGATAGATAGGGGTCAGGTCAGGGGGGGGGGGGGGCAGCGGCATTTAGGAGCCGGATGGCTGTGGGGGAAAAGCTGTTTGTATGTCGGGCCTTCACAGTTTTTAGGGACCGCACCCTCCTGCCTGAGGGGAGCGGGGCGAAGAGACCGTGTCCTGGGTGTGCGGGGTCAGCCATGATCTTCCTGGCCCTCCCCAAAGCCCTACTTTTAAACAGGGCCTCAAGGGGGGGCAAAGGGCAGCCAATCACGCACTGTTGTCAGAGTTGGAAGGAGACATTCCTAAAATAAGTAGCCCTGGATACATTTAAGGCAAATGAAATGTTCATTATTTACAGAGTTAAGTCCAATTGAGATAGAACTCAACAGGGTTAGGGTTGGTGCAACACCCTATGTGGCTATGAGCAGCTATCAAGTCGGAAAATACATATGAAAACAAAGGAACATATCACCTATAATAAAATAAAGTGCCAAGATTCTTGTATGAGGGGACTGTCTCAGTTTGGGAACTGTCTGAGGTGCAGATCTCTGATCTCATCTAAAAAGTAAACACCATGGATAGACACCTGAGGAATTCCTATTGCCACCTGAAGAACAATACACCTAAGGAACTCTTGTATTGTAGCCTAACCAATATTGGTATTAACTTTGGTCATCAACATACTGTAATTATACAGTGTTCACTGGGTTCTACAAGAGATAATATGAAACCAGCTATTTCAGAGCCTAAATCAATATTAACAGCCTATTAATAAAAAATGCTATCAGCTGTAACAAAGGTTTAGTTTATATGGATTAGTGATGTGCTCAGCAAGCCTACAGTATATTCCCTTAGTTGAGCATTAACACATGGGTATTGCAAGACCGTAGCATGTACAGAGAGCTTGGAAATAGGACAATAATGTGTTGTGAACAGAGGGATCCCCAAATACAAGTAGAACGCTTTCCTTACTAAAAAGTACACATTTTCAAAAAGATAGACTTAAGAATGTGATTTAAGGTTTAAGCTGTCTGATATGCTACAAACCTTCAAATACAGGGGTCGAAAGCTTCAGGTAGCTGATATCTTATCAATTACAGACCTCACCAACAGAAGTACTTACAAATCTAAAGTGTCATGACGAACAGCAGTAGATTTGACACAAGAAATGGGACAGTAATTTCCACTGTCAAAAGGGGACCCTGTGGCTAGAAAATGTTGTGTCAAAGATTCATCAGTTATTAGCTAAGAGAACATTGCAATTTGTTGTGCAAAAGGGAACTACGGTGAGTTAGTGGGAAGTGGGATCAAATGTCTTTCTCTGTTCTCCATTCCAGTGCAGTTTGAGACTGATGGACACAAGTCAGTTTTCACCATTAAGGTCGGACATGGTGTCACCCCAAAGCTCTATAACCCAGGCGTTGGAGCCAGAGGAGGTACTGTTATGGAGGTTTATTTTCTGTTGTTGCAATGCTGTTAGTGGAATGTACTCTCTATTTGGAGACTTTGGACTCCCTAGTTTGCATGTCAGGATTCAAATATTGTAGTATATGTTTGGCTCACACACAGGCACAGAAACCAGATATCCTGTATAGAATATATAAGCTGTATATGTCACCTTTGTTATAAGGTTCCTCCTGACTGTGGGGGTATTTATGGCCTTTGTTGGAAAGCCAAATGGTTAAGACAAAATGGAACCTGAAGTGAGTGACTGTATTATAAAATGGCTCCTATGATCTGTGACCTGCCCCCTGACTTTAGGCCAGAGTGACATCACAGGTGACTGCCCCATTTTCACACTCAGGTCACCAACTACAGTAAAGGTGATAGGCTATTGTTTGCAACTGTATTTACATATCATTGTTTATAAATAAGGGAGTGGGCCCGAGGGGACTCTCTCTCTCTCTCTTGATCATCAGCAGCCTCTCTGCTCCCAGCAACCACCAGCAGCCAACTCTCATATGTTGTAAACCTGTACTCTGTTTAAATAAATCGTCTTAAACTGCTCAGAATTATATTCTTCATTTATTATCCAACAAGTAACTTAATAGACAACAATATCACTGCTGAAAATTATCATACTTAAATGATAATCTGAGCAAATATGAATAACTGAATATGAATTTGTCTTTCCTCTTTTCCTAGAATACAACATAAGTACCCTTGTCACAATAGCTACCAAGACTTTTCTGCGGTATGACAAACTGCAGAATCTGATTGACAGCATACGACAGTACTACCCCAACGTAACCATAGTGATCGCAGATGACAGTGAGCACCCCAAACCAGTGACTGGACCCCATATAGAACATTACATCATGCCTTTTGGAAAGGTGCGGCAGCTTGGCATGGGAAGCCAGCTTCATGTTGTGGAAGCATACTGTTATAATTTGATATAACTCTAAACAAAGTTTTAGGCATGCATGATGCCACATGTCTTATAATGTTACCTGGAGTAACTGACCTATGAAGACATGAGTGTCGTGTATCTGTTCCACGTCTTCGTTCTCTCGTCCTCCAGGGTTGGTTTGCAGGCAGAAATCTGGCAGTCTCCCAGGTGACCACCAAATATGTGCTGTGGGTGGACGATGACTTCATCTTTACGTCCAACACCAAGCTGGAGAAGCTAGTGGACGTTTTGGAGAAAACCACCTTGGACCTGGTGAGCACCTCAAGTTTCAAGTTTTTATTGTTATGTCAAATGGGACAAGTAGCCGTGGCAAATGTTGCTATAATAATAAATAATAAATATACAGTATATGGACAATAACAATAAGTGTTGCTTAAATACTGAAAGCACACTTAAATATAAATAGTGCTGCTTGCTACAGCAAGCACACTAAAAATAAATAGTTCAAGTAGTAAAGTGGCTGTGAGCTTAATGTGTACGTAGTCCATATACATGGGGCGTGCTTGTGGATGATAGTCAATTATCTACAGTAGGCTTGTTCAGGCCTGATCTCCTGGGGGAAGTAGCTGTTGGTTAGCCTCTGAGTTTTGGCCCTGAGGTGAAAGAGGCACTGCTGCAAACAACAAAGAATGTGATATTCTGCCAAGTGATTGTCATACCATTGTTTTGACACTTATATCTTCATCAGCTCTCTATACAGCTCTCTATCAGAGCTTCTCTGATCCCTGAGATTGATTACAAACCACAACTATTAATACAATCTTCAAATTGTATGCAAAAGCATACAATCAAGGCACTCATCAACATTGCTCTGATGTCATGGTAATCAATTACATTCACTTGAGAGTAAAGTGTGTCATAAAGTTGCATGGAGGCACTAGTGGTATAGTAGTACACAGATTTTCACTTTTCAGTTCAAGAGGAAATAGCTTCATTCAATCATTGTATAAACAAACCATTATCTTCATTTGAAACATCTGTGCCAAACAGGTTTTACTTCTCTGAGAAATGTTCCTTCCCCCATAAGAATTCTTACAATTCTTCAATTGAATGGGAAGGTGTGTCCAAACTTTTGACTGGTACTGTATATCCTGTAGCAATTTTAAATAGCGTCCTATGGTGCACAAAAGGGGAAATGAATGTGCATATTAGTGTCAACTGTTGAACAGCAAAAGAAAATCTATACAAAATAAAAATAAATAAATGAATAAATAAAGTAATAAATAATTTTTGGAGACCGAAAGCTCGCAATAAACATCGTTTAACATACTCTTCAGCTGCAGGCAGTACTTATTATGAATTTAGTAGGCAGTATGCAGTAGCCTATATACTCATTGAGTATGCAGTATGCAGTATGGTAGTATGCCATTTCGAACACAGCCATAATCTGATGACCAAAACCACCAAATAGGGCTGTAAAAAAAGTATTGTGCCTCGCACGACCAAAAATAAGAAGGTCAAAGGAAGTCAATTTAAGGTTTAAGGTGACCACCCAAGGTCACCACCCAATACTCAGTTATTTGAAAAAGGTCACAATGTGTTTTTTACTATAAAGGAAGTCACAGCACGCTTTACCAAAGATATTTGGAGGAAGTATAGATGTGATTCTTATAATGACTGTAGATGATTCACTTACTTTACACAAATGCACTGGTAGTCTTTTTCCTTTTCACTCAGAGCAGCAGTTGGGTTTTTTCCCCTCTGTGTATCCGCCCACTCAATCTGTGGCATTGTGTATGTAACCACAGGTGGGTGGTGCAGTGAGAGAAGTGACAGGATACACTGCCACCTACCGCCACACCATCTCTGTGGAGGAGGGGGACGAGGAGGGGGATTGCTTGCACACAAGGAGGGGCCACTATCACACCATCGAGGGCTTTCCCAACTGTGTGGTGGCTGATGGAGTGATCAACTTCTTCCTGGGGCGGACAGACAAGGTGCAGCAGGTCGGCTTTGACCCCCGATTGTCACGAGTAGCTCATCTAGGTGAGTATTTCACCCATGGCACAAGTTGTCTCATGGGGAAAATTGTTGTTTTGAAAAAAATCATAGAACTGGCATAGACCCTCAGAACACCAAAGCTGAATTCTAATTCAATGGTGTATCCTCTCCCCAACCAAGCTGAGAAGTGATGCTGTCTGAGTGGTTCTCATCGCCTTCTGTCTCTTTAAATGATTAGTTGTTCTATAAAAAAAATATTTAAAAAAAGGTTGTCAGACATCTTTAAGTATATTCACAGCAATCAATTCTGACCCTCTAGAGTTCTTCGTCGACGGGCTCGGCTCCCTTCACGTCGGCTCCTGTGATGACGTCATCGTTAGCCACGCATCTAAGATCAAGTTGCCGTGGGGCAAGTCGGAGAGCGACAAGGCATATTCTAAATTCCGCTACTCCTCCCCCAATATTACCCAGTCCACAAATGTCTTATTCTACTTCAAGAACAGATTTCAATGCATGACTGGTAACTAGTGACATTGTTAGGCCTGGGCGTCCGGGGCTGTAGCCCCGAATGTTTTATGAATAGCCCCGGATCTCCGGAACCCCCCCGGTCGACAAAACTTGGGCTGGGCTAAGCCCCAATGTTTCAAGATCCTCTACTGGTAACTGTTACTGAACTATAACTACTATCAGATTTTGTTTACAAAGACATTGTTATTGCTTAAAACACGTAGGGACTGGAACTACCACATCCAAGGAACGGCACGGCTCGGATACAAATGCGGCCCGCTTCAGCCCTGTAGTGGAAAAGCGCCATTATACTGAATATCAGCACGGCTGTGATTCGGTCGTAATCACAGCCGTGCTGATATTCAGTCTAACACACTCCCTCTCGTGTGATATTGCTTAAATATAGTTAGAACATATTCAGAGGATAATATAATATAATAATAATAATATAAGTGGATAATATAAGTGGATATTACGACTGAGGAATTAGTAATTGCATATTTGTTCAAGTCCTAGACTTATTATTATGTTGTGTTCTGTTTCTGTATTCCATACTCCAGAGTGTTTACGCTGAATTGAGATCCTGCCATTTAACTTTTTGACCACAAGATGGAAACCAAAGACCAGACAAATTATAGAATTTATTTTTATTTTTATATGAACAGATTACTGGTATTTTTGTGCAATTCACCAATTATTGTTTAGAGTATGTATATTGGTGTTATTATTATAATATATATATTATTATTTTTTTACAGTAGTAGCAAGTAGCAAATGTAGAATGATGACTGTAGATTTCGGAAAGATTAAGAAGTAAAAGTAGAAAACCACATGTGTCATCACATGATATTAACATAAATATAATTGATTTTGTTTGAATAGAATTACAATCAGAGTAAGATTTGTGTTAATTTTAGCAACGTCAACATTTTAAATTAGGTCATGCAGCTCTCATAAACTGATCACTCCATGTTTGTACCTTTTTCTAATCATAAGTGTATATCTGAATACAGAATCTAATTTAGTTGGAATTGTTTTCATAATAGTATGTATGTTTATGAGAGAGATTACTGAGTGCTTGGTGCCTATTGTTACATTTTATCAATATTTCTATTCATTATTGTGTATTCATTATATAGGTAGCTTAGAATATGGTGGAATACTAGCAAAGAAGGCCCCAGGGTCACCTTACAGAAAACTGCCTTCCAAGAGAATCCTATCGATGTTTTGAGAACACATCTTAACACTCAGTGTCTCCAGCTAGCACCCAGTAGGCCTTATCTAAGGAGTAGGAGTCGTCAAGGTCCCTGACCCGTAGACTTGTGCTCAGCTAACGGTGCCTAGGCGGGAGGGCAGGTGAATTTGAAGGAGAACTGATCATTTATGGTCAACAACTGGTATATGTCTATGACTGTTCCACTATGTCAATTTGTTGAGTTGTGGATGGAGAGCGAGAAGAACCTGTATTCTACCTGTTTGCAATAAACTTTATATCCTGAAGAAACCAACTCAACCCGTGTTTAAAGTTCATCATTAGAACAAGGAGATAGTATTATGTGAGTGGAGGGTTGCTATTTCACATTGAAAAGTTGAAATGACACAACACAGCAACGACCAATCAGTGGTATTATTCAAAATGTGCAATTTAAACCAATAGATTGCAGAAGTGACTAGAATGAGTTGTGCAATACAATGATATTGTTTTGTTTATCTTTTTTTCATCTATTGTAAACTGTTCCAAAGGTACAGACATTGTATTGGCATGTACTATGTAACTGGTTAGATGCACTGTTGAATCTGATAGTGTATGATTTACTGTTCTATTCTTTGAATTATTTGTTTTCATTTTAAAATAATGGATTTGTATTGCATGAAGTTCTGACACTGTACAACCTTACCTGAGTGTGTGTTTGGTCTTGCTGCTGTAGACACATATAACTGTTAGAGGATTTTGTTGTGTAAATGTTTGGATGTGTGTGGTATTGAGGGCCGCTGGGGGTATACCGTAGCTGCCTTTATAAACACTTGGCCAGAGCCTTGTGTACCACACTTTAATGGATGTGGGCTACTTCCTGCCAATTAGTGAAATACTCCTTGAGCTTTAAAGGGAACACCCGAAGGGTGTACTGTCTAGAGGGTTCTTTGAAATATGCACTGAAAACAATTATAACTTGGGCATCCAACATCAAGCAAGCAAATAATTAGTTTTGCATTTTTTTGCCCTGTTTTTGAACTCGCATCACATACGACTTTATCAGGTTAAGGTAACATGATTATTACGATGAGGTGCACTGTACGCTGGTAGCAATGCCTAAGACTCTACCAGCAGAGGGCAGCAGGCTAGCAGGCTACACACATACTTCACATTCAGCTGTCACTGTTTGATGCTTCTTACTCAAGCCTACATATTATGAAGTGACTGGTAAAGGATAAATTACTTCAAAATATGCACACATTTACTGTAGGCCTAATTACTGTATTTAATATTGATATGCATTATTAATATAAATACATTGTGATTTTCCATTTAATCATTTTGATAATGTAATATGTATTTACTGTAAACATTCCTGTTCATTGCTATAACTGATAATTACATTTTACCCTCATTTGTATGAGGAACACAGAATATTACAATGACACACTGCCCTGTGTGACCAAGCATACTCTGGTCTTCTTTGCTCTTCCAAACCTGTCAGATGAGCATGCTTCTACGTCCAGCCTTCCTATCCTGACTATTTTATTATTAAAATGTTAATTAGACATACTGTATGAACTGAACTTTTGGTGTGTATTTGAGTCATAAAAAAACAGACAAGAGACTTCAATACATTTTTTCTGTAATGTTTATTGTAAAAGTATTTAAGAAATTGTATTCAAAAAGGTATTACAGTGGCATACAATGCGCCTATAGAGGCTATTTGTCTACTGTATGTAGATACTGGACAGTGTATGTAATGTTACTCAAATACACAATGTACATAGATGTATGCATTTGCATACATATAACAAATAATAAGGACATATTTCATGTGAATGCAGTCAAATTATGCATCATGCAAGCGCTGTATTATAGTTAACATAAATATACATATCTTCATTTTAAGAAAGCATTCAGTGCATTTTATTTAGGGAAATAAGATTAATTTCTGTATTACAATTTACTGTAAGATGCCAAAACAAGACAAATACCAGTTATGCCTGGCCATTCGTCTTCCAGCATTAGACATAAGTCAAATTCAACCCAAAGTAATTCAATTATCGATATCTATCAAGCTAACTGTAATAGGGATATAACATCAAAGCTAACTGACCCTTCACTGGTCTCCTCTCATTCATTCTGAATTCCATAAGTGAGTTACGGGAATGCTGCAGGCTACTGTATGTGTCCTACTGTAAATGCACTGCCACTGCTGTGAATCTTTCATTCATCTCATACTGAAATGCTACAATAGGCTACTGCTTTTTTTTAAGCACAGTGGCATATACACATTGACACAGCACTACATCTGCCTAGGAACAGGGTCAACATTTAAGAGTCATTGTGGGAAGACATGTTTCTCATTGGAGCCAAGGTGAGCAGGTTATTCCCAGTCAGATATTAGCAAGGTTGATCTTCCGTGATTCATATGGATCTGTAAAACGGCTGACCATCTCATCTCACACCCAAACGGTAGTTGTGTTTTCTGGAGGTTTCTCCTGGCCGAGATAAAAACAAGGACATTGACACAAACAGCCACCACGATTTACTTGAATATTAGTTGACATGTCAGTTTGCATGTCTCCGATTTGTTTGGAGTGTACCTTCTGTTGTTGAATGTAGACCACAGCATCGTGGACAGTTACAAAAATGTGTTGTGGGTTCATGTAGTTCATCAGCCCACTGGACGTGAGGATCTTCAGCACACTCTCTGTAGGGAGACGTTCTATGACTGTTCCAGACAATACTATTCTACTACATTACCGTGTTACTCCCAAAAGACTGTAAATGTGGCTAAGTGTGAAATGTAGATCATAATCAATATTTGTAATTATTGTTCTATTCGTTTTACTTTAGAAATTTGCCGTTTTCAGTGCAGTCTTACCATTGCAGTTTGCCAAGTATATGCAAACCCCAACTTTCTGGCATTCAATACACATCTGGAAGAAAAAAAAGTCTGATTATTTGTCTAACAGAGGTATACAATAGGTACAGTACAATACACCATGCCTTCATTGACTCACCTGTATGAACAGTCTGGCTCCAGCAACATCAACAAAAATCACACTGCTGCAATCAATAAGCACAGCCTGTACTTCATTCTCAGACGTTTCTGCAGGGAGGGGGGGAAAAGTGAATAAAATATAATGTGTTTCTCAACAAGGAGTGAATTTAATAACCCCAGGCTTATCATGAACATGCACTGTATTCCCTATCATCAATTACCAGATTTAAAGAATTCATTTTCTGATGAAAATGATGTGTTTGCAACACCTCTCTCCTGAAAGACAAAAATAACGTATATATAGTTAAAAGAGTAAACCCAAATGACACCATTTATTATTAATCATTATCCATGATTAATGGTTAGAGTACCGTTACAAATTACACATTTCTACAAGTAGAAAAAAGTTGATTCTGTTTTAAGAGAACACAACATGTCCTTATATGTGCAGTGTATGATATTGCACAACACAGTATAGATTGTATGTAGTGCAGTCTCACCACAGTGTTGACAGCCTCCCTCTCCCTCTTCTCCAGAGCTTTCCTGGCCTTCTCTCTACTGCGGATCCTCTCGGGGGTGAGGCCCAGCAGCCTGCTCATGTCCTCCCTGAAAAAGCTGCGGTTGCCGTAGTAGATGGGTCCATTGTAGGTGAGGATCTTCACCCCTGGAACCTCGTAGCACTGTGGGGAGAGGGCAGATAATTTCACTAAGCCTTCCTAACATTCCCCACACCGTTACACCACCTGAATGAATGAGAAGGTGTACAGGTATTGTTTCCCCGCACTCTGAACTCAAACAAGCCTGTGTCCTCTGTATTGTCAACACACGTGACCATCACCGAAACAATGTTAACCAGCTACTGAAAAGCTATCAATTTGATGGCATGGTTGGGGCATAGTACTATAGTATAGTATAATATAGTGTGTAGATGACCTCTCACCTTGTTGTGGTTTTCTAGAGGTCTGTAGATCTCTGTGTTGCTGGCCCTGCCCAGCACTGAGCACCCAGCCCTGAGGACAATAACATCACTGGGTTTACAAACTGTATGTCTAACTGTTCATGATTACACTTCTTCTCTTTCCCTTGGGTGAGTGTATCAGGTCCATAACCTTCGGAAACAACAGACCTAGGAGGGATAGTAATTCACAGAGCTCTGGTCTACAAGGCTCTATTCTTGCACAGAGGTGTATCTCCAGAGCGTTGCTACTTGCTACTATGTATGGGAAAGGCATAAGGAGTCTGATTATTGCTGCTGATGAATGCAGTAACAATTCCCAATGCTTGACTACAAAGGTTGTTATGCAGGCTAGACAATGTTTACAACTGAGCATTTAGCAATCTTAACGTGTACAGCCACACTGTCTGTAGCTCTGTGTACAGTAACCATGGATCAATTATGCTGTGTGGGGTGAACGCCTACCTCTGTGTACGACAGATGACGGTCATCATTGAGAAGACCACCCCGATGGCGAGACCTAGGTCCACATTGAGTATCACTACAGACAACCACGTCACCAGCCACACTACCTGCACAAACATACAGTTCCAAGTTCACAGGGGTGGTGGATCACCATTGCATGTGTGATGATGATACGACACAGAACATTCAACATAAATGCAACAGAGGAGCTTGTCCAAATGAGCCTAAATCATTGACTCTGTAATTCAGGTCATTAGAGTGTGTATTGATCAAAACAATACATTAGTGGCACATGTATCATGTCTGTCAGTTGATATGAAACGTGTGTAGTTACTTACAAAGTCGATCTTGCTGACTCTCCACAGGTCCGGTAGGTCCTGGAACTGCAGGAACATCTGCCTGAGGCTGGTGACGTTGATACATGCCAGCACTGCCTGGGGAGGGGAGGATACAGAGGAGTCAAACATGGGTGGACATCTGTTTATCCATCAACAGTTCAACTCGGTATCAAGACACAGACACAGACACAGACACAGACACACACACACACACCTTGGGCAGGAAGTAGAACAGAGGACCAATCAGCAGCAGAACGATCAGAACCACCAGACTGGTGAATAGGCCAGATAGCTGGTGGGACAGATCAGAAGGCTGTTTCATTATGCAGAGAATTAATTTAAGCAAACCAATTTCGAATGTGGGATCCACAGAGTTTTTGATAATTTAATATACTGTATCCTTGAAATTACTGTATCATGAAATTATGGGGCTACTAGGATGAATGCCTAGATAGAGATATGACCAGGTGCTGGTTAGTGGTTAAACAAAGAGGAGTAGTATGTCTATAAAACAGATAAAGAGTTGAGTAATGGTTACCTGTGTGTACCCCCCAGCACTCTCCAGGATGTTGGTGGTGGCCAGAGTGGCAGAGCTGGGGAAGCAGGTGAAGAGAGAGGACACAGTGTTGGAGATGCCGTGGGCCAGTAGCTCCTGCAGTTGCAAGACAAACATGTATGGGTTCAATACAAACCAACCAGAGTGTGTGTTGAGTTTCCAGTATTGGATTGTATCAGTGGAAGACCACTGCACCTGGTTTGGGTTGATGGAGTAGCCATGCTTATCTGCGTAGATCATTGCCAGAGAGACAGACACAGCATAACCCACAAAAGTGATGGCTACCGTGTCTCCGGCAACTTCCGGTAATGTGTGCAGCGCAGGCATCCGTGGACTAGGGAAGCTGGAAATATGAGAACCAAAGACAGGTTGATAAAGGAAAAATAAAATCATTTCTGGACATCTTTTAGGTACTGTAATGATGACAACACTAGCTACCTAAAAATGCTTTGATAGTGATTACTTACCCTGCAGGGATGTGGCCTACGATCTGAATGTCATATGTAGAGTCCAGAGAGGAGGCATAGGTCACTCCTGTTGCTATAATGACCTGAGGGGGAACATTACATGTAGATCAACATTATCAATATCAAGTCTGGACAATTCATGACTGGAAAGTATTCTGAAATAAAAAGGTGAGATTGTGTTCATTATAATGAAAAGTAGATGTGGTGGACTTACCGTGAGGATCTCTACAGGGATGGGTGTGCGCAGGCGTTGGCGGAAGCGCATGTTGACCTCCTTCACAGGCACCAGGATGGCCAGGCACACCAGGGAGATCAGCAGCTCTGCCATATTAGTGTGAGGCAGGTTCTCCATCACAGACGCAAGGGTCTGGAAATGGAAAATGCCTAATCATATTTCGACAGCTCTCTCAGTCCTTTATCATTCCCTGAAATACTTCACTAATAACACCATGATCATGTAGTATATCAGGCTGCTGACCTTGAAGAGGGAGAAGGGTCCGGTGTGGCGAGGGAGCCGCAGTCCCAGCATGCTCTGTAGCTGTGAGATGGTGACGTGGAAGGCAGCGGCGCTGGTGAAAGCCTTGACGATGGGCTCTGACAGATATGTGGAAAGGAACCCCAACTGGAGCCCAAACATGCATAGCTGGGGAATAACACCCAATTAGGGCTACAGTCTAACCATCATAGATGCATTCCCTCATTCCCTGTTTATTTTCAATAACTCATCTCGAGAATATTGTAAATATTACATTTTGATGTTGCATCAGTTTGCATCAGACCATTGTTCTCTTAAATTGCCACACAACATTATCTGGGATAGACAAAATTGCCTTTTTTCACCATAGTACAGTTACATTGATTACATCAATAGTCTCCTCTAGTTCTCACCATCATAATCCCTGAGAGCAGGGCTACAGCCGAGGCCACACCGATCCTCTGGGCCTCGAAGTCTGCAGCCTCAGGACTGCTGGAGTTCAGCTCCAGAGGGGTGGGGACCAGCTGTTCCACCACAGAGCCAGTCATCAGACTCACCACAGCAAATGTACCTGGGACACCACAGCACATTGTCTCAACTATTTACTGCCATTGCTATTTTCTATAAATACCATGACTATTTTGGATAATACACCAGAATATTTGGAGAGAGAGCACCACAAGGGTCATTTTTGTGAGAGTCTTACCAGTGGAAACGTGACGTCCTGTTCCAAAAAGCATGTAGAGGACTACAGGAAAGAAGGAGGTGTAGAGGCCATAGATGGGCGCCACAGAAGTGAGTAGTGCAAAGGCCATACCTGTTTCGGGAAGAGAAAACCATGATCATGTACTATAAAACACTAAGCCTCTATTACTTAATGTTCACTTCTGAAATAAAAGGGGGATTCTGTCAAATGTATTTCAATGTTAGACTTCAATGTTAAACGTTCAATCAATGTTAGACTTCAATGTTAAACTTTCAATCAATGTTAGACTTCAATGTATGTAAGCAGTTTGCTCCTATGTTCAGTATTTCTCTAGGGCTACCCCGTGTTCTGAGTCATAACAATGTAATTGGGACGTTTTATAAATTGTATATTTAATATTGCTGTATTCCAATAACATCTCTCTGCTGTAGGCTACTCCAAATAAAAATCAACTATTGGTGTAGAAGTAAACTGTTAATTTCGCTACGTTTATGTCAACTTGAAAGCTGTCTACTTGAGATCAATCACATATGATTGGTTAGTCTACTTGAGATCAATCAAATATGATTGGTTAGTATACTTGAGATCAATCAAATATGATTGGTTAGTATACTTGAGATCAATCAAATATGATTGGTTAGTATACCGCCGTAACCTTGACACACGTGAGACGGGAACTCCGTTGTGTATTAATACGTTTAAATATGTCGTGCTCACACTACAAAGTAACACTTGAGAGGGTAAGTTCATCAATATTTGTCAACTAATTATTACCTGAGTGACTTAAATTGCTCTACCTTACGCACCAAAGTTTGAAGTTGGACTCACCTTGCGGAATGTGAAGTATTCCAACAGTTAGACCCGCTATCGTATCCCCTAATATCCATTTCTTTAGCCTGTACTTCGGCAACCAGTTGAAAATGGGCACACGTTCCCTCAACAGGTGGAGACAGGCTCCCCGGGAACACCTGCACCGTTCGGCGAGCTTCTCTCGAAACTGGACACGTTCATTTGGCTTGTCCTCGGTACCATAAGACTGCCTGAAACGGTCCTCGGTGTAGATATTCCTGTACACAGCCACAGAAGCGCTCATGTCGTCCTTCCAGGTAAGTGGTTCAGTTGACTAGTTGAAGAAAAAAGTTCAAGTAATCTCGAGGAGGCAGAAAAGATGCTCTCTCTACTGCCTCTCATATAGCAGACTCTGGTTTGGCACCAGGAACCATTGTATTTTCCTGTCAGGTGTTTTTTAGCCAATGACAGCTCAAAGCTGAACCTTTTTGTTATTGTTTTGAAACTGCTTTGAAAGGGTTATTACATCCTTGCCTGGCAGAGACCCTTTAAAAGGTGTGCTTGTCCAACTTCTTTGTTGATGGATGTGGACAACAATCCTCCGGGTCCTACTGCTAAAGGCTTTTTACTTCTGAAAAGAATTAACAAAAAAACAACACCCATACTCTCTTCCTATCCCTTACACATACACAATCCACCGCCCCCCATCCCCACTTCACTATGTAGTACTTGACTATTCAAAGGCCCTTCCTCTTGGTCTGCCCCCTAGAGATCGTATAGGGGGTAGAAGTCATACAATGTACAGCTCTGTGTGAAAGTCCCACAGAGATCAAAGTGGTATTGTTGCTGAAGTGGAGGTGTAACCTCAAACCATATCTATTAGCAATTATTATAGGTGGTCATTTCCGAGAGCGATGGATATCTGTAATGGCCCTTGGTGTTTAGATCGCATAGCCATAGGGAATAAGTCTGGAACCTAGAGACCTCTGTGAAACCTAATCACTTGTGAGCTGGGGTCCATTGATCAAACCACACCTTGATTGATGATGAGTGAGCATTTTTGTGATGCACTCCTGTCACAAGGAAGAGGATACCAAAGTAAGAATAAAGATCTTCATCAAATATAGCACAATTTAAGCACTAATGTCTAAAAAATAATTCAGAAGTCAACCTACTGTATACAAACGATCCTTAATAGTGAGAAATGAGTGAGGCAGTTTCTCCTGTCAAAAAACGGAAGAGTGAACGTGTTGCAGGTCACTAAGCTTGGCTAGCAAAACCATTTGCCTGTCAAATCCTACTATAATATAAACATTCAATGAGGGAGACAGAGATTGTAATCTAATGAGGTTCAATCAGACTCCAGTGAAAACAAACAATGATACAATGTAAGCGGAAACATTATTTTGGTTAGAGCCCACTATTGAGCCCCATGAATGAATCCCTCCCTGCCAAAGTGGTGCTGGGTTCCATGCAGAGCCACACGCATGCATGCAGGCAGACAGGCACTCGAAGGCAGGTCGCTCCACTGCCATAGCATAACACAGACCATCAGTGTTACTGATGGAGAAGTGATGTTTGGCCTTGATGTAAGATGAGGCAACATATAAAATCCCAACTGTATATATACACACACACACACACACAAACACACACACACACACACACACACACACACACACACACACACACACACACACACACACACACACACACACACACACACACACAGAAATGTCTGGGTGTCTCAGAGGGGTCTAGTGTAGCCCTGATAAATGTCTCCCAATTATAGGATTAACATTGATGTTACATTTAACAGCAAGCCAGGAACTTTGTTTCAGGAACCTTTTGTACCATATTGTAGTTTCATGAGTGAGAGTAAATAAACTTGATAAACTTGATTTTGGAGCCAAGGAGAGTGTAGGCAAGCGGTCCAGCAACGCATCCAGAATCCAAGCATAGGCTGGACACTTTCCAAAATGTGATGTGTCTCCATCTCACTTATGTTGGAAATTAATGAAACAAGCAGAAATGTGGCGCGATGTTTTTGTTCCGATCCCATATTCCTAGAATTCATTTGACTCTAGTGGACTGGAGATGCTGTGATATAAGGGTCTGCTTTTAAAAGAATGTGGCCATTGTCTTCATCAGCTCTAGAGGATTTATGAACACACTGACGGCGTGGTGTGTCTGGTGGCTGTTTAAACAAGATATTAATCAGCGGTAAAAGGAACAATGCGTTGAATGGAAGAGGATATGGAGCATTAACCCCAAAGCTCTAGACGAAGCCCAACTCCAAGACATGGACAGGTCACAATAAACTCAAACAATGACAATGTAAATACCATAGTGACACTGGGATCCACAGTGGGTAGTTCATATATACAATCTTATCAAGGTGGACACCCTAATGACCTTACACTGACAAAAAATGCAGTATGACACTTTAAAGGGGCAATCTGGGATTTGTACATGCATTTTACTTTGGAATGCATGGGATATACCTATTGATTCTTGAAGAACATAACTTAAAATGTCTCTTGGTCTTAGATCAACTGTCTTACCCCTTCATAACCTAAAATATAAGCTTATATTAATCCATTGTTTATAAACAATACAATTGTAAACCAACACTATAGCTTCAAATATGGTTAAAACTCTTGCATTTGTTGCTCTGTCTATGAAATTGAGTGGTTACATTTCTCCAGACCCATCTCTACGCTGTTTACCAAAAAAGTGTTGTTGTTGTTTGGGCCCCAGATTGCCCCTTAAGAACTTTTTTAATATATAAAGTATAGGTGTGGCAGGTTTTGGAGAGACTTTGTCGATCGTGCGTTGCAGTTAATGAACCAATACATTATTTCAATTGAAGGGGATTATCACCCATGTGAGATTTGTGAAACCTAAGTCTTAAGTCTAAGATAATGATAGAACATGATAGAATGATATAGTACAACACTGCAGCACTGTCTTTAAATTATATAAAGTAAAGTGTTTTTACTGTACTGTGGCATCGTCGTTATTATTCATATTGCTGAACTATTGCTTTTATTTAGAAGATGAGTCATCTTCTTGTAAGAAATAATGTCTTGGAAGAAGACTGATGGGGAGTTCTGAGGGTCATACAAAAATAGACTAATCTCTGATAGCAACTTTAGTTATGTTTGGCAAAATGTCTTATGATCCCATTTTCCTTGTTGCATAATCATTAATTACATTATAAAAAAATATCTCATCCACCCCCTGTCTCCTCCATGCTGAGTGTGTGTCCTGATCCCCCTGGGTTAAGAGGGACTGTTATTTGCAGGGTTGTTCTATTCTTCTTGGCCTGGGAGGGGTTGCAGTGATTTTGTGTGCTATAGTTCCTCCTATTGTTCTTTATCTCCTTTATGGGAGGCTTGTTCTGACCCCCTGTGGCATGTCCTTTGGATCTGACCTCGTCTATGAGGCTGGTGGCCACCCTCTCCTTGTGTCTCCCCGTCTCCTTACCTCTCCCATCCTTTTCCGCTCACTCAGCGCCTCTCCATACATTTAGGCCTACAGTACACCAACACATTCTCCTTTTTCTTTTCTTGCCCAACTCCATGCTCATATAGTCAAAGTCAATGTTGTTCTTAAAAGTTTTCTTCAGCACAATGCTGTTACCTGCTATTTGAACCAGTCCACAGAACTTCCTATGTACTGTACACCCAATATACAAACAACAAGGCTCTGCATCTACTGTAGATTATTCTATTCCCAGTACATTGCCAAGTTTTGTAAAAATGTTGGACCACATTCTTTGAGTCATTTCACATTCATAGAGCATATGTAATGAAGTAGTTATTCTTTGTTACATCTCCAACTAGTATCAATGAGTAATAGAATCAGTCTTCCCATTCTACTAGAGGCACCTCTATGCATGGTTGTACAGCAGTTAATTAAGCTTGTCTGGATCTCCCTAGATGACTTATGCTATGATCTAATTACTGTACCTCTTGTAAAATATCCTAGGAAATGTTCCTCCCAAATCCCTCTCCAACATTCTCCTGAGAACCTTAAGTTTTTCAATGCCCCCCCCTTTCCTCCTACCCTGGTTCGCTTTTTCAAATTCAACTCCTTGATAATTCTTAGAAGTGGAGGGAGTAATAACACTGTGAAATGTGTCAATTAACAGGATGTTCGCATTTTACAGAACAACCATATTCATGGTCTGAGAGGTCTATTGTAGAGCTCCCTAATTTCTTCTGATGAACAACCCTTGGCCTGTGACATACAGTACACACCAACCCTGTCCTCCCCTCGTCAGACATCTGTGTCGTCCATCTCCGGGCAGCACACTCTTACCCTTCCCATGTGTCTGGCTGACATCCACCTGGCTCCCTCTAGACACAAGTCTGACGTGTGGGTGTGCTTATGCTGCATTCTTCACAATGGTGTTGTTTAATGTCATTGTTGAGGTAGCAGTAATTGCTAGGTCTGCATTAGTGGCCCATAAACACATGCTTGATTACAGCAACTCTTTTAAAAGATGATTGAAATTATGTAATAATTAGGTCTCGAGTCGGGTAAAGGGAGTGTGCTTTGAAGGGTGTGTGAGGTCCTTTTGCTCATCGCATGTTTGGGATTGTGTCTAAACAATGACTCTCAGAGGTCAAGGTGTTGTCTGAGCAGCCAGTCTATCCTCTGAGGAGAACAAAAGGTCAGCCCTGGTTCCTATTCTGGCTTTCCTCTCCTTGATTCTGCTGCTGCTCCAGTCACTGCCCTATCCTGTCATAGGGTGTCACGATATGGTGCCATGGATGAAAGGGGAACAAAAACTAAACTGTGTTTAGTCCCATCAGTGTATGTCTGCCCCTCACAGCACCACACGGTCTGTGAAGCTTCTGATTAAACTGCTTTAAATTGTGCTCTTTGTTCTTTTATGGTGATATTACGTGATTACGGCCAGAGAGTGCCTTGCCCTGTCAAAGACAGCCCCAATAATGCAAATGTGTTGTTTTTTCTCTGCTACATTAGGCCACATTATTGTCAGAGATGTCTAATAGAAAGAAATTAAATATTGTGAGCACACTGGCTTTCATGCTACTTCACACTGACGTATGTGAGGAAGATACCAATGTATTGATTGATTGATTGATTATACTTTATTGTCCCCGAAGGGAAACTTGTCTTGGGCATGGTACTTTCATGCTTCAAGTGCAACAGAGACGATACATACAACATACAGTAGGCAAAGTAAACAACAGGACAGCAACAAACATTGAGTGACATTGGCAGCAGTTTCCACCTGGACAAGGCATCATTTGGTATAAATATATATTACACATAACCCTTCAAGTGGTGTTTTCGAATATTGCACATGGCCCTTCAAGTGGTGTCTAAGATAAAGTGCAGGTGCTGGTGATCATGTCCTAATCATCGTTTCTGCTTGAGCGAATTGATTAGTTTAATGGAGAATGGGACAAATGATAGTTTTAAGAGCTTATAATTACATCTTGGCATGCGAAGCCTTCTACCTAGAGGGAGAACTTCGTATTCTGTGGAGAGCGGTTGTTGGGGGTCTGCGATGATCTTATTAGCCTTGTCCAGGACAGTTTTTTCATATAGTTTATTTAGGATCACATAGTCTCTTTCACCTACAATTTTCATGCCTGTTTTGTGAATGCTGACTAGTCTGTTTTTTTGTTGTACAGTTAAGTTGCCAAACCACACAATTATTCCATATCTGATTACACTTTCAACAATGGACTGATAGAACATTCTCATGATCTGCTTTCTCACCTCATAAAGTCTGAGTCGCCTCAGGTGATAAAGCCTCTGCTGTAGTTTGTTACATAAGCTGTCTAAGTGTGTATTCCAGCAGAGATGGTTGTCTAATTGAATACCTAAGTATTTATAAGAGGGCACCTGGATGATTGTTTGGTCTTTAATGACCACAGGCTCATGGTCAGTTACCTGCCTTGGGTCTAACACAACCTCCTGAGTTTTGGTGAGGTTTAAGATGAGATGAATGAATGAATGAATGAATGAATGGTCTTTATTGTCATTGATATAGTACAGGTACCAAACAACGAAATTTGGGAGGGGGGGCTCCCCTGGTGCTAGGAAAAAAAAAACTAAAAACAGAAAGGGAAAAGAGCTGGTTTACATAAATAAAGGCTATGTACACTATCCACTATACTATACTATACCGCTTCAGCCATTAGACCTCTGCAGCTCATCCAGAATGCTGCTGCCCGGCTGGTATTTAACCTCCCCAAATACTCGCATGTCACCCCTCTCCTTCGCACCCTGCACTGGCTCCCGATAGCAGCTCGCATCAGATTCAAGACCCTGGTGCTTGCATACCAGGCAGCTAAAGGGACAGCCCCTGCCTACCTGAAGGAAATGGTAACCCCCCAAACCCCTGCCCGCTCACTCCGCTCCTCCACCTCGGCTGGCCGACTGGCCCCACCTCCTCTACACAGCAGTCGGGCTGCCCGATCACGTCTCTTCACAACACTGGCTCCCCGCTGGTGGAATGAGCTCCCCACGGCTGTCAGAACGGCAGAGTCACTACCCATCTTCCGTCGTAGACTGAAGACCCATCTCTTCAGGTTACATCTTAACTGCTCCTCCTGAGACATCTTCTGACCCTCACCACTACGTCTCCTAAAGACACCCGCTTTCCCCTCTACTGTGTCCCTAAGAACTTCTATTGCCCCCCTTGTACTGTTTCTCAGTTTCTCCAGTAATATAAAAATTTTTTTTTTTTAGTAGAAGGCGATAATAGGGAGAAGGTTTTTCCTTCTATCAGTGGCCCCGGGCCCGAGCTAGAGTACTCTTCCTGCAACGAATGGTGGACTGCTGATTCACATGCTTAGTATTCAAATGTATTGATTGTAAGTCGCTTTGGAATAAGGCGTCTGCTAAATGCCAAAAATGTAAATGTAAAAATAAAACACTGTGCTGTACTCTATGCTATGCTATACCTATTCTAACATTTCCTATCTCTGAACCTTATGTACCCGAGGGTTGTCATATTGCACATAGTGTTATTGCACATTCATTTAAAGTGTCGCAGTTTGCAGGTTTGAAATGTTCACAGTTGTGTTTCAGTATTGCACTTGATTACAATCTAGTAGCTGCCATCAAATTGGTTGCTGTCGCACCATTTAGTGAATATGTTAATCTCATCATGGAGCACCGAGGGGTCTGTATCTTTATCAAGGAGACTTAGAATTGCAGTGTCGTCTGCATATTTTATAATATGGTTGCTTGGTTGCTTACTTTTACAGTCGTTGGTGTATACTGAGAAGAGATATGGGGACAGAACGCAACCTTGGGGGACACCTGTACTGCAGTGTTTAGTCACTGACAGTGTTCCATTGACTTTCACTTGCTGTTCTCTTTCTAACATGAAGGAATGGATCCATTTGATTAAAGTACTATTGACACCCATGTCTTTGAGCTTTCCTAAGAGCACGTGGGGTTGTACCGTATTAAAGGCGGAACTAAAGTCAACAAACATAATTCGGTCATAGGCCTTTTTGTTCTCGAGGTGCTTGGATACAGAATGTGTGATATAGAGAATAGCATCCTCCGTGCTACGGTTCTGTTTATAGGCAAATTGAAAAACATCTAGCAGTGGGTCAATGTGTTTTCTAAGCAGAGACAGTACATATCGTTCAAAACATTTAATCACAATGGAAGTTAGAGCAATGGGGCGGAAGTCATTATTCTCCATGGCACGAGGTTTTGTATCGGTTTTGTATCGGTAAACAGACCTTTATCAGGGTGTTTACAGACATGTCAGAGACATCTGCAACATTGAGAGTGTTTAACCACCAGCTGGTTGTGGGGTTTGTGTGAATAGAGTGATATTGTGTCGGAGAACGTGCTTTGTCCTTATCCTCAGAGGGAGGCCAAGGTTCCCTGGGGGGGCTTGGTGGGTTGTGTCACTTCCTGGCCCATGCTGGAGCATTGTGCAGCTCAAGTGCACAGCGGCGACACAGCCTTGAACCTCATTGGAAGAGCTGCTGCTGCATTGTCTGCATCTCTACCTCTCCAAACCAGGAGCCCTCCCACCACCTTCACTTTTAACCATAAAGCCATATAGGCAATTGCAAGGTAACAGAATGATGCCAGGATTTTTTTTACTTTATGCCAATTTTTACAAACCCTTGATAGCCAAATTTAACAAAACATACAACTCCATACACAAAGATTACTTATAACAATTACAACTAAAAATGTAAAAAAAAGAAACTTAACATGTAACAAAATTACCATAAGATCTCCCTGGGTTTTTTATGTTCTATAATCATGTTTGCCCAAAACTCTTTAAATGTAAATATATGCTCCAAATTAAGATTCAACCATGTCTGCACAAAGAGTGGGGTGTAAGCTATCATATGATACCTTGAGTTTGAAAACATATGTTTTGGTTGTTGAGCTACAGTAAGTGAAGAATAACTGTTGCAGAATAACTAAATTGGCCCCCTACATAAATACATAATTTGGGGATTTTAATGTAATTCTGTACATGATGATATAGCTAAAATAGTTAAACAACAGTAGAAATATATGATAGACTCTAATTAAGGTAATAATGTATTATTTTATCAACTTATATACAGTCCCTGCACAGGTAATGGGACAGTGAAGCATTTTTTCTTCTTTTGGCTCTACACTCCAAGAGATTGTTTAAAATCCAATCAAACAATTACTATGAGGTTAAAGTAGAGATTCTCATTTTATTTGATGGTATTTGTGTACATATTGGTTTCACTATCCAGAAATGACATCACTTTGTATGCATCGTCCCCCTATTCTAGGATACCCAAATGTAATCTCAATGAAAGTTAAGGAAGCTATTATTAGGCTGGAATTGTATTTATTTGTTTGAATCCAGAAACATAGCCAAAACCGTAGGCTTGCCAAAATCAACAGTTTGGAACATCATTAAAGAGAAACAACTGTCCCACAGATCACAAACAATTTCCAGGAGGTAGGTGTGAATGTGTCAGACACTGCCATCTGCAGAATACGTCACCAGCCAAACTACAGACCCTTCACTGCAAAGTGCAAACTACCCTCAAAAAGGAAGGTCAGGTTACAATTTGCTAAAAAGTACCTAAAACGCCTGCAGAGGTCTGGAAAAAGGTTTTGTCGACAGATAAGATGAAGGGTCAACAAGTGGAAAGGTTTTGGACTGGTCAAATTAACCTTCAGATTAAAAATCCAATATAACATGCATTTCATTTCCTGATGATAAGATTTTATGCAAAAAGACCTCAAAACAAACAACTGAAGATCACTGCAATACAGCTTCACCAGAAGATGCCCGGAGTCTTGTGCATTCAGTGGGTTGCAGACTTTAGACAGTTATTGCATGCAAAGGATTGTACAGCAAATACTAAACATGAGTGCTTCATTTGGACATGATCAATCTGTCCCATTTCTTTTGGGTATCATGAAATAGGGGGACAATGCATAACAAGTGGTGTCATTTCTGACTGGTCCAACCAATGTGTACACAAATACCATAAAATAAAAGCGAGATAATCTCTATTTTAACCTCATTAATTGTTTGATTTCAAATCCAAACTTTTGGAGTGTAGAAACAATACTTGAAGTGTACACTGTGCCATTACTTATGCAGGGCACTGTATAACATTATAAAGGGAAATTTATAAAAACTCACAACATATTGTATATCTGACTTTGAAACCCTTAATTTAATGTGATTTATATGATGATATATATTGGTTCCTGTTTATTTTTCTTCATTGTACAAAAAGAAAATAGCCTACACTTTTGGCAGCAAAGAACCGATTTGGAGACATTACATACAAGTATGCCAATGTCATGTATAGAACCGGAAACCCTGCAATCTGCTCCTACTTTGCCTCAGAGATGGCCTCTGAAAATGTTCTTTATTGTCTGTAACCAGTTTGGGAAGAATCCTAAGAATCGGTCTTAGAGACACCACACCATATGTGTCAGTGCGCTCTTGATAAATAGATAAATCCCTTGATGTCTTTGTGAGGATATTGATGCAGTGGTTTGTAACTACTAATGTATGATTTCCTACTGTAGGAAATCACAGGCTGGCGAACCATTTTTTGAACCGATTTTGATTTGGTCATTCTGTGCTAAACAAACTGGTTTTATTCCTTATTAATTCATAAACTAAATCAATATCAGTAAAAACACTACAAGTATTTGATAGGTCTACCGAATACGTCTTACTTCAGGTAAGTTTCATTATCCTAGTTCCTGAGAAATGTGAAAACTGAATGACCTGGAAACTGGTGATTCTTACAGCATTACAAAGCCATAGCATTTCCCCAAAACAAACTTTACGTGTTGATATTAGTTTACCTGGGTCTATACTTTAACTTTAATGGGGATTGATGTTTTTCTAAAGACCTTTTCTGTTAGATACTTTTCCATATGTTTGACCAGAAGTCAAAGCCTTTGCTTATCCCTATTCTTATGATGGAAGATGGGTCCTTTTACACAGAACTGTACCCATATAGGCATCCACAGGGAACTCCTCAGACTGTCATATAAGATATCTGCAGTAGTCGTAGAACAGACGTTGGTATCACAGGAGAGCAATGAAAGCCAGCTACTCTGCGCTAAAGTTGAAGGACTCTTTGCTGGAACGAGAACTGATATCAGTGGAAATCAATGTAACTTTGTTTTCTATTGTAATTTAAACTATAGTAATTGCTTTGCCTGACAGTTTAGCATTTTCAGTTCACAGTCCCATCCTCTTTGTGCTTTTTGTGCGAAAATAAGCCACAGAGAGGGTCTAGAGAGGTGGGAGGGGAGGGGACAGCCGATTGCGTAAAACCACTACAGTACCTCTGCGGGCATGTGCATGAGGCTTTTGTGGAGTAGGTCCTCGAGATGCATCAGTGCAGCCAGGCCCACCTCACCTAAAGTTCAGTACACGTCACCTGTGCTCACTGGCCGCAGTGTTGATTCAGCGGCTTCAGCAGCTTCGGTCTTTGCAGTTGTTACTGCATCATTGATGTGGGAATAAATCATTGTATTTTATTTTTTTTGCCACTTCTCTCGATTGTACCTAGCAATCTGGCTGCTGTCTGACTGCTTTACCAAACAAAGACAATCCAATAGCCAACTATAGCCCACAAGCTACTGTATGTTTTTCTTCTGAAACATTACACCCTAGTTTCTGTCTATAGCAACATCAATAGGATGTTAAGTTAGAAGGCAATATTCTACAGGGCTGTAATCACCACCGGGAAATGAAGAGCTGTGATCCCATCCACTGACAGTTTCCTATGTAATCCCCATAGATGCATAGATCAGTCAGCAGCAGCAGCACTACTCTCATACATTCATTCTCCTTGAGCTCACTGTGCCAGGTCCATGTGGACCTCAGAGACTGGGCTTGGACTGCTGTGTCTGAAGCTCATGGACACTGGCTGGCCATGCCCCTGTGCTCTCTCATTGATCTGCCCACTGACCCAAGGAAGTGCTGAGGGCTGCTTCATCAGCAAACCCCTACTTGAGCACGTAGCAGGCTGATGTCAGCAGGGCGAGGGACAGGCAGAGGTGGACCCTTCAGGGTCACTACTGCCAGACGACTTTCCTGCCCAACAGCATTATCATAGATCCTGGAAAATCCGGACTGGAAACCCTAGACTGGAGGACAAATTGGTATGGTATTAGACATTGCTTCTATAGTTTCAGTGTTGCATGGCTTCTCAGCCTGAGGCTTCCCTTGTGAATGAACAATCCAGGGTTTGTTCTTTATTTGCCTGCTCCTTTCCTTTATGGGCATCATAACATGAAAGAAACTCCATGGGACCAAATATAAAAGTGGTACCCCTCTCACTCTCCATATCCTCTCCCTTCTCGTCTCCTCTGTCGCCTTTTCCTTGCTCCCACCCTTAACCCCTGAGCCCTGTCAGAAAAGCATCAAAGGGCGTCCGTGGCTCCGGCTGGGTGGCCATTGGATTCTCATTTCCTCCCTGTGCCTTCCAACCATTCAGCAGCGGCGCGCTCCGCCAGGGCTGAGGAGGGAGCCCACCAGAGGACCCGCTCAACGCTCACCGCCACTTCCTGCTCATTTAAGAGCGCCCTCAGAATGGAGCGCCATTGTCCTGGCCGTTATCTGATGGCCCCACTGAACTGGCAGACAAAGCCATGTGCCTGGGGACTCCCCCACCTCTCTGACTGGGTTATGGTTCTCTCTCTCTTTTTTTTTTTATATATCAATGGCTTGCTGAAAGAGTTATGCAAACACTGATAGATGCACAAAAGGTCTACACTTTTTCTAGTCATTTACAGGGAAGTTATACTAGACCACACAGACCTAAAGGGTTGGGGAATTAATGGTTCTATAGAGGAACTTGATATGTGCATTATAGGAGGAGGAACCTGATACTCATGTAGTACATTATAACAGTTAGTCCTGTTGACAGACTGACTCAGTCAATGTTTGCAGTGAATGTAGTGATGACATTGACAGTGATACTGATGTTGTTGTATGAGCTGGGGTGAACTCCTCAGCATGTGTTGTAATGTGTGGGGGTTTGGGAACGCTATGACCATAAACAGACCTTTTAGCACAGAGTTCCTTCAAATTAGGTCCTCTAACGTATTCTACAGTTATAGTGTCTGTGAGGCCTTCAGATAAGATCAAATACAAAGTCCTTCCAAATATGAATATGATATGAATAGGGTCTTGTAATGACGTGCCAATAACTTTGTTACAGAATAAATAGGATTGATGTGTGCTACAACACATCTCTGACTCAAGCATGGCGTGACTACTAGTGGTGTAACAGTACAGAAATGTTTTGGTTCTGTCTATACCACGGTTTTAAAGTCACGGTTCGTTTTCGGTACATAGCAGGGTAAAAATTCACAAAACATATATATACAGTTAGGTCCATATATATTTGGACACAGACAGAATTTTGGTTATTTTAGCTGTTTACCAAAACACCTTCAAGTTACAGTTATATAATGAATATGGGCTTAAAGTGCAGACTCTCAGCTTTAAGGTAAGGATATTCACATTGAAGGAAGGGTTTAGGAATTACAGCTCTTTAATATGGAGCTCCCTCTTTTTCAAGGGACCAAAAGTAATTTCCTTCATTATTTCTTTATCAATTAAGCAGGTAAAAGGTCTGCGTTGATTCCAAGTGTGGCATTTGCATTTGGAAGCTGTTGCTGTATACGCACAACATGCAGTCAACGGACCTCTCAATGCAAGTGAAACAGGCCATCCTTACGCTGCAAAAACCAAAATCCATCAGAGAGATAGCGTGAACATTAGTAGTGGCCAAATTAACTGTTTGGTACATTCTGGGGAAAAAAGAATGTACTGGTGAGCTCGGCACCACAAAAACATCTGGACGTCCATACAAGACAAGAGTGGTGGATGATCACAGGATCCTTTACATGGTAAAGAAAAAACCCTTCACAACATCCAGCCAAGTGAACAACAGTCTCCAGGAGGTAGGCATATCATTATCCAAGTGTACCATAAAGGGAAGACTTCACAGAAACAAATACAGAGGGTTCACCACAAGGTGCAAGCCATTCATAAGCCTCAAGAATAGAAAGGCCAGATTAGACTGCCAGCCCTATTCCAAGCCAGCCCTATTCTGGAAAAGCATTCTTTGGACAGATGAAACTAAGATCAACCTGTATCAGAATGATGGGAAGAAAAAAGTATGGATAAGTCTTGGAACGGCTCATGATCCGATGCATACCACATCATCTGTAAAAAAAACTTGGAGGTAGTGTGATGACATGGACATGCATGGCTTCCAACGGCACTGCGTCACTAGTGTTTATTGATGAGGTGACAGAAGACAGAAGCAGACAGATGAATTCTGAAGTGTTTAGGGATATTCTGACTGCTCAGATTCAGAGAAATTCATCACATTTGATTGGATGGTGCTTCACAATACAGATGGACAATGACCCAAAGCATACTGCGTAAGCAACCCAGGAGTTTTTTAAGGCAAAGAAGTGGAATATTCTGCAATGGCCAGAGTCAATCACCTGATCTCAACCCGATCAAGCATGCATCTCACTTGCTGAAGACAAAACTAAAGGCAGAAAGACCCACGAACAAACAACAACTGAAGACTGCTGCAGTAAAGGCCTGGCAAAGCATCACAAAGGAGGAAACCCAGCATTTGGTGATGTCCATGTGTTCCAGACTTCAGGCAGTCATTGCCTGCAAAGGATTCTCGACAAAGTTTTAAAAATGAACATTTTATTTATGATTATGTTAATTTGTCCAATTACTTTTCAGCTCCTGGGGGGGACTGTATAAAAATGGTTGCAATTCCTAAACGTTTCATACAATATTTTTGTTCAACCCCTTGAATTAAAGCTGAAAGTCTGCACTGCAATTACATACAGAGTTGCATACAGAGATGGGTAACCTATATCTAATCGTGCACCCCGTGTTACGTCACAAGCTAAAATCCAATGGGGTTGCGTAACGACACATACAATTGGTACCGCTGCGTTGTGGTCTGCGGGGCGGAAGAACAAGATACAGAGAACACCCCTACATATTCCAGAAGTTGGCGTGGTCTACCCCAACTCGGGGCGTGGTCTACCCCAACTCGGGTGGGAATCGTTAGGACGCGACCCGGATATGGCCGGGGCACACACAGGGAGCGGCATATTACATCTCAATTGTTTCATTTCAAATCCATTGTGGTGGCATACAGAGCCAACATTATGGAAATTGTGTCACTGTCCAAATACTTCCGGACCTAACTGTATATATTATATATATATATTATATATTCATATATTCATTATTATTCAACAGTGGTTTACTGAATCAATAGTGTCTCTTCTTTTCTTAATTAAGTGCCTTGGATAAGTCGTGGACAACTGTTTGTGTTTGTTTATAAAGGGCTCGATTACTTTCAACATCTTGGCATGGCCATTATTAAAACAGCTGCTAACATGCTTATTTCATGAGTAATTTGCTACGGTCATGTTACCGAAAGAAAGAAAGCCACATAACATCAGCCAAAGTGGTGATAAATTCCATAACTGTATACTAATTTGTTTCCAACCATAGCTAGCTAGCTTACTTACTTATGACCTCTGCAGCTCATCCAGAATGCTTCCAGCCGTCTGGTGTTCAACCTCCCCAAATTCTCCCCTCTCCTCCGCGCCCTTCACCGGCTCCCGATAGCAGCTCACATTTGGTTTAAGATCCTTGTGCTCCCTCAGAATGGCACTAGTGATAGGTAGTAACATCCACGACAGCACTTAATAGTAATAGTTTACAGTAATACATTTATGTAATATACGCTTATTTATTTACTTATACAATTTTTGTGATAAGTTGCTCTGCTTGTGATGTTCTCGTATGGTGGTACGATATAAGCACTTATTTTAACTAAATTAAATAAACTCTATTGAAAGGAAGTGAACGAAGTGAACGCATTTGAGAGTGAGTATATGCGGGGAGCGAATATGTGGCACACGACTGGCATATACAGACAGACAGGTACCGAACCAAAGAACTTGTACCAAATAATTTCAGTACAAATACATGTACCTTTACACCCCTAGTGACTACAGAATGGGTACAGAAAGAGAATATATTTAGTCACTAATCAATGTTAACTAATCTGTTGCCAAGAAGTAGGCCTAATGTGCAGTTTTCTGTGCACACTGAAGAGGTGAGACTCTCTCCTCTTTCTCTACTTCCTACTCTCTAGTTTTCAGGGGAGAGGCAAGGTAGAAGTACAAGGGAGGGAGAAGTAGATCATATATACACATGTCCATGCAGAATAAATATTAGGTGTGTTAGCTGACTCGTTTGCCATTTCAAATGTGAATGCAGATCCAAATCTACTCCCAAAATGATCAGATAGAGAACAGTGTCCCCGTGTGGAGAAGTATGGGAAATCCAGAGCAATTAAACCCTTTGTATAGTCCTCTCAATGCATAGGGCAGGCTTTGTTTCCCACACCACCAGTATTTGGTTTGGGGTTGTCTTCTCTGTTTGAGAGGCCTGCTTTGGTGTGCCCCACACACAGGCAGGTACGGTGGTGTGGTATAGAGACAGCATTGTGTGTGCTGTATCAAAGGGAGACTTGTTAAGGAAGCTTTGCTGTGCAGTAATATCAGTCACATCAGTCGGGAGCTGCCCATGCAGGTGCCTGCCTTGGGTGGGGGTTGTCTGCCTGCTCCTATTTCATGCTATTTTGACAGACTGGACTGCGATAGTTGGAATAAAATAAAAGCTAGGCACAGCAAAGATGGCACGTTTGAAACGGCTGACAGGCTATGTGTGGTATTCCTTCTGTTCAGTCACACTGATTTGTATTATGAAATAATGATAATCCCATTGCCAACCAGTGTCCCAGGCATGGTCTATTGATAGTGTTTCTACTACTACTACTACGTAGTAGGAACTGTATTGTTATTGGTGGTATACTTCTTCTTATTCTTTTCCTGGCTTTGGTCAAATAGCTCAAAAAGTCCCTGACCAAAAATGCTATGAATTTGCATGCCACAATTAGAGAGCATCAGTAACTATGGCAGAAAGAATGACCATGATTAGACCATAGGTGGCGCTATAATAACCAAAAGTAAATAATGAACTTCAGAATGCTGGCATGAAAATGTATGAAACTTGGTACATATGTGTCTTTCCTCATAGGGAACATATTTGCCTCAAGAACCCATAAGGTCCGCCATGATGGATTTTTCTGCAGGTGCAAAATCTGTCCAAACGTATACACATTTACTTAAAATCAACTGTAAGTCAGATTGGTCCGAAATCGTATATGAACATGCGTGGTGCACGTCTGTCTGTAGGGTGTTAAAGGATAAGAGATCCATTTAAATATATCTGAGAAAATTATATGAAAATAAACTAAATTTAGACACGTCTGTGACGTAATGACGAGAGGACAGAGGATAGATGTTAAGGTAATGAAATTACGTGATTTTATATACATTTGGCCATTGTCCATTTAATGTTTCATAAATAACTGTCTAGACTGTCATGGAATGTTCATGTTCAAACAATAACACACGCGACGTATTTTGGTCGAAGGACTATTTACTGTTTAGGGTGGAAGCAGTGAGGTGAAGCCAGGTCATTGACACATGCGGTGCAGTCTTTAGGCTGTGTGTTTACTTTATAATTGATACTACTTTCCTTTTGCTCTTGATTTGTTGATAACATTTACTTTCTCGAATGGTCATTGTTGTTTTTTCTCTTGCTGCTTTATTTCCTGCCCATGCTAATCACTACATTCATTAATAGTAGTAACTAACTTTTTATGGGCTGGTTCTTACTTTGTTAAAAAAACAAATGCACTGCCTGTACTTTCCCTAATTTATCAATGTACATAGCCATTTGCACTTCAGCTTCAGCACTACTTCTTTATTTTTTAATGTGTGCAACTAGATTTATACTTTCCACTGCTTAATTTTCATCCCATTTCCAGTTATAACTGGGTTCACAAATGCCCTTCCTGTACTACTCATAACACATGTACAGAGCAATTCAAACTTCAGCTTTGCAACTATTTATTTGCTTTTTACTCTGTGTTTACTTTATACTACTTACCTTTGCTCTTGATATGTTGAAAACATTTACTTTCTCGAATGCTCCTTGTTGTTTTTTCTCTTGCTGCTTTATTTCCTGCCCATGTTCATCACAACATTTTCCTTACTAAAAGCACATTTCCCCCCTTCTAGTGACTCTTTATTTGATGTTGCTTCACTCATTCACTAACCTTGTCATTGCCTCTATTCTGTATATTGATTCCATTCAGCTTAACATTATATATCGTTCACAAATAGCCTACACAAACAACTTTACTCTGGTTCATATCACTTAATATCATATCAAATATGCTATCACTTACTCTATAAATATATTGAAAACATGTACCTCCCATGTCAGATTAACAATGCATCTTGGCAATACAATGTGTTACCATGTTGAAGCATTTCCAGATATAAAAAAAAACAGGCCTTTGAAATGTTACCATTTTGGCTAAAAGCTAAGGCTAATGCTAATATAGCACTTTAAAACTCATCTTCTCATGACCGCTTTACCTGATTCAGTCAGATGGGGATGGCATACTATGCTAGGCTTGCAGAATATAGTGTAAGCACATTATAAGTAGTGACATGCTTGACATAAACTATACAACATGGTCATTAACTGGGGAAGGTTAATCCACAATGCGTTTTCGTATTTACGCGAAAGGTAGGTCTACCCCGTGTCTGTCAATCTCACCCCATTTATGCTTATGGGGGCATATCTGTACGAACACCGCCCCATTGCCGCTTGCGGTTATATTTTAACATTGAAACAGTGACCCAAATACAGTAGACACTGTACCATTCATAGACCCTACTTAGTCCAGTCAATCTGTGGTTTAACCCAGGGGAAATTGCAATAGTAATCATTCAAGTTTTTTTGTGATCCCTAGGGACAATCAAATAACATATTAAAAGTCTTAGTCTTAATATTTATTGGATCAAGGTAAATTCAGGGGTCGAAAATGTGGGTTTTTGTGCCAGGCGAAACACAGCCAGTTAATAGGATTTAAAAAATCAACTAATAGATATCACCATGAAACTTCACCAGTTAATCACTTACATTAAGACTAAACATTTTTGTATTACAAGTTTTCTGAAATATTATGTTTAAATATGCAAATTAGGCATTATCTAATGAAATATGTGCTAATTTGCATAACATTCAAAATCAGAAATCTGAACATTGGATAAAGCCAGGTTAAAAAGTATTGTTTCATCTTGTTGTCATATTAGAGTCAAGGTCCTCTATAACATTTTGCCATGTTTTTAGGAGTAAATGTTACATAAATCAGGCTATGAATGATATATTAACAAGCCCCTCTATAGCAGACCTCGGAATGTAGATAGGAATACAAACTGGAAAGTTTGGTGTATGTAAGTGCTACTGAAGTGGAGATTTCTGGCTCAGAGTATGAGAAATTTTTTTTTTTTGAGAAAATGGCCATTACCCACCCTTAACCCAAAATTATATAGTTTTATTTTATTTTATTTTATAGTTTTATTTTATTTTATTCAAACAAAGTCAATCAAATTAGTTTATAACACACGTATTATCATTGACATTTCTGAACATACAGAAATGTTAATGTTTTTCCATGAAATGCAACATGGTTATCATATACAGATTAAACCCTTAAATGAGAAATAAACCATATAAACCTATAAACCTATTAAAAACTGTTTTTAGACCAAGCTTGAAATATGCCTTTACTGTAGGCCTACATGTAACCTTCACTCCATGTCCTCATCCAAATGTTGTGCCGACATATTCGCGCATACACCTGTGCATTCTGAACAGGCTACAGAGCAATCAAGTCCTTGACAACGGCATTTGCAGCGCATAGTGCCACAACCTGACTTGCAATTACAGCGCACAAGCTCCAACAAGTATTGAGGAGCAAGGTCCTGGTCGGAATGGATGGGAATGAGGCATGAGTCTTGGATCCTCCAGCCCCATTCCTCTGGTGGTAGCGAGTTTCCCATCCATTCCTGAACCTGATGGTACACTCTGAAGCTGTGAAGCATGGCAGACGACCATGTTGGTGGCAAGTTGCAAGGGTGGATAGCCGTTTTGCTGTCAGTCACTTTAGTATAGAAACTTTTCAGCCTGAGGTCATTGAGAGAATCCATTTCGGCACCTTTGTAGATTAGTATTAGTATATTGGTATATTAGTTCATTGCCCTTTCCCCTGCAGCAGCAATTTCTTCCTTGGTAGCAGATTGTTTTTGAAAAATGCTGGCCTGTACTCTGAATGAGTCGTTTTCGCTAACCAGACACAGAGATACCCCTTTCCCAACCCCAAAGAGTCTGGATGTTGTATCACAGCCAAGCATGGCATGCGCGAATAAGATGTTGTTGCAAACAACCTGTAACTTGATGATCAATATGGACAACTTCTTCTTTGTTCAGTTTGACTGTGGATTTGGAAACCAGTGCTGAAGGTGTTCATACCCGGCAAACGGATTTTGTGACTCCAACAATTGAAGTATTTTGATAGTGTCAGCGTTGTCTCGTGCCTGTCTTGATGCAGAAAGGTCCTTGTGCTGTTCACTAGTTTCATAGTTTACCCCTGTCACTTCTTTCATTGCATTGTTGATTTCAGATGTTGCAGGGTTGGAAAGAACCCAGACCAAACGTTGTGTTTCAGACATACTCCTTCCCTGTGTCAGTCCTCCGGTTGTTTTCATACTTCGCACGAGGGCTTGTTCTATTACAAGGTCGGGGGATAGTCCGGCCCAGTATTCATTTGATCTACGAACAACTTGCAGACCATCTTCCTGAAATCGTTTGTAAACTTGGGGATATGTGTCTTCTAGTTGGTGCATTTTCTGGAGGTATATGGTCAATGATTTTACATACAAGTTATGTCCGGAGGCAGCCTTGAATGGCATCATGTCTGTCAGGGTATCAAGGTGCTGATCCCAATTTCCAGTTCTCTCCGATCCAATGAATGCACAGACTAGGTCGATCATCTCCATGTACTGTAGCCACAATGCTGCTGCCGGTCATCTACCATGGTTGTCTTCTCTGCCCCCAAACGCTGAGCTATGATCTGGAGTAGTGCACTTGCATTTGTCCCGGTTGCGGTGGCAGCCATAACACTGTCATACAGATCTGAGGCTTCTGCTTTTTCAGATCCAGATTCAGATTCAGATAACGTTTATTGCCATTATGCTTGACACATGTAGGAATTTGCTTTGGCATTTACAGAAGGTGCATTTATGCTTTTTTCACATATACATGAACAAAACAAGTACAAATACAAATGCAAAGACAGGCAAAAACAGGACAACACAGGACAGACAGTGCATGAATAGTGCTGTATATAAAGTGCAGTGCAGAGTTATTCAAGGTCCAGTGCATGTTCAGTCCTGGGCAGACTTGGAGGCGGGGGGGAGGGGGAAGCCAGAGTCATTTAGCAGCCTGGCGGCTGAGGGGAAGAAACTGAGCCTGTGGCGGGCCTTTAATGTCTTAGGCAGCCGCAACCTTCTTCCAGAGGGAAGCAGGGTGAGGAGGCCGTGGCCGGGGTGGAAGGGGTCTGCCATGATCTTCCTTGCCCTCCTCAGAGCCCTGGTGTCATGCAGGGAGTTGAGGGAGGGCAAGGGACAGCCGATCACCCTCTCTGCTGAACCTATCACCCGCTGCAACTTGGCCTTGTCCTTGGTCGTTGCAGCAGGGAACCAGGTGATGATGGAGTGGGTGAGGATGGACTCTATGATGGCCGTGTAAAACTGGACCATCATGGACCTCGGCAGCCTGAATTTCCTCAGCTGCCGGAGGAAGAATATCCTCTTCTGGGCCTTCTTCGTGAGGGCCTCGGTGTTCCGCTCCCACTTGAGGTCCCGGGAGATGGTCATGCCTAGAAAGCGGCATGACTCCACGGAGGCCACCGGGGTACCTCCCAGCGTGATGCTAGTTCCTCTGGTACTTTGGCATGGTCTGTGGATTCTCCATCTGGCTGATCAGAAACTGTGTCCTCGCTGTCATCAGCAACGGTACCATCTTGAGTCAACTCTGACACATCCTCTGAGTCCACAGCATAGTTTGCTTTGTTTGGGACAGGCAGTTTGACATGAAAAGTTTTCGCTGCCAGTAGGGTGTTCAGTGCTCCATCAACCAGGAAATGACCTCGTATGGCCCTGGCAACTGCTTTTCCTTCGAGCATTTTGGGCACCGTATTTGGTGTGTACACTAGGCCCCCAGACTTCTGTACATATGGAACAATGTTAATGCGTCCGACATCTGTTAGGTCCTTTTCTGTCAACTTGATACGTGGAATGATGGAAGCTTGTTCAATTCTGCGGGTGATGCATACAATAATTCCCATGCCATAGAACGTTCCATGGCCATCAATTGTTCAGATATTATGGTCAGCATTATCAGCAACATATTGCATGAAGTGCCCAGGTGTGAATCCATGTACCTCAAGTTTCTCAGCTACTGCAGCACTTCAGCCAAACCCAAGGTGATACAGACTGTCAACTAGACATTTTGATTTTGAGAAATGTCTAACATCTGTGTTTGAACTACTTACCAATGACAGACTGGGAGTGGTGTTTTCATTGTGTATTTTTATTGAAATTACATCAATGATGCATCAAGTTGTGTTTACAGTGATATATTGTGGGGGACCAATAATATCATTCACAGGATGGGGGTGGGGCGTGACACATGATAAGGAACATTTGTGACGCAAGCCAGTCTAGGGATAAACTAGTCACAGAAAATTAAAGTGAAACTTATTGTGTCAACAATATTTGGATTTCTTTTTTTTTTCTCATAACACTCAACTTTAAGTTTTAAAGTACCCACTCAATATAGGCCTAATAAAGTTTAACGATCACTAAATACTTATAACGTGTGGATTTAATTCACTGTTCTCCTCTGCCTTAGGCTACTGGTAAGGGAGACTTGACTTGTGAACATAAGGCCAATGCACACGGCGGCGATTTTGGCGCACCGCCGAATTCAATTCCATTGTTTTGAATGAGACAATGCACACGGCGTGCGATGCGATTTTGTCGCACGACAACATTCAATTCTCCATTCACACCCACACACTTCGGTGGTGTGAATTGAGAATCAAATGTTGTCGTGCGACAAAATCGCACGCCGTGTGCATTGGCCTATACTCTCTTTTTTGTTCGTGTTCAAAAGCAAGGACTGTGTGATCATCTAATTATGTGTAGTTATGTGTTTTTAGCATGTTGATGTTCTCTCAGCATGTTGTGATGTTATAAAAATGCAGTTAGATGTTCGTAGCTATGTGCCATTCTTAGCCGCTAGCTGTTAGCAGCGTTTGTTGTGACTTTTCTCCCATTCTGTGTTTGAGGTGTACCAACATTCAAATACTTGTGTCGTCTTCAATTTCTGTCCGATTTCAATGTATGACACATCATTTGAAAGCTTACAATCTGTAGCTTCAGAATATGTAAAAAAACTGAGAGTTTATGTAGGCAACTGATTTATGAAAACATTGTCTGGCGTCACATTTGGCAAATAAGTGGGTGTTGGGGTAGTTGTACCCCTAATACAGGTATAAGACTTAAGAATATCCTCTGAAAAAGTGTTTTATTGGAAAGATTGACCCCCAAAACATAGGAAAAGACACCAAATATGTTGGATAGGTATACATAGGCCCTCCAATATTAACACCATTTTACCCAGCTGGCGTCACTCTAAAACATTGTTTAACCTCTTTTGACCTTGAAAAAAGTATGATCCAATAAATTAATCAAGTAAGACTTTTAATATATGATGCAGGAGGGTATTAGGAACAATAAAAACTATGAAACATTACTATTGCAATTTCTCCTGGGTTGGGCCTTTTTTTTAGTTAGATTGACTGGACTAACTGCCTTCTTAAGAGCTAGTGGGGTGGTAGAGCAATGTAATGGATAAAAACTAGTACTGTCAATGTTAACGCATTAACGCTCGTGATTAATTTGGAAGTCATTTTGGGAAATCACTGGCGATACCCAGCCCTAAAGGTTACTGTAAACAAACCTTGAGTTGTTTCAAGTAATCTTATTCAACTAAAGGCCGATTTAAGCTTCTGCGTCGAATTTACGTGCGTAGCCTGCGTAGACTACGTAAGGGGTCTCGCACTTTACACTTCTGCGTAGGTCGCTCTGCAATTACACCGTCACATCGCTAGGTGGCAGTGTGTTTTCTATGCCCCTGTGCTGTGCCTCTTCCGGTTAGGAACTCAACGGAGCTCAAAGCTCCAAGCGGCATAATAGCGCATAATAATATATTTTTGTTGTTATGCTTGTTGTAAATAAAAGTTCTATGATGCATTGAAATGACATTAAACTAAGATAATACGATGGTTATCATAATTTTTCGAATCTTTATTAATAAGTCATTACAGAAAAAGTAAATGACATTTCTGTCATGGCTTCCGCATTTTGGCCGACGAGAGAGTCGAATCTTGTCGGAATCATGTGCTACCAAGCGGACCAATCACAGAGCTTACTGTTGCGTAGAAACTGACGCGTTCTTAAATTTTTGGAGATGTGCACGTCAACCCTCTCCGTAGGCAACGCAAGGCAACGCAAGGCCACGCGGGATTTTACGCAGAAGTTTAAATCGGCCTTAAGAGTGTGAAAAGGGACTGAGACTCCCTTGGCATTCAGTTTGAAATAGGCCTACTCATTGTAGTATTCATTAGGGTGAGATGTTACTTTGCAAGCAATTTACAGGCAAGCTGTTTACATTCTCTTTTTAGTAGACGTTACTTTGTAACTGTTCTTTATGTTGTTTCTGCTAATTAAGTCTGCAATTCTAAGTCTGCAAAAAAAACTCTGATTCCTCTAAGTAACGAGTTTGTCATGCATTTCGTCATTCCAGCACCACACATGTTTTTGTTTTATCTCCCCCCCAAAATACAAATAAATACTAATATTTTAAACTTGTGATTAATCATGGTTAATCTGATTAATCACAGGATATTATTGTGATTAAATCGATTGACAGAATTAATAAAAACACCTCACACTGCAAATACACCACATAGACGTCAAATAGATATTTACATTTACAGTGCCTTCTGAAAGTTTTCAGACCCCTTAACTTTTTACACATTCTGTTGTGTTAGATAGACTCAATTTAAACTTTAAAAAAATCTACAAAGTTGAATGGTGGAGAGGATGAAGCACAGTCGATGGGACAACATCATCTGTACAAAATTGGCCTATAACCAAGTGGCCAAAAATAATCCTGTAATGGAAAATAATCTATCTCATATCCATAATTGTGCTTGCAACAATGAATTCAAGTGATACAGCAAACAAAGTGACTGGTACTGAATAGTGGTAGCTGCATCAAGTTATGTGGAAACATTTGGAAAAAGTGAAGGGGTCTGAAAACTTTCTGATGGCACTGTAGGTAGATATCTTATACCTAGTAATGTCTAGTAATCCTGTCCTTAGTCCTTAATCCTGACCGTATTTGTCTTGTAGTGCTGTAATTACTCTGTTACAACATTGTGTTTAATAAATCTTTTGAAGACTTCTGTACATTATGTCTCAGAATGCTAAAGACACTAATAGGGTTTTATTCAAGACATGTCCAATGTATTTTTTATTATTTTACAACATAAATTGGAAGAGAAAAGAATTTGCCGAACAATAATTCATTCTGAGTATTCATTTTGGTATCCTTTTCATGAGTCCTGTACAATGAAGTAGGCGTGCATCTGCACATTAAGGAACTAAGGATGGATCTGTAAATATGCTAGAGGGGAAATGGAACCCTCATAAAACAACCAAAGAACCCTAACTCAAACTGATTCATCCATCTAGATTCTCCCCTACTTTTTCTTCTTCTTATTTGAAGATCAAGCAATGGCAAAAAGTTGAATAATTCCACCTCTTTGATCTGCACACACAAGTGAGAGTTCATTTCCATTTTTTTTTTCCTTTCTGTAAGAGTGCCAACATCAAGATTTACCTTGGTGTGCAAATGCGCTGGAATAGGTTAAAAGGAAAGCGCGCTGCTCTCTCAAAGCACAAGTGCAGATGTTATGAAGTTAATTAAAAATTTAGCAATTCGTTTCTCCCGTCCCAATTTAGGTTGCATCAAATGGAAGAAAACAGAAGGAAAATGAGGATGGAAGATGATTTATGACATGAAGATTACTTATGAGAGTCCATACATCCTGTCTTTTTACATACATGAGTAACATCAATATGGAAAAAATACCTCTGTAGTACTAAAGCTAGTATAAAACACCAGCCGTTTCATTCCTCGTTTTGATGAGCAGAGATAATTATATTGCCCCATGTTAGTGATTTATTTTGATAGATTTTAAAAAAATTGTAGTGTATTGACCAATTTGTCAATTTCAATTATTGTTGTTTATGATCCTTTACATGTAATTTATAGCATGATTTGCTTCTTTAAAATTAGCAAATGTTTGTTCCTCTATTGTGCCTGGGATGAGATAGCAAACTGGTCTCTAATTATGGCACACCTTTTTAGTGCCTCATTTGGAAGACAACAACAGAGATAAATCCATTAAATCATTCCTCCCACCAAGTAACCTAGCTTTATACATGTTTACTGAATTGCATCAGTATGTTGACACAAGCCTGGTATCTTTTACTGCCTCTTCGATCTCCTCCCAAATAATGGTGCCATCCACAGAAAGCGTGTCAAGTCTCAAGGTGCTGCCCACCCCCTCTCCACTCCCCCTATCAAGCGGATGATTGGAGAGGGGGTTTTATTTTCTGCACAGGTGTTGCAGCTGCGTTCGTACATAATTCCCCTCTCTGCTACCGCTGCTCAGTGTTAGCCTCTCTGTGTTGCCTCCCCCCAGTGGGACCGCTCCTCCAGTGAGGGATATTACAAGCGGCAGCCACGCGCCTCTGATCTGCATGCACTGGGCTCTCTCCTGGTCCTGGGTGAATAGCGCTTGACTTGTTCAATTTGTTTAGAAGCCACGTTCGGTGCTTTGAAGCCACACATTTTAGCATAAATCATAACCTGTCTCCTTGCACACAACTGCTTTGAAATGCAACATCTGCTTTTGAGTCCCTGCTTGACAATTAGTTAGGCAACATCAATAGATTGACTCCATATCATTTTTCTTTATAACGAAGTGTTTTGCACACGTTTTTGGAAGGGTTTTCATTGTAGTGGGTCTTGATTTTTCAAGGAAAATGTCCTAATATTTATCAGTCAAGTGCATCTGGATGTAAACTTTCAGAAGTTCCTAATAGGTGTGATGAGATCTGACACAAGTGCTAAATTGGGTGAGCAGCATGGTAACCTACTTAGGAAGTGTCATGGTTGTGGGGCATGTTACCAGGCCATGTTGTTTACTCTTTCATCACTCTCTTCAGGTTTTCTGTTTGTTGGTTTGTTTTGCTAAGCACAGCCTTCTGTTCTGCTGTGGGAAAACCACGGAATTAAAAGTTCCACAGAGCAGCGTAACGTTGACACTGATAAGCTTGACTGTCACTATCCATTTCTCTGAGTGACACTGATGCTCAGGTTAGCCCTCTAGAGAAGGTAATACATGCACAACACAGGATAGGTGCATACTGTACTACTTGTGCCACAACACTACAGAAAGAATATCCATACTTAATCCATATATCATAAATTAGAGTTTGTCTCTAATGCATTTAAGATTTTCTATAGCATACCATTGACAAACATATTGCTGATTTTTATTTTTGTACCTGGGTTCTCGTCTTTGGGCCTTCCAATTAGCAACTCCAAAACATGTATCCATCGTTACACTCTTAGTGTGAAACCCTCACCAGTAGCATTAAGAATTCTTTTTGCAGATTGAGGAAAAATAACAATCCAAAGATTTTATTTTCAAAGGCGAGCATTTGATCAGTAGTCATCAATTAAATTCACTGAGATGCAAATTATGCCACTAGGATTAGATGAAAGAGTCGCTCTGTCACTTTTTTCCTCCTCCTCAAAGCTGTGCCAGGTTCACAGTACACAAAAACAGGAGTCTGATCCAGGGCATGGCAGTGACAGGGTGACACTTCCCCTCAAATTACAGGGGATGTGCCGACTGAGGGGTCTAACAGCTAGTGGCATCAGAGATGTACATTTACAAATAAATCTACGGCTCTGGGTGGCATACCTTAACACTAGTACTAAGCCACTGTATTTTGCAGAGCTGGTTTTGGACATCACCAGATCTTTCCTTAACTAGCCCGATTTTAGATACACAAAAGAGTCATCATTTCACATTTCACAAAATAAACGTTAAACATTAACGGTCCAGTACGTAGATTTGAGCTTTTAAAAACTGTTAAACGGACATGATAAATTGGCAGCAATCAAGGAATGAGATCACATGATAAAGAATGTTAAATGAAGAGAGCTGTTCTGAACAAACGCTTAAATCTGCTGTCAAGGTGAAGCAGTGATCTTTGAGATGCATACATACATAAGAACCTATGTTATTATATAATATACACATGTTTGCTGCTATTAGAAATCTAATCAACCATGCTTCTCTTATTGATGAGGCCTTATGTGACCCTACACAGCAGAAGTAGAAGCTCAGGAAGAGTAGGGGGATGGATAACCTAACATGAGAGTAACTCCCATCAGAGTACATTAAATAAGATCAGAAGCCGTTATCAATGTGACAAGTGCTCACATCAACTACAGTGTGGAATGCTGTAAGATAACTGGCAGGGGTCCAGACATGGCACAATACCCACATTAACTTGATGCGTGTGACATTGTCAAGTGTTTGAACTAATTATTTGTTTTGTTCCTGTATGTGTGAGTGTGTTTGGAGCCGCTTTGTGATTGATCATCCCACTGTTTTTTCCTTTTGTTTCTCCCCTTGCTTTTTTATTATTCATACTATGTGGCATTATACAGACAGCTATTGTAGGGAATTAGTCTTTTTAGGGAGTTTACACAGCAAATCCTATGAATAAACCATTTATTTTCCCAAGTAAATTAGTTATCATCAATTTTGAATGCTGTATTGGAGAAATGAATTAACATAGAAGTACTGTGCACAGCAAGCCTCTGACTATTCAGACTACACTGGGAAGTTACTTCCTGTAGGGCCACAAAATACAGCATAAAAAGTGGTCCTGATGGGGGTTAACAGTAGAGGACTGATCTGGGTTTTTCCCTCCTTCCTTTACTATCAGCTAATTAAGCTTACTCCTCAACCACAAATGTGTAATGGAGGTGAAAATATTCTCAGATCTGTGTGTATATTGTCCTGCATTAATGGTATGTTCTAACATTGTGACAACCTTGATTTGCTGCTCTCCTGAGAGCCGGATAAACATTGTGTGAACATGTGTTTCTATTTGCCCAGCAAGTGCAGCCTCTAAGATATAAAAAGTGTAGTGTTATTGTTTGGTAGTAACAAAAATATAATCATTTTAACTTCAGTGTGTGCAGTATGGCATCTCACAGGATGCACCATGTACACACATCTATGTAGAAGTGTGAGCAATTGCTTGTTTCATTATTCTTATTATGCCACAAGTGTCACAACTCTTTTATCCCCATCAAACGATGTATTTCATAAACTTACAGAGTCAGTCTCTGGATGATGAGTAAATGCCATGAAAGTGTCATTTGGCAGCTGGACCATATTCATCCTTTTGATGGTTGTGACTTTCTTGTGCTTCACCCCTTTAATAAAACCTCACAGTTTGGAAAGAAGCAAAGTGGTTTCCAATTGTGTTGTGTTAGGAAAAGGCCCCAAGTATTGCGCTGTCATTATTATGAAAGACACAACTTCATCCAAAATATTAACAGCCCCAGAGTTCACTTTATGCAACATTGCCATGAAGGTGAAAGAAGGCATGTTAACGATTCCATCAATCCAGCTCTTTTATATCCAGTTCCTCAGGCCCCCCTCCACCTTCCCCAGATCTCACTCCTTTCGTCTTTCGTCTTTGGGAGTACGGGTGCATGTCAAGCGATTGTTGAATTGAAATATTGATGTGGAGTATCAAAGCGTGGCGTAGCACTCCTGTGTTTCCAGAACTAACCGCGAGGTGCTTTGATCAGACACTCCTGTGATCTGACTTCTGAAGTTGTTAAGAGTGCTGGAAAACAAAATGCAAACAAACTTCAAATGCTTCTGGTATTGATAAAAGTTTTCTTTGACAAGGTGAGATGTGTGCTGTCTGTCTGTGTCTGCCCATGACTAGAGATTCCTTACCTTGCATACATGCTAATGTGTACACAGAAGTGGGGATACAGAGGCTCTGCTAGAATCAGTTTCTTTTCTTTCTTCTCCATATCTAGAATGCGTATCTCTAGATCTTTATTTTGCTGTATCTTCATACGTTTTATATTTCAAGTCCTAGTGTAATAAGTACTGAACTTCAGAAGATGGAATAATCCCACCATTATCAGTTTTTTTCACCATCGCCCCCCCCCCCCACACACACACACACACTCCACAGACACAGAAAAAAAGACTCCTGAATGAAGTATGAAAATGTCTCGTCATACTGTAACGCCCAGCTGATGGTGTTTGTCCTTACTATAATAATACTGAGTCAGTGTCATGGTAATTACTGCCCATCGTGTCCCTTCTTGAACTGATGAATGGTTAAAATAAAGCAGTGCAACCAGCAGCAGGCTTTCACGTGCTCTCTGTCTCATCCATTAGGCCACATTTGTCACATGAGGGTCATTTAGTCAGCACAGAGCAGTAAAATTGGCTTTTTGACATGGCCACCAGTACAAAGGCTTGCTCTCCTCTGTGACTGGCCTTTTAGACTGCAGATGGCCAAGACAGCTGGGACAATTTAGTGATCTGAGGCTTTTAAACTGCCCCCCCAGGCATGATAAAAAAAAAAAACAGCTTGACTAGCTACTAGCATATTCTGCATTGTTTTGGCCATTTCAACGAGGGAATTAAGCAGAAACAAAAAACAAGATGGTTTGTCATCTGTGTAAGGTGAAAAGAGCCAAAGAAAAATCCTACCCCCAAGATAGATTTAGATCCATAAACTCAGTATTACTTAAAGGTGCAATATGTAACATTAAAGCTTTCTTATGATTGTAATGACTGTTTAATCAGTACCAATCAGGGAATTAACTATTTAATAGAATTTTCTAAAATTGAGTGCATGTCCAGAGGTGACAGGTTTGTTTACAATTGGCCTGGGGTGTTCTAGGGGAGTGGACACCTTTCTGTCTCTGGTATCTGCCTCTTGATATCGTGTGTGCATGCAGAAACACCACAGCTTATGTCTGATTTTGGAGGGTTATATTATTATGAATGAATGGTCTTTATTGTCATTGATATAGTACAAGAACCAAACAACGAAATTTGGGAGGGGGGGCTCCCGTGGTGCTAGGAAAAAAAAAACTAAAAACAAGAAGGGAAAAGAGCTGGTTTACATAAATAGAGGCTATGTACACTATCCACTATACTATACTATACAAATAAAACACTGTGCTGTACTCTATGCTATGCTATACCTATTCTAACATTTCCTATCTCTGAACCTTATGTACCCGAGGGTTGTCATATTGCACATAGTGTTATTGCACATTCATTTAAAGTGTCGCAGTTTGCAGGTTTGAAATGTTCACAGCTGTGTTTCAGTATTACACTTGATTTCAATCTAGTAGCTACCATCAATTTGTCTAGATTGTCCAGGGCCTAGAACCTAGGTCTTTGCTGTGTTCAGGGCCTGAATGGCCCTGGGGTAGAAGCTGAGCTTCAGTCTGTTTGTCCTTGCGAACATGGTGCTGAACCGCCTGTTCGAGGGCAGCCGAGCAAAGTGTTCGTACCCAGGGTGGGATGGGTCTCTGGAGATCTTGGAGGCCTTCCTGAGGCAGCGTGTGTTGTACAGCTCTTCCAGAGAGGGGAGGGGGGCGCCGGTGATCTTCTGGGACGATCTCACGACTCTCTGTAGCGCATTCCTCTCTGCGGCTGTGCAGCTGGAGAACCACACGCAGATGCAGTAGGTGAGGATGCTCTCCACTGCGCAGCGGTAGAAGGTCACCAGCATCTCCAGTTATGAGAGAGGATGTTGTTGTGTGGACCTATGAACTGAATTACACCTCGTGGCTAAAGGTGGCAGATTTCCAAAAGACTTTAACATAACATACAAATATAACTGAAATATATGAACTGCTAGTAAGTTTCTACTAAAGATCCTATCCTAAAGGCCTTTCATGTGAAATTATTAAAGTGGGTTCACTGAGGTAGTATATGATAGACCAGACATGCTCAATATTGAGGTTGTTGGTGGCTTCTTATCCAGGGGAGCCCTGGATGTTTAAAGGGAGAGGGCCTGATTGCCTGCTATCTTAACAGCTGTTTAATGAACACTGGGACTTCTTTCTCTGGAAATGAGTTTTCCCTTGAAAACTGTGGAAGCTGTATCCAGGTCTATTTAAATGAGGTAACATGGGGAAGGTAAGCACCACCACATGAGCATTGTTTTCACAGTTCAAAGTGAGGAGAGAGTACTTTGCACTTCAAAGCCACTCATCTGGGAGGCAGTCGGTACAGTGGGGGAGGGGTGGAGGGGGAGGGGGAGGGGGGAGTGGGGACAGGAAATAAGAATCAGGGTAATTAACAACTTCTGCTCCTTTATAAACCACAAGGAGAGACACAGCATACCTCTGCCTTCAGGACGCACATACTGTATTTGATGTCTTCCTCGCTCTTTCCTTTTTTAACCTTTTTTTTCCCTTCAAATCCTTGTACTGTTTACTTTATTCCTGTTAAATTATTTTTAAAGTTACATTTTAGTTTGCACATTTACTTTATGTCTAATAGTTAAAGAAAATACATAGGCTAACACCATAGATTATATCATCACAGTTAATGAGAATGTATTTCAAAATGATCTTAATTAAGTATTACAAAATTGTTATGGCATATGACTTATATTAACATACACACATAATACAATATCATGATGGAAATGGAGTGAAATTGTTTTTAATTGAATGATAAGAAGTCAAGTGTAAGGATATTTCAAATGATATGTCTACATTCTATATTTGTCTTGCTTTAATTTGAGTTGGGCCACCTATTGGACCACCTATTTTAATCTACCACTGCATATTTTGCTGAATGAGTAATCATTAAGTTTGGTTAAAAATATGTTTAGCTTTTACTGAATCCCTGCATGCTGTGCTTTTGTATTCGTTGGTATTGTTCTGGTATCTTGTAAGGTAAACATTGTATATTAAGCTAACACTGTAGGGTTTCTTAATCAATATTGATACATTGGTGTCAACTTTAGTTTTATGATAGCATGCCACTCAATTAATACTTGGAGAAAATCATTTTACTAAGCATTAGGGTTAGGTTTTACATGGATGATAGTCGGCCATTACTCTAAATGCATCAGTTGCATCATCTGAGATTGCTTGCTCACACCACCAACATAACTCTCTGTCAGACCAATACAAAATGTACATAAAATACCTGATCCCAAATTATTGACATCAATTTATGCATGTAGTCCCTGTCACATGTCACTTTGTTTTTTGGGTAATACTAGCATGCTGGTACTATAGGTTCATCACTGCCCTATTACTTGCTGCCAGTTGCTTTACATAAGTAGTTGAGTAAGAATCTCCTCTTTGCATGCTTATTTTCCATTGCAGTGTTGGCATTAAAATACCTAATAGCACCCTTGCTCACCCTTTTTTACAGTGCATAATACATGTTTAGTTTGGTGTGATATTTTCATGTAAGGCAAACTTTTACAAAAGGTTTTGTTTCCCAAGCACTGTAGAAGTTGTTTGGTATAAATAGACAACAGGATGAGTTCCTTTGAATGAGAATCTCCAAAGCTGTGAAAATGTAAACAGCAGAAGTGAAGGTTGGCTATTTACATAAGAAATGGGCTTCCGGCTTGGAATGAAGCTCTTAACATTGTAATGGTGAAGAGATTTACAGAATGAGATTAACTCTCAATCTGCATTTAATGTGTTAGATCTGGCCTCGATTTGAACCCTGAAGTGTGAGAATGTCACACAGGGCGACCTATTTGACATGTCAACTACCAGTGAGAACTGGGGTGGTTTGATTGGGTTTGATCAATTAGCTTAGAAGGGAAAACACTTAATGCTAGGGAGCTGTGACATTCTGTGGGTCTGATATACAATCAACCCTACCAAGGGAACTGTATCTGTGAGAAAGAGAGAAACTCAAAAGGTAATAATAATAATAATAATAATTAAAACAACTTTTTGTTTTTGAATGTGAAATCTTAGAGAAAAGGATCCTTGATTTATCAATGTATAATTTATCTTCCTGGTAGAATAAATCACTAGATCACTCAGAATAGCAAATTCAGTGAATTTAAACACGGTATCTGTAGTGTTTAACTGTGCTACCATGGAGATGTCGAGGAAGTAAAGGTTTAAATTATTTTACCCTACCTTACCCCTTCCTGATAGAATTTAGTTCAATGTATTTGTTTGGTGTGATTCTCTGCAGTATTCCATAAGTATTGAGGTTGCGCAAATTGATCGAAAATAAATGGACTAATCTGATATTCTTGTTCATTTGGAGTTTTTTTAAGGGCAGTATTTGATCATTATTATCATATTCATTCATTCACAACATTATACATGTGTAACACACCAAATGTTTTATTATTGTTATAGTGTTGTTGTTATTATTATTAATGTTATTATTAATGTTATTATTATTATGAGTAGGCTATTATTACGGGTCAACGTTAGTTATCACCCATCAGTCAATTTAGCAAGGTGTTGGTCTGAGAAAATGCACACAGTTTGAATGCCTGGGAAAGCACCTCTAAAATTGAATGGCATGCGCTGAAAAATGCGACATAACAGAAGACGTTTTATCACGCCTCAACTTTTTCCGAACAATTGAAAGAGGATTTATTTCGCGGGGTCAGCATTTTTGGTGAAAATTTAGTGAAATTATCAGCAACCCACCCCTACCTATCAATGTAGCCCCCCTCCCCAATCAACCCCATCCTCCCCCTCACATCTTCCCTCTATTCACTGGTTCTCCTCGAACATACTTAAGAGACCCCGCTGAGAGGACCCTTTCTCTCTATAAAGAGAGGATGCAGCTCAAGCGCCTTTGAAATGATCCCGAGGATTTATTGCGGTAGTGTCTTCCTCCAACTTCAAAAGGCACGCTCGTTGGTTGAATTCTACTGGATGTGAAAGAGCACCAAATAAACTGGAATGAGCTCGGCATTTCGACCACTCCATAATCTGACCGAACGAACTGGGGGACACTTGAATGTCACATGATTACTTTTGTTTGTGCTTAGAGCTGCTTTACTTTCAGGGTCACTTCAGACCCGAATGCGTGCGCTTGTCTCCTCCGCTTCTCGTTCCCGGTTGAACTCGTGAGTCGCTGCCTATCCGCGCAGCTTAGTGTTGCAGGTGCGGAGACACAGAGCGCGTGGACAGATGGCTGCGCTGACAATACAAAGGACTGACAACTTTCTTCATACCTTTTTACAGGTTTGTAATTGTTTTTTTAAATGTAATATACAACAAGTACAGGTCTTCATACATAATGCATTCTGATTAGTGTAACTCAACTTGTGTAACTCGTGAATATCTTTGGAATTCCAAAGTTTGCTGTTCTGTATTCTCCATACATGCGCAAGTAGGAAAACGGGAATTATTTTAACCTCAATGCCAAACTCGCCAGGATGTCTAGATTGAACTGTTACAGAGAACACCAAATCGTTTTCTTTTCATTGATGTATGTGATTAAAGAAGATATGTGAATGTTTAAGTTCACAGTAGTATGCAAGATTCAGTTGTGTGTGTGTCAGGAACAAACCAAGTGGTAACAATTTGTGAAAAATAACTGAATAATTTGCACACTATTTACTACATTTAGCTGATTTGACAAATGTGAGATTTTAACAATGCTGTTTCTGTCTTCCTCTTAGGACCGGACCCCCAGCTCTTCTCCAGAGGGAGCCCCCAACGCCCTGTCTTTCCTGGCCACCACTTGTAGCCAGGCCTGGCAGGTGAGTGGCCCTGTGGGCTCAGAGGGCTCCCAGTTCCCCTATGACGGGGCAGTGAGCTCAGCATCTGGGATGTTTCAGCTGTGGAGCAATGAAGTGGCACCTAGCTCTAGCCTCAGCTCACACCAGATGGCATTCACTGTGCCTAAGGTCCAGTTCCCTGGACACATGCAGTCTGGCCTGGGTCCTCACGCACACCTCCATCACCACCACCATCATCACCACCACCACGAGCTGCCCCTCACCCCTCCGGCAGAGCCCCCTTCTGCCTACCCCTTTGATCTATCCCCGGTGAAGACCCAAGCAAACGCCCCCTACTACCCTCAGCACAACACCATGGGACAGAACTTCTCCAGCTTCCTGCAGAATTCCTCCGCCAGGCACCACCTCTCTGGAGGCCACGTTGAGGAAGGGCAGCAGTGGTGGAGCCTCCCTCAGACTAACGGAACCTCTTCCAACCACCCTTTCTCCCTGGGCAGACAGCTGGTCCTGGGCCACCAGCCCCAGATTGCAGCCCTCCTCCAGGGCACTTCCAAGGGCCTGCTCAGCTCCACACGTCGCTGCCGCCGCTGCAAGTGCCCCAACTGCCAGGCCAACGGCGGCGGACTGGAGTTCGGCAAGAAGAGATTGCATATCTGCCACATTCCCGAATGCGGCAAGGTGTACAAGAAGACGTCCCACCTGAAGGCCCACCTGCGCTGGCATGCAGGGGAAAGGCCCTTCATCTGCAACTGGCTCTTCTGTGGCAAGAGCTTCACACGCTCAGACGAGCTGCAGCGCCACCTGCGCACACACACCGGCGAGAAGCGCTTTGGCTGCCAGCAGTGCGGCAAAAGGTTCATGAGGAGCGACCACCTCTCCAAACACGTCAAGACCCACCAGAGCAGAAAGAGCAGGGCTGGCCTGCCCACACAGACCGGGCCCACAGACCCTCTGCTCACCAATATCAAGAGAGAGTAGTAGTGTCAGACTAGAGCTTATGGACAGCAATGAGCAGAGTGTGTGACTGCAACTAACTGCCACTGACCTGCAAGGGGGTAAGCACAAGCAGGCATCCTAGCTCCTCTTCCTCAACTACTTTGTGAAGTGTGCAGCAACTGACTGTAGGCAAAGCCATACTTAGCACCCGAGCTCTGCTACACAATTACATCTTGTTACCCGTATGAAGAATTGAACCCCTTTTCAATGTTGAGAAGTATGGTTTCAGTGCATTCATTGTGATGGCATCTCTAGGTGCAAAGACAGATATATCTCATAGACATTATTCTGTCCTCCAAATAATGTCCTTTCCGTATGGAAAATACTTTCTTGACTAGTTCCCACAACAGCTATAGAAGTCCAAGGCCTTAATTTTATTTAAACAATTTTGAATGTAAATATTTCAACAATGTAAGTAACATGCATACAAAATACATATAGGATATAAAAACATTCCATACAATGTATTCACTCTGCATGTTTAACCCTCTCGAATCTGGAATTCAGAAAGCATTTAATGAAAGAGAAGATACATTAGATATCTGTAGGTCACATTACCTTTTATGCTACTATAAGATAAATATAACTTTTTTCTTTCAAAAGAAAATAATTTAACGCCTCGGATGATATTGAAGTTGATTTCTTGTCAAGAATGTCAAAAGTTGAGAATGAGATCAGTGTTATGTAAAAATGTGAGCCCTTTTTGACCCATAGTTTATCCATTTGTTTATTGCAATTGAATATTGATATTTAATCATTTTGTGAATTTCCATTATTGTAGATGGGTGCCTGTGTTTGTAAGCCCCTTGTAAATAATGTACATAATATTCCAAGCACAACTTTATTAAAGTTAAGACAGCATGTACATTTTAATAAACGTTAGTCCTTGCTGAAACAAATTCACATTCTCTGCTAAATGTATTATTTTAATATATCTTGTCAATATGATTGTTTGAAATTCAAATGCTTTCCAGACGTACAATCCTAATTCAAGTTAATGTGTGAATTTCGATCAATGGCATTCTTGTCAACCAAACATCTAACATTTTATTTAAATGATCATTTGATTGTATTCAGAATACAAATGGTGCTCATTGTGTCATCAGTGTGAAGGAAGAAACCCTTCAAATGGACGAGAGATGAAGGGATGTTCAAAGATTTTTACACCTCAAAGTTAATACAGAGCCCATTGATGGGGGGCAGTTGTCTTGCCTTCTGCAATCAAGTTCACAGTCATGTGGCTTTAATGAGTGTTTTCTTTCTCTCAATGGAGAAGATTGAGTCAACAGATGCAATGGAAGGCACTGGACAGGAATTCCCTGTGAATGGGACCCCTGTTGCTAAGACCCCCTTGGTGGTGACAGGAACTCCCTTTGATTTTGCACCCTTGTGAAAGTTAATACCCTTGCCCCCCCCCCCCCCCCCCCCCTCCTCCAACCTCCATATATCACAGCCATGTTACGATCAGCCCTCCTTTACTGCCCAGAATGGGGCTTTATTCTGAGGCAAACTAACCAGATGTCCAATGATCCAGGGGTTTCTCCTCTTTGCCTTCAGGGTTGTTTGAACTTTATTTTGGGGGCACTGCATTCAAATTTAATCTCATTGAAGCTTGTGAAATGCCTCGCTATTTCTGTATGAGCAGGGTTATATGTTTTCATGTAGGGTTGATTTATAATGGGATTATTTGTATTATTCTAGATTGATTGCAAGGAAAAAATATGATCATTCTGATAGTGATACCATTTTGTAATTGTTAATTTCGAATGTTTATGGAGATATTTAGTACATTTTCGATATTTGTATTGAGCTTTAAAATCAGAATTTCTGTCTGATTTGTATTTTTTATTATATCTAAGATGTTGCTAATCTATCCATATAAATAATCTAAATGTATATAGAGTGTAAAGTATTATGTACAGAAATCATATAAAATATGACACTTACATCAAAAAAGACACGTTTTATTTGATATGATACAACAGATTCTACTCAGCCAGACATGGCATCATAAGAACCCCTTTTCCTGTCCTCTGGTTTCTCTTGGTTTTCTGATCACTTTTGTAGTGGTATTCCTTTATGTAACATGCAACAATGCCAGATCAATAATCCCATTACAATACAGCAGTCCATGAGCACTGGGAGATTCTTTGTGGACTCATGCTCCATAACATAAGCAACGTTTTACTTTGTAATGTAGGTTTCTTAGGGGCTTACATTTTTTTAGCAGATTTTGTCAGCAAAGCATTGAAGCCTATGGATCTTTGGTGCAGCTGTGTTATACCCACTTAACTTCAGTCTGTTATTTAACTTCAGATGTGAAAGCCTCATAGTGACCTCTACTGGCTATAGAGATTAATTAGCCTAAAGCTGAAATGACACTATATTTGCTGTTCTCATCTCCTCTCTTTTAAAATGTCACTTACTTTTAATGCATAGACCAGAAGATAATACATTGTTGAAGTACTCAATGTTCAGATTTTTTTCATGAACTGAAACATTTTGGCATAACAATAAAGAAAAAACATACTGATTTCAGGATTAGATGTATCATAAACACAGCTTTGTAAATTCAACAAATCCATTGGTAGATTTACAAAATAGATTGGCAATATGATCCAAAGTTGAGTCAAACTCACAAGCCCCTGCTTTTTGGCACAAGTCTCTGTGGATAGAGCATACAGATACAGTATAACTTTTACTGCTTCAAATAAGAATTAATAGTATACTAAATTATACTACAACCCAATTATACACTGTCTCGTATTTGTTTTTCATCAACCAGAGATGTAAGCCCGACAATACAGTGTGTGGTGTAGCGAAAACCAACAAAGATGATTGAATACAGCACAATATTGGACTGGACATTGACCGATTTAACCATATAAGAAACAAAAGAAACATCATGTCTCTTAGAGGACCAACTTTGTCAAACCACAAGCATTTCTTTTGGCTAAGAAAAAACGCAGTCTGTCTCCATTCCAATGAGGGCACGGGGTTCCTGTCTGTCAGACTGATAGGGTAGTTAGTCCCTTTGGCATGGCCACTTCCTTGTGTCTCCACCTCCACCAGGAGCCTGGAGTGACGTCATACCTGCAGTGGGCCTCTAGGGGGCTTCCTCACCCCTTTTTTGTTCAGATCAAACAAGAGCTGCCTTCAGTTAAACAGAATCAGAGAGCAGGGGAGAGTTCTTGTCCTTTTGAAACACCCCGGCAAGAGCCAGAAAGTTATGTTCTATGGGACTGGGAATTCAGATGAATTCAGATGAATCCGATTGTCTACATATATACAGATCAAATGTATTTGTTGTCTCCCGCCTCCTACCTCCCCATTGTACTCATCAATATACACATCAAGTAGCCTAGGCCTACTGTTCTGTCAGTTGAGAAATTACGTGTTAAAGTGATGGTTCGGCCTACTTTCATGTTTAGGTGAAATACCGTCTCACCCTAATTTGTCCTAATAGGCCAGTACTGAAAGCTTCACCGGTTCTCCATTCTTAACTTTCTCCAGTTCTCCACCTTCTCCGGTTGTCCGTTCTCGATGTTCTCTATTTTCTCCACTATCTCTGAGGAGATCTTGACATTTAATTGCAACATAATTTAGATGCCAAGTGCCGTTGGAATCTTAAGTGCTGTTGGAATCCTATGTTGGAGAGGGTGATGCTAACTAGCCTTTGCTGCGGTAGCTAAGTGGAGAATGGAGAACTGGTGAAGCTTTCACTACTGGCCTCTGAGGACAACTCAGGGTAAGATGATATTTCATATATTTTACAAACGGGCATCAGAATCCAGCAGTTTCAGAGAGCTGAAAAAGTTTGACACATTCTGATCCACAGGTCTCCTCAGGGTAGAATGCATTTTTAAGGAAAATGATCAGCATGTTTACAAGAAGAGCAGCCACCTATCCTGCTCACTCTCACAAACAACTGACAAACACAATTGAACATGTACACATGCACACGCACACACACACACACACACACACACACCCACACACACGCACAAACACACACACACACACACACACACACACACATTCGCACAGACTCCAGTGACCTCCCCGTTCAGGAATGGACTTTTTTTCTCCTTTGAACAAATCCCCTTGCCCTTCGAAAGACATAGAATAGATATAGAAATTCTCGAAAATGAAAAAAGTTAACTCATCCCCATAACACCTTATGTCCAGTGAGTGCTCTGGCACTCATATCATTGCACCATTTAGCTTGGTGCCACGTTACACAGGTCATGGCGGAGGCTAGTTACCTCACACCTAAAACGTGCTCTAAAAATCTGTCTTAAGACGCTTTATAATTGCAGCCCATTCATTGTTCATATATTCCATTATGATCCTGGCTTGTTCTAATGAGAACATCAGTGAAAAAGTAACAGTCTGAAAAAGCAGAGGATGACGACAACATCAACAACAAACATTAGACGAGATCCTTCTGCTATTCTTCACTATGTAGTGGCTCTGGCCTATGGGCTCCTGGCCCTGGAGAGAGGCCCAGAGTTCATAGGTCATCCTCAGCCAGCTGGGTCAGGATGCTGGGGCGACGGCCAGCCAATGGACCAGAGGCAGACACAGTGTGGCTTCCAGGTTCACCGGGCAGCCCCCGCCGGCAGGCCTCTCCTGCTCTCTGGTGGGGGGACAGGGAAGGGAATAGTCACAAACACAGCTAAAAAAACACACTGCTCAACTGCACTGCCCTCAACCACAAAGCAATGCGGAGTTTGGTGCAGACAGCTGAGAACATCAATGGATATGAGCTTCCCTCCAAGGGTATTTACGACAAATGGTGTGTCAGCAATGGCCGGAGGATTATCGAAGACCCCAGCCACCCCAACCGCAGTCTGCGAGCCGCTGCCACACAAGAAACGGTACCGTAGCCTCTGAGTCAAAACTCGGAGGTTAAACAACAGCTAGCAATCAGGCTTATGAACAAATCTACTAAGGACTAGTGACTATTTACCGTTCAGCACACTCCATGCACACAGGCACTTTATTCTAGTTCTTCCTCTACCATCTATTGCTACTTCAGTGCAATACTCATGTTAATTCTATTATTTCTATTAATTCTACTATTATATTTTATATATATTAATTTTTTTTCTCTTGCTGCTGCAAAGTCAAGCAACTGAAGCCTAAGAATGTTATTCTCTTATACTTGTATAATGTAATATAATAATAATAACTTCTCTCTTCCAATTAAGCACTAGAACAATTTACACTGCCTTGCTGGGCTGGGTCACCGCAAACTTGAGTTTACAGCTTTTCCTTGAGATATTCTAGTCTAATATAATGTATTTATAACACCATAGGTTGCAGTATGAAATATTATGGTACTAGAATTTACAAACTGGGTTTTTCCAAGAGAGACAAATGCCTCACTATTTCCATTGTGATGTGAATAACTTGAAAAGAAGACTCTGGCCAGAGTTTAAGAAACATTCAACATGCTTTGTCAGTGAGCTCTATCAGTGATTTCTATGTATAGATATATACCACTATATATTCCACTATTCACTCCACCATTAGAGAGAACAATTAGGCCTTTGATAGGCATCTCTGACTTCCTTCTCTGGATCAGTCTCCTTCCTGTTTGTTATGTACCAAGCCCATCCAGCCTGGGTAAATACGGTTAGACCAACAAGTCAATCAGCACCACTTAGAACAAGTGCACGGTGATGACAGAGGGAGATGTAGTCCATGTTTGTCAAGAGCTCAACAACAGCATAGCCCCATTGCAGCCAGGCCTGTTGGTGAAAGCTATTTAGAACACTTGAGGGATGAGGATACACATCATGTGAGCTGTGCCCAAGTTGAACAATTGTTGTACACACCACAAAACATGTACATTTTAATCAGATTTTGTATTTCAAATCACTTCCACTCACTATTTTGCTGTTATGCTGTGATTTGTACAGACCTCCTCTGCCACATGTAGCTCCCCTTTGATTCTTATGTTGTTTCGTTCTGTCTAGGTTCCATTTTTGTCCAACAGGGGGAGGAATAACTCTTCTTTTGAATCAACACCTTTCCCCTCTTTACATGTCTCTGAACAAAAGGTTGCCATTTACTAAAGCCTTTCATCTTTTACATTAACATCAATGAGCACATTAGAATTATCATTATACTTCCTACAATGGCCCATTATTTCCCCCCAATAGTTACTTTCTTCTGGCTTGTTTTTACATAGGTGATCAATCAGGACCATAAAAAACAAATAGAATAGTTGGGTGGGTGGGTGGGTGTGCGTGAGTGAGTGAGTGCGTGCGTGTGTGTACCTGTGTGCTCTGTGTAGCAGGGGCATACAGCCCATTGGACACAGCTTGGCAGTGCAGGGGTGCCGGAGACAGACCTGACTGGTCAGTGAAGGCTAGTTGAATGTGTGATGGTGAGAGAGTCAGTTGAGAGTTGACCTCCGCTGGGCAGTGTTGGACCAGTGTAGACTGCAAACACACACAAGACAATAGAGATTGCACATGGAAATTTGTATTTTGACAGCATACCACAGGCATATTGGCATGTCACTGTTACTGAGTTCCTTTTTGAATTACTTAAGATTCAGACTCTTTATATCAATCACGGTCTTTTCCGGAGGGATTCTTGATCCAGACATGCCAGTTGACCCTATCTGTGGCTGTGTACACTACAGACAGTCAGGCTCGGCTGGAGCCCATTCCAGTCCAGCCTGCTGAGCGGACCAGTCAGGCAGGCAGCATGCTGCTGTTTGTGGTCAAACACTGGTGCTGTGTTTGGCCCCTGGCGGCTGCAGGTCTTTGCGTGGAGCCGTGATACCTTACCTCCCCTGGTGTGTGTCTCTCTCCGGGGCCCTGGACCTGGCCCTGGCTGGGCAGGAAGAGGGTGGGGAGGGAGGTGTTGTAGGAGCGCAGGCAGGGCAGACGATGTCGGTCGATGGAGGCAGAGGAGTGGGGCCGCAGGGCAGTGGCAGCAGACAGGGAGGGTCTCATGCTGCGGCCCAAGCTGTTGGACTTACTCTCCCGCCGCTGGTACTCGATGGGAGACTGCAGGGCTGAATGGCAACACAACAACAGAAAGAGGTTTCAGACCAGGCTTCCCCTCTGACCTTCACCTCAGATATTGATGTCCATAATGTTATTCTCTGGTCATAGAATCAAACGTTTGTTATAAAGTAACAATAAAAGTAGTGTGTGATTTTATTGTAAATGTTTCAGTGCAGTATCTATTAATGTATTATAGTACATCTGCCCACATTGCTTGGGTGGCTGGCAACAGAGTCAGAGGACAAAGCATGAAAGTCCCGACCAGATGTGTGAGTAAAGGTGCTGCTGGGTAATGGGGTTTCCTCGTCCTAGTACCATTGAGGAAGTTGCGCTGGGTGTCGAGGATCTGGCCCACGTCATTGACCCAGGCCCTGCAGACCTCAGGGGAGGCAGCCTGCAGCGCAAAGCGCACCACACTCCCGTCGGCCCCGCGCGACGTCAACACAAAGCGGCTCACCTCCCCCTCCACGCAGGGCTCCACCCCTAGACAGCTCACCTGGAACAAATCACATCTGACTATCATTGTTGGTGGGAGGACAACATCCTGCAGCGGAGCCTGGTCGTTAAACACCTCCACAACACATGCAGGCTTCCAAGAAACTGTCTCTGGGACTGCTTACCTAACTTAGATTTGGGACTAGTATTGCTGTTGTTTACTTTGCTGTTATGCAATTTATCACCTAGGAGAAGCTATTTAAATTGAATTGTTTTAGTTGTTTCTACTTGTTTAGCATTGCATGCTGTGTCTGTATTGAATATAATTGGAATGGGTCAGAGAGGAGACACACCTTAATGCTGTTCTTGAAGATGTACCCTGGCAGCGAGAAGCCTTTCTTCCTGTCGATTGGCTCGCTGAAGATGACCAGCTGCTCAAACAGGAAGATCCGCCTCTCCTTCGCGCGGGACAGGAAGCTGCTGTCCTGCTCAGTGACTGTGAAGGTGTCCTGTTGGAGAAGCTTGCCCTGGGCTGTGATCTTCCCCTGGCAGAGTCAGGCACAGGTTGAACACCGGTTAGGGCTCTAAAGCGTAGCTACATGGTTACTATGAGAACTGTGTAGAGTGTTTTTAAAGCCTCACGTCAAAGCCCTGCAGCCTCCCCACGTTCATCATGTCATTGCAGCGTTTAGGCACAAAGCACATCACCTCTACTGCTTTCTATGAAAGGGATGGAGAGAGACAGAGAGATAGAGACTGTCACTAAACCCCAAATATTCTAAGCTGTTTGACTAGAGAGAACCCTTAAAATGATTAACCTAAGAGCAAAAGAACACATAGACAGCATACGTCCTCAAATGCTCTGTTTCATCTATTCTTAGAAAGCGACAGTGTTGTTAAAACAGCATGTGCTGCATCAGATCACCCACCTCCAGCTCTTCTGTGTCCATCCCAGCTTTGGTGTAATACTTCAGGAAGTCCTGCACAAATAAACACAGCAGGCTTTCTCAGAGCATTCCAGGATTACTAGTATACTTTGTAAGGTGAGGACATCTGGAGGATTGTTTACTAGGGTTCTCTATGTCCCAGATCAAATTGAATGCCAGAGGTGCACTAGGTATAGGTTGGCACAAGTGGCCATTTATAACCATGTTCAAGACCTACTCATCTTTTATATTCATGTTCACATTGAATTAGACCCTCATACTGTAGGTTTGATCAAGTCTGCTTTTCGTGTGCTATCCTCCTGCTTTTTCTTTCAGTGCATCTACTTGCGGTCCAGCAATGACATGTGTGTCTGTGTGTCTACAGCCCCGTGGCTGACCCTGCAGTGTGTCAGACGGCTGCTCAGCAGGCATGGAGTGCAGGTGTGTGTTTGTGTGTGTGTGTGTGTGTTTGTGTGTTTGTGTGTGTGTGTGTGTGTGTGTGTGTGTGTGTGTGTGTGTGTGTGTGTGTGTGTGTGTGTGTGTGTGTGTGTGTGGTGAGGGACGATGCCCTGTGTCTCACCTTGAGCAGCAGCTGGTACTTCATGATCCTCTGGACAGGTTTGATGAGCAGGTCATTGAGCTGCAGCCTGTGGCCCAGCTGTTGCTTCAGTTCCTGAAAGGAGAGACACACACACATTCCCTCAACCACACATCAACATCACATAACATTACATTCTGACAACCACACATAAACATGATGAAATATATTGGCTACATGGCTAACTTCACAGAGATCAGACACATTTTGTGAGCTACAAATGAGAATAAATGAGAATAAAGTGACATTTAAATGACAAGATGAAAGTCCAGCCTCAGACCTAGTGGTTCCTGGTTATTCTGTAGTGGTGGATATGCTGTATGTTTTGTTGAGAGACACTCACCTCAAAATAGGTCTCGATGTAGTCAGAAACTATATGCTCCGACTTTGGTTTGTTCTGACAGTACACAACGTACATGTGGAGACGCCTCTCCTGTAATATGAACCCAAACACACAGACAGCATGACTACACTCAAAATAAAAACAAGTGTGTGGAGAGAATATTTTCTTTCTCTCGAATATTTTCGAGAACTGCAGAGAATTCAGAGAAAATGCATCCTTCTTTAGCTCAAAACAAATATCTCTCTTTAAGGAACAAACATTAATGGGTAATGTTATTCTACTTGCTGTTTAAGAGGAAACAGAGAAACAATTATTTGTCTCTAAGCGAGGGCTTTGAAGCTGACTTTCTCTCTGGCGAGGCGAGGGCCAGTCTAGTGTGACTAATTGGCATCTGCGGCAGACCTGGGAGCGGTAATGGAGTTACGTGTGAATGAGCAGTAGGTTATGTATAATTTACCCTATGCTATCCTCAATGTAACCAGAGCCTTAAAGAGCAGACTGCCTCTACCTAGCAACTGATCCATAGCTGCAGCCTAGAGACAGCTCCACCAGCTGACCAGGCTTGCGGTGGGCGGCCGGGGGTCTGTATCGTCATCATGTACCACTGCAAAGGATGTGTACTGTACTGTGTTTGGAGGGCAAGGAAGCCTGGTTGTATTGTCACAGAGAGAGCAATCAGCTGTGTGTGTGTGTGTGTGTGTGTGTGTGTGTGTGTGTGTGTTTACGTGACTGGGCTCTGCATCACCTCTCCCGGTCGTCCTCAGCTTTTCATTACGGCCCATGTTCCCAGTCTGCTTGTTTTCACAGTGTGACACCATGCTTAGATTTAGTTACGAGCTGCTTTATTTCCCCACAGCCTTTTTAAAGTTAATTACCAATAGGGCAGAGTCGTATTGCATTGTTTAGGGGGGCAGATAGGGGAAAAGAGAGATTAAGCCAAATCAATTACCGTCCAGAAACAACTATACTTGGTTCAGATTAACATTTCTGCTCTGCATGTGCCACCACTTAACAGTTAACACAAATAGAATGAGATGTGCCATCGATATGGCCTGTGACCGCATGGTCATCCAGTTGTATTCTATTCTAAGAACAATAATACCCTCCAGTATTCCATATCTTTCTTCTCCTGCTGGTTTTGCTCCGTTCCAGACAAGATACAGTAATAAATATGGCTGCCTTTGGGTTGGAAAATAGCATCCATATCAAAGAAGCAATCCAAGTGTTTATTATTCCACGTCTTATTCATGTGGTCTTTTCTGGCTGTTTTCCCCGGCGCTTCCTGACCGGTCCAATCCAGTCTGGAGGTTGGCCAGTCTGAGTGGCTGTGAAAACACAGCCGCGTCTGAGACGTATCCATAACAAGGAAGTGGAGGGGGAAGCACACTACTGTGGCACTGGCCTGGCTTGGCAGCTGACAGAAATAGAGAGGGGCACCATGGAGGATAAACAAAAGCGCTTCATGTTTTTCCTTAGCTCTGTTTACTCTCTCACCCTAACAGGACCAGGATGTAGGGGCTGCTCGTGTGTGTGCCTGTGTGTGTGTGTGTGTGTGTGTGTGTGTGTGTGTGTGTGTGTGTGTGTGTGTGTGTGTGTGTGTGTGTGTGCGCGTGTGTGCGTGTGTGCGTGTGTGCATGTGCTCGCGCATGCGTGTGTGCACTTGTGTGTCGACGGTCAGACTCACATGCTTGATGAAGAGCTGGGCTAGTCTCTCTGGTTCCGCTACACACTTCTCCAGCTCACCCAGGAAGTAGCTACAGAAAGAGAGAAAGAGAGAAACGGGCAACAGGAAGGTGAGGGCTCTCTAGATGCAAACTCACTGTACTGCCAATACACTGAGAATCTAAGCTTCACTCCCACTCACTCTTTATGCCAGTCAAAGATTTGGTGAATGTTCCCAAACACTATCTTGTCTTTTCCCTTCATGTCCTCTGGTACTCCCTTGGTGTTCATAGAGCCCATGTAGCCCTGGAATGGAGAGACAGAGCCAACCTCAGACATAATGCACATTCTTTATCTGGAGCATGTATCTACCGTGGAATAACACGAGAGATATACTGTAGCCATTTCGGGATAATATATAGCTGCAACAACACTGGGTTAAAAAAACTCCAGAGAGCTAAAATACTTTTTATCCTCAGACAAAAATATATTTTCAACACATTTCAACCTCTCTGAGAGTACTGTAACATGATGCTGTTCAAACTAATACTGATAAAAAATCCTCCTATTAACTGAAGTAGCTGTTTTTGGAGCAAGACCATACAGTAAGCTGAGGTATTGTGATGACACGGATTTGAAGCGCCAGTAACAGAATGAGTGGGTTTGGTTGCGTTATTCTGCCTGTGTTTATGTGGACTTTCACATGATATGGCGTTAAACCTTACCTCCACTATTAAACGCAGGTCTGTCACATACAGCTTCTCTGTCTCAATCAGTTCATTCAGTACATATCTGCACACAGAAAAGTTAGACAGTGGATAAGTGTGTAACCTAGACATTTCCAACCTCTTTTAAATCAAGCTGTTCTCTCACCAGTATTCAGTCTGACCAGCTGTTTGTTATAGATTAGCGTAATAGAACAGTGACATTAATTGTATGTGAGAATCTGAAGAGTGTGTTGATGCTTATGGTTATACTGTACCATGAAGATACAACTTTGGATCAGTGTTTTGGCGAAGGGGGGAAAAGGCGGTGAACAACATACATGCTCTTCTCTAAGGCACTCCTCCTTTCCTCCTCAGTGTCAGCTGCGGCTGATGATTGGCTGGAGGTGTCATCCATCAAGACTGAGCTGTTTTCATCCAGCAAGACATTGGTGGATTGAGTATCCTGGTGAAACAGAGGGGACGGGGAAATAGGTTATAATAAGAAGTCTGTTTTTTGATATAGCCGGACAGAGGAGGGGGGGTGGGGGGGTGATAATGATGCAGGTTGCCTAGGTGACGAGGACGAGCAGCCAGACACTAGGGACAGTGACAGAATGATAAGGGGATCCGATTGTCACCAGTAATGGTGTGGGGTGCTAGTGACAACATTAAACAGAGAGATGGAGAAAGAGAAACGGGAAGAGCAGGAGAGGCAGAGAGAGCTGCAGAGTCTACAAAATAGGAACAAAACACACTGATGGATGAAAGTGGAATGCAAAGAAGATCTTGCACCAATAAGCACAACACGACTTTGCTATCTTGCTTACCATTGTGGTGTGCATTTAGGCAGCAATGCGTCATTATGGGCTAACATGATTGTAGTTTGGAGTCCAATTACTCAAGCCTCATTAAATTCATCCCATTTGTGTGTAGTCAGACACAGACATAATATTGTATAATATTGTGTATATATATATATTGTACAGTATTATAATAGTATGCAGTAATATTATATATATTATAGTAGAGTAGTAAGCGTAGAACATATCAATAGAATAGTAGACTCTATTTTTATACTTTCCTGGAACGTCCTGGAGTTCTTTGAGAGAAACACTGAAGCATTATCTACAACATGCAAAGCTTGTGTGAGCATCACTTGAAGAAAAGCCATTGAGCTCCACTCATTCAAAGGTGGCACTCTTCTGCTCAGCACATAATAACTGCATAGAATATATATGTTTGTTCAACCTACTTTAAACCATGATAAAACAAACCCATCCCTTCATGGTTAACAATGAGTCAACTCACTATCTCTCTGTATCACTATCTGTCTTCTCCAGAAACCTCTTGTTCAGGGTGATCAGTTTCCATTCTGCCTTGACTGAGTAAACCTAAGGAAACCTACAGTACCAGGCAACCCTCAGTTTGTCCTCACTCTCATGCGTCAGTGTCTCAGCCAAGCACATCCTCTCCACCTTAGACCCACAGACACACACCTAGTCAAACACAGCAGGCCTAATCCCTCTGACTCCTCTGCCTGCCTGCCTGCCTGCCTGCCTGCCAACCAGCCTGATGGATTGCATTGCACCCTCTTTAGTTCACCTCCCCTGTCCTCTGGCCTGGTTCAACCCGTTCCTCTTCTTTTCGATCAATTATGTTCTCTAACTGCCAATGTAATCTGTCTGGTAGAAGCAGTAGAGTGAGTACACAATGGAGTTTGGGTTGTGTATGGTGTATGTGTGTGCGTGTGTGTGTGTGTGTGTGTGTGTGTGTGTGTGTGTGTGTGTACATGCGTACATGCATGCGTGTTTCATGTGGGTCCTAGCTGCCCTGTTTTCTCTGACCCTGTTAGGAGCACTCTGCTCCAGCCTGGCTGACAGGTCTCCCTGGCTGCCTGTCCTGATCACTTCCAGATGTGCTCTGGAAAAGCCCACAGGAAAGATCGCTCTTTTACCCCCCCTTTTTACTCCCTTATTTGCTTGTTTTGTTTTTCTATTCCGCAGCCAAAGTGAAAACTGCAAGAGCTTTAATAAACGCTGAGATGGTTGTTCCTGCAGTAACATTATGCTTAGTCGGGTGATAGAGGGAGGTGAGGTGGCGATAACAACTCTGTTTTTTTTCTATCCTGCTCGAAGCAGAAACTGTAAATCTTGTAAAGTGTTTTACAAACGGTTTCTTCTGAAGGAAGAAAGAAAAGGAAATCCCATTTGATAAATATAGCTACAGTAGCTACAGCTTTCAGGTTTTCTTTCTGGTAGCATTGAATTGTTTGACTCCTTACATATCATTCCAAGAACTTTCCATTGAAGAATAAACAATACTTGATCAATCAAAACCCTTCTCTATGCATGCCAGATCAGTTAACAGAACTAGCATATTGAGAAATGCTAGGGAATAAAGAATGTGTATCTCTTGAGGCAGGTAAGAGAGCAACAACAAAGAACAGCATGACAGAAACCATGACCCTGAGACAACTGACCTACATAACATAATCTCACTCTCTCTCCCTCCCCCTCTCCCTTCCCTCTCTATCTCCATCTTTCTCTCTTTCTCTCCTTCTCTCGCTCCACCAAGTCCCTGGCAGTAAAAAGACTGAAGCACTCTCTGTGTGATTCTGGTTCGCCAGAAAGCATCAAGGTTCTGAGGCGCCAGAATGGGAACCCAGAACCGGCATGGAGCCTTGCCGGTGTGAAAGCCTGTATGACTGACAGGCTGAATGTCAGGGATGGTCTCACTATTACCATATCTCCCTCCCTCCCTACCCTTCCTACCTGTTTACATTGCTATCATTTGTATTGTGTTACATTTACTTCCACTACGACCCCCCCAGGTCTCCCCACTCATATTGTAGCTTCATTGTAAATGGTAAATGGACTGACTTATATAGCGCCTTATTCCAAAGTCCTTTACAATGGCCGCTCATTCACCCATTCACACATATATTCACACACCAATGGCGGCAAGCTACCATGCAAGGTGCCAGCCCGCTCATTGGGAGCAATTTGGGGTTCAGTGTCTTGCCCAAGGACATGTGGCCAACCGGGGTTCGACCGCCGATCTGCCAACCTTGCGATCATTAGACACTGGCTTAACCTCTTGCGCCACAGCCGCCCACTTTCATTGTCTTGATCAGCTCCATCGTTACCTGTTTCTTTGCGTCATTACATTCAGCACATACTTCTTTCTCTCCAACCCTCTTTAAAACTCAGCTTTCATTACAAATGCCATCCATCCCACCTTCCATTATCATTACCAGTATCATTCAAAAGTAATTCCAAATGCGTTATGACCAAATTAAAGAGCATGCTCATTGTGGACTTCATGTCATTTTATCAGTCATGTTCCAATACATTTGCCACTCTGTGCCATTTCCTTTTTAGCTTTCCTTTTGTTGTAGAATGTGAACCATCCATCATACGGTCCCTGTCAAACCCTCCTAACCCTAACCCTGTCCCCTCTGGATGCACTCCTCACTGATTAGCTGAGAGTAGGGCCCTGTGTTAATCTAGATCCCTGTGTGTGTCTGTGTGTGTGTGTGTGTGTGTGTGTGTGTGTGTGTGTGTGTGTGTGTCTGTGTCTGTGTCTGTGTATGCGTGTGCGTGTGCGTGTGGGTGTGTGTCTGTGTGTGCTGTGATCAGTCACGTCCAGCAGCAGCAGTTATCCAGGTCTGGCACAAGGACTGGAAACAAAGACTGCTGTTCCCAGACGATCTCCTCAGAGAAAATCTTTACTACACACAGTCTTACTCAGTATCAGCCAATAGCCTGGATGGATTATCAATTGATTCCTTCATCAGTTCATTACAATATATTGAGTACTCTCATCCTGAAACATGATGTAGATAAGATACTGGTGTAAGCTCACACCATATTAGACCTGTGGATTTTTTTGCCCAGCCCCTTGTTAAGCGTATTGTGTCTACTCTAGTGTGTGTGTGTGTGTGTGTGTGTGTATGTGTGTGTGTGTGTGTGTGTGTGTGTGTGTGTGTGTGGACTCACCTGTGCGTGTGCCAGGGTACAGCCCTGTAGTGAATCTGACAGGTAGCTGGGAGACTGCAGAGTCCCTGGGGAGAGGTCCTCAGGACTGGCCAGACCATCCCTCCACTCCTGCAACAAAATAGCACAACACATCAGGACATAACAATGTTGTTGTTGTTGTTGTTGTTGTTGTTGTTGTTGTTGTTGTTGTTATATATAACTATCAATGTCACCTTTGATAACACTATGTCTACCATGCATCAAGAATGTGGCATTTTTCTCTTCATAAGCCGGCAACACTGTCAATAGACTGTGCTGATGAAGTTGGCATCAGTTGATATTTACACTGTAAAGATATATTTACACTCCATTTGACATATCTCCCACAACAGTAATTTGTCTATTTACTCCTGAACCTGTTGATACACATACAGTACCTTGTGATGAAGATGTGGTGTGGGAAATATACACATTATTATTACCACATACCACCTACTAATGACAATTAATGAGCTTACTTAATGGGTGGTGTTCCATTTCAAACCTGTCAATCTGAAAAGGGCTTTCTTATCCAATATAGTTAGAGAGACTCTTCCATAACCCCATGTGTACAGTGATCAGTCCTTGTAGGCAGATTAACTCTCTCCATGTGAAGATATTTGACTTCAGATAAAGATAAACCTTTAGATCATAGCTAAACCGAGGTAAACCAAGATAAACGATTAGGTTGATCGGCCAGTGGTCAGTTCTCACCAGGTGTTTGTGGGTGACCGGGAGGATGGTGAGGGGCTCGTCTGGTCCCAGGAGGCTGCTCAGGTCCTGGCTGTGGCTACGAGGGGGCAAGGGAGGCGGCTTGCCCTCCAGCTTGCGGACCTGCCGTTCCCCCTTGGTGCTAGCAGTGGCGCCGGCGCTGAGCTTGCGGACAGGGTTGGTCAGCCACTTCTTCAGGGTGCTGACGGAGCGGCGTGAGCCTGGGGAGCTGGGGGTGGAGCTGCCCGAGGCCTGGGGGGGCAGAGAGGCTACAGAGGTGGAGATGCTGCCTTCACTGCCCGCTGCAGAGTAGGAGTCTGGAGAGAGAGAGAGAGAGAGAGAGACGGGGGGTCAGAGGTTACTGAACTGTGAGAGGAGGATGCGTGAAGGAATGATAAACTCTGAAAGTCAACTTCTGAGATCGAAGAGGTTTCTAGACAAATGGTTTTTTTCAAAGGGCAAAGGGTAGCCTTGCACAGATCGTTGGCATCGCAGTCTAGTTAGACAATAGATTTCTTGTGCCTGGGGGTTAGGTTTTAGCGCAGCGACTGATACACAATAAACCAGTAAACCACACAGATACACAGTAAACCACAATCAATAAAACAGAGGGAGAAGAGGATTTCCACATGGTTCTAGACGCAAGAGTGGACACTGGATGACCATTCTGTATAGAGGTGCTCTGAGGATAATGTATCTGTCTACCAGACCAGTGAGCAGTGGGGGAAAGAAAATGGTAGGTAGGTCAAAGGTAACCATTTGAGAGAACGGGAAGCAAAACCGGGAAATTAAAATAAAGAGTGAGTATAAATAGTATTTTTTTCCTCAAACACAGCTGTGCAGCTGTTAGTAGAACTATAGAGGAGCCATTGTGTAGAGTTTTGTGGAGATCACATCAGCAGTCTGCACTCCAGATTTTATATTTGGGCCGTGTGTTTGCCATACCGTATAACTGTTTGTTATAATCACATGACTGTTAATGAAACTGGCGAGAGGCAGATCAGAGGGGTTCTACTGATTTACTTGAGGTGTCATGCGACCTCAGAAATCTAAAAATATCTCTCGTCCAATCCCATCCCAGACCAGATTCTCTGATCTGGCGTGATGTCACAAGGACATGGGAAGTGAGCGCAGGCGGTAGATAGGACAGGAAGTCCACTTTAATCTTATACAAAGGAAGATCTTTGTGTGATTCTATTTGTTTTTTGTTTTTTTCTTCCTCCTCCCCCACCCTGTTCTCCCTTCCTCAGACCTCAGATAGTGTTGTTTCCTGTAAAGACGTGTGGTTGCTGGGGTCTTTTATCTGTTGTGTTCACCCCACACTTCCCATCCATCTCCCTGCCCTGGGCCTGACCTCTGACCTTTACCATCACTCTGCTACACATGGAGAAACACTCTCCGCATCCAAGGACTGTTATTGTTTCAACATGTTGAACCAACCGATATACCTGCTGGGTTTTCACACCAGCTCTGAGGTGCCCTGCTGAATGTGACAACGAGGTAGTAGACCAGACAAATGTCTCTGTATTGGGTAGTGGAGAGGATTCCTCCTTCTCAACAGGTTAGGGTTAGGGTCCCCTTCCCAAAATATACTTGGTCAGTAATCACATAATGACAATGGCATTTTGTGAATTGTTTGTTGTGTTATGTGAGAGCGAAAGATAAAGAGAGAAACCTTAGCACACTATTATAGTCTGCTTAGCTTCTTAAAGCCCTGCTTACACAAAGTGTGGCCCATTTTGTAAGCCTTTCTACATCAAAGGCAGCCAGCATAAATCCACAATCCCTTCTCAGTATTTGTGTGTGATGTGATTGGGCTTTTTCACACTTCAGGGTCAATAAATTTGTCATTGAAATACAAAGGCATCCAGTGTTCCATTCTCCTAGAATGACCCATTTTCTCCGCGCCCTTGTAGAACCTCAACCACATCAGTCTCCTTACAAAAATAGCCTTTTTTTTTCTCTCATGCCAATTGTAGTAAACACATCATACTCCTTTCATGGATGCTGATATGCATGTACTTGTGACGTGAAAGGAATATGTTCTGATTTAGTGGTAACAGCTCAACACATTCAAAACCCCTCCAAATGTGTGCGTGTCTAACACTGTCTCTCACTCACAATGTTGCATGAGGAAAACCAACTTTCATCCAGCCTCTCCTCCAGGCTCAGCACGTCATGCCATTGTTTTATAGGTTGTGTGTGTGTGTGTGTGTGTGTGTGTGTGTGTGTGTGTGTGTGTGTGCGCGCGAGTGTGTGTGAGTGCTGAGGGTGGGCTCACCACCATCCCCCACATGAAAGACTGGAGAGTGTAAGGAGATCTGTGGCTGGCAGGGATGGGGGGATGAATGGTGGGAAGAGAGGAACAGAACAGAGGGGTACAACGGAGGGAGAGGCAGAGGTCCGGAGGGAGGGGGAAACTTTGAACAAACACTTGGTCGGTATGGAAACAGAGAAACTATACAAAAGTATACAGTAAACAGTCCTACAGTACATGAAATATAAAAAGGTATCAAAATCATCAACCCATAACACAGTAACTTGTAGAGGCCGTGGGCCATATCTACTGTATGTGTTACTCTCTGAAGAATAGAGAATGGTTGTTGAAAGCTCTGGATCTGGTGTAGAGATAATGTTGAGCATTTGTGATGTGTTATTGTTGTGGTTCCCAGCAGTCCAGTCTCTCCCCTTTTCTAGTCCAGCGAGGTCATAGGTCAAAGTGCACAGACGCAACCAGTCTTCTAACCATCTCCAGACTACACTTTTACCATACAGCTGAGACAGAGGTATGATACAAGGACAAAGAGAAACATACTAGACAAAAGATACAAGATTTCAACTGGGACTGAGGATACCTTACCACTGATACAAATGCATCTACGATTGTGTGTCACAAACGGGCCATCTGAGTGTGTCATGATGATGTGATAATGCGCATATGTGTAATTGCTGAGGTTTTAGTATGGTGGGGGCTTTCGCTACATCTGCAGATGTTGCCATGGTAACCAGCTGCCGCAGTCTTTCTACCACTCAACACACGTACAGGTCACATCTCCCATTGACCCTCACAGATGTCATAGATTCTGCCTCAGTATTGGTCTGCAACCCTGTAGAAAACTACTATAGAGAATTCCATAATGGTTTTGTTCAAACGACAATGACACGGTGGACGTGACGAGAGCTTCGATAAACATCACAAAAGCATTCCCTCTCTCTCCATGCCATGGGCATACAGTATAGAATGGAGCTGATAGCATCCCCTGCTGCGTCCTCATACCACACTGCCTCTCTCTCTGTAAGCTGCAGGCCTCCCTGTCGCTGTTGTCATCATTTCCCTCCATCTGTCTCTGTCTGTCTGTCTGTCTGTCTGTCTGTGTCAGAGAGACTGGCTCAGACTATTAGACTACATACACCATCTACTGTATGATCATCCATTTAAACCGTAATGTTGAGTAGTATCAGGAATGAGCTTCTATCTGAAGGTTGTTGCAATGTACAAAGGATGGTTATGAGTATCAAGGGTGCATTTGGTACATTTGTTTTGTTTTTCCAGCCCATTCTGGAACAGCTGTTCATTGTGCATTCTCAGGCCGCTGTATACTGCAAAGGTTGTCCTTGGACAGCAAATAAGGACGAATCTCTGCAGGACCACTAAAAAACAGACACTCACATGGTACAGTATGTACAGTCACACAGGGGATGGATGGGAGCCCTGTGGAAGTTTGGTCCAATTCCCCTTTATTGATAAGTTCATAAGTGACTGCTAGTGAGCCAACAAAGTGCCTAAAAGCGTTGGCAGTAATGGAGCAGACTTGTTCACAGTGCTCCACTCCAGAGCTCTCTGGGGTCTCATGGGACCACTGGCTCTTTAGGCATCACTGGGCTTGGCAACGACACAGACACACACAGACACACACACATACACTCACTGAACACTTTATTAGGAACACCTGTACACAGTCCAAGCTAGTGTAATGGTGTGGGGAATCTTTTTTCTTGGCACACTTTTGGCCTGTTAATACCAATCAATTATCACTTGAATGCCACAGCCTATTTGAGTAGTGTTGCTGACCATGTGCATCCCTTCATGGCTATAATGTACCCGTCTTCTAATGGCTACTTCCAACATGATAATGCACCATTACACCATGTCACAAAGCAAAAGTAATCTCAAACTGGTTTCATGAAAATTACAATGAGTTCAATGTTCTTCAGTGGCCTTCCCAGTCACCAAAACGGAATCCAATAGAATACCCTTGGGATGTGGTAGTCGTAGAATGGGAGATTCACAGTTTTAAAATACACCAGAAAAATCTGCAGGAAATGTATGATACAATCCTGTCATAATGGACCAAAATCTCAAAGGAACGTTTCCAACATCTTATGGAATCAATGCCACGAAGAATTGAGGCTGTTTTGAGAGCAAAGGGCGGCCCTACCCAGTATTAGTATAGTGTTCCTAATTAAGTGTTCGGTGAGTGTACTGTACGTGCACACTCACAATCACACCTACACACACACACACACACACACACACACACACACACACACACACAGGGGAGTGGTGTTAGACGGTACTCTGCTGTGATTGTGTGATCAGCAGCACCCACTGTCAGTGTATCAGATCAAACACAGAACAGAACAGAGCTGGTCACCATGGTGCCCCCCACGTGTAACCGTGCCGTCCAGCTGAGCCTGAGAGGCTCTCAGCCTTCACACAGCCATCACCTCCCAACACAGTACTCAGACCTGAAAGGACGGATCAACATGATGATGATGATGATGATGATGATGATGATGAAAACCTTTATTGTCCCCAATGGGGACATTTTGTTGTCAAACAGCTTAGTTAGGGCAGACAGAAAACATTCAATAAATAAATAAATAAAACAGTGCAGGCTCAATAAGTAAAAAGTTCCAAGTTCCAAAGTTCCAGCTCCAGGTCTCCCCCACCCTGCAGGGCCTGGTTGTAGAGTCGGAGTGCAGCTGGAACAAAGGACTGTCCAAATCTTTTTGTACTTTGACGGGGGAGAACAAATCTGTGGCTGAACTTGCTCCTCATCCCCGCCAGCTCGCAGTACATCGGGTGGGAGGGATTGGCCAGCATGGCCGCCAGTTTTTTCCCCATCCTCTGTTCTGCCACCACCTCTAGGCTGTCCAGCCCGGTCCCCACCACAGAGCTGGCCTTCTTCACCAGTTTGTTTAGCTTCGCAGCATCCCTGGCACAGATGTTTCCACCCCAGCAGGCCACGGCAAAGAACAGAACGCTGGCAACCACCGACTGATAAAACATTCGCAGCAGCTTGTTGCAGACGCCGAAAGACCTCAGCCTTCTCAGGAAAAACAGTCTGCTCTGCCCTTTCCTGAGAAGAGCCTCGGTGTTGTCAGTCCAGTCCAGTTTGTTATTAATTTGTACTCCCAGGTACCTGTAGGAGTCCACCCTCTCGACTTCCACCCCCTTGATGGTGATGGGGGCTGGGGTCCTTCTCTTCCTCCTAAAATCCACCACCAACTCCTTTGTTTTGCTGGTGTTAAGCAACAGGTAGTTGGTGTCGCACCACTGCACAAAGCTCTCCACCAGGGCCCTGTACTCCTCATCCCTGTCGTCTGTGATGTAACCGACGATAGAGGAGTCATCAGAAAACTTCTGCAGGTGGCACTGGTCGGAGCTAAACTGGAAGTCGGAGGTATAGAGGGTGAAGAGAAAGGGTGACAGAACAGTTCCCTGGGGGGCACCGGTGTTGCACACCACCACCTCAGACTGACAGCCCTGCAGTCTCACATACTGACGTCTGTCTGTGAGGTAGTTGTGGATCCAAGCCGTCAGGGAGTCCTCCACACACATCACTGCTAGTTTGTCAGCCAGCAGTGATGGCTTGATGGTGTTAAATGCACTGGAGAAGTCGAAGAACATGGTCCTCACCATGCTCTGTGGCCTCTCCAGGTGTGTGTAGGCCCTGTGCAGCATGTAAATGATGGCATCCTCCACCCCAATGCTCTCCTGGTATGCAAACTGCCGGGGGTCCAGGAAGTCCTTCACCTGGGGCTTAAGGTGTTGCAGCACTAGCCTCTCCAGGATCTTCATGACCTGTGGTGTCAGGGCGACAGGTCTGTAGTCGTTTGGGGTGCTGGGCCGTCCCTTCTTTGGCACTGGGACGATGCAAGAGGTCTTCCAGAGCTGTGGCACCCTCCTCAGTCTTAGAGATAGACTGAAGAGATGTTGGAATGTGTCCGCCAGCTCTCCAGCACACACCTTCAGAACCCTGGGGTTGATGTTGTCTGGACCTCTGGACTTGTTCACATTCACCCTGGAGAGCTGCCTTCTCACCTGCTCAGATGTTATAAAGCTGTGAGTACAGGTGTCTCCAGGTGTGAAGCATGCTCCCTGGCTCCTGGTGTTGGTAAGGGGAGGCAATTGCTGCTGGGGTGTGAGGGGGTCAGGGGGAGTGGGGGCTACTGTTGCCAGGGGTGCGGTACATTGGAGAGGGGAGGAGAGGGTCGGGGGCTGTGGGGGGTGACAGGGGGGATGGTTGGTCAAACCTGTTAAAGAAGCAGTTCAGGTCATCCGCCTGCTCTCGGGTCCCCTCCACCACAGTATGTGGCTGCTTGTGGCCCGTGATCTTCTTGAAACCCTTCCACACCTCCTTGGAGCTGTGGGCCACTAGCCCGCCCTCCAATTTCCTCCTGTATTCCTCTTTGGCTGCTCTCAGCTCCTTCTTCACCTCCTTCTGAGCGGCCCTGGCTCCCTCAGTGTCCCCTGCCTTAAACAGCCTCCTCTTCCTTTTCAGAAGGTTCTTGATGTTCCCATTTATCCACGGCTTGTTGTTAGGAAAGCACCGTACCTTTTTAATGGGGACGATGCTCTCCTCGCAGAACTTGATATAGTCTGTGACACAGTCTAGCAGACCATCTATGTCCTCCCCGTGGACTCTCTGGAACATCCCCCAGTCGGTTGTTTCAAAACACGCCCTCAGCTCCTCCTCCACGTCTTCTGACCATTGCTGGACAGTCCTGGTGGTGATAGGCAGCCTTTTTATGATAGGGGTGTATGTTGGTTCCATCCAGACCATGTTGTGATCGGATGCCCCTAGTGGCGGGAGGGCAGTGGATGTGTAAGCTCCCTTCACATTGGCATATAGTTTGTCTAGTATTTTGTTCTCCCTTGTTTTACATGTGACATTCTGGGTAAAATCCGTCAATGTCTTTTCCATATTTACGTGGTTGAAGTCCCCATTCACAATGACAAATGCGTTTGGGTGTGCAGTCTGTAGCCCCGCGATGCAGGAATGGATGACGTCATTTGCGCGCGCTGGGGCCGCACTTGGGGGAATGTAAACAGTCACGGCCACAACATGGGAGAACTCTCTCGGACAGAGATCTGGCCTCAAACCTAGCGCCAACAGTTCTATGTCTGGAGTGCAGACTTGCAGTCATCAGGCCTGCATCATCATAAACCATTCTCAGCCCTCTCTCTCCCTCTCTCTCCCCATATCTCTCTCCCTCTATCTCCTCTTTTCCCTAGCACTGGGTGAACCCTAGATTATATTTCACCCACTCAGAGGAAATGGACACGCTTGTCAGTAGGCCGTACTGTACTGTAAGGTATGGTGCATTAAAACCCACTGTCCTCAGACAACCTGGCTCTGTTGAGAACAGGATGCCTCTTGTCTGCAGGTTTACGACCAGCGTCTCAGGCCCCTTGATTGCTCTCATTGCTCCGTTTTATTTTGGTCTCTGCCCTGATGTTTATGCTCTTGGTCTGGTCGTTTGTTTTTTTGTGCTCCTTTGGTTAATGAGTGCTGGCACTTGGCTGTTCTCCCCTCGCTGGCTCTCCTCCCTCCCCTCTTCACTCTTCGCTCCACCTTCACTTCCTACCCGCACTGCACCCTCACTGACAGCGCCGCCCAGCGGCTAGACCTCAACACCCTGCTTTTTCCCCATGTTTCCCCCTCCACCTCCTCCCCCCTCCATCCACTCCCTCACCCCCTGACAGGGTAACCTCTCTGCACTGCAGCAAGCTCAGGTCCCACCCTAAGAGACCCCTGATCCACCTCAGCTCAGCTCAGTCAGCCATAAAGGCGCTGAGACCAGCAATAACCAAGACACACACGCACACACACACACACACACACACACACACACGCACGCACACACACGTACACCTGATACAGAGGCAGGGGGAGAAGCATCTCCCGCCTCCTCTGGTCTCTGTGATTTACACAGGCCTGGCTGGGAAGCCGGCAGATTGAACTTAACCACAGCAGCTCTCCAGGAGCGGAGTAGGGAGTGTGCTCTGGTCTAGAGGGTGTCTGAATGGGCAGGAGAGAGAGAGGGATGAGAGGGAGGGAGGGAGGAGGAGGAGGAGATTGAGAGGCTGGTGATTCATGGGGGCATAAATAAAGGTTAGAACATGGCCAGGGGGAGGGAGGCGGGGTCAGCACCACCAGGCAGGGTGAAATTCAAACATTGTGTGTCTAAGGAAGAGGAGGGTCTGACCCCCAAGGGCTCACTCACAGGATGGTACTGGCACGGAATATCTGTAGAACAACAGGGCAAGGAAATATACACACATCTACATGTACACAAACACACACTGTGCACACTTTGCATACACAGACAGGCACACTTGCTTGTGTGTGTGTGTGTGTGTGTGTGTGTGTGTGTGTGTGTGTGTGTGTGTGTGTGTGCACACCTGTGCATGTGTGTGTGTGTGTGTGTGTGTGTGTGTGTGTGTGACTCAATGTGCGTGTGATGAGCTGCTCTATGAGAAAACTGTTGAGCGGGCTGGGCTACTCAAGGTCACGCGGGACTACGTAAGCTTACGCGTAGCCTACGGCGTCGACTTTACGAAGAACTTTAAATCGGCCTTTAGTCAGTGAGGGAGGTGAACAGTGATTTCCTGTCCACAATGGGCTCATGGCACCTACTAACCCACTGTCCACAGGGTTGGCTGGGATCTCACTCTCATCATTAGTCTCTTACACTCGAGAGAGAGAGAGAGCACTAAATGAAATAGTCCTCACTACAAGCTAGTGTGAAGTACACAACGTCATTATAGGCTCTCAGCCATCATCAGACAGGCTGAGCATCAACTCTCAAACAGAGGTGAGGGCTTTTTTTTGGGGGGGGGGGCATAGAGATAGGTTGAATAGAATAGATGATGCATTAATCCCATTGATGTCAACATGCTGAACTATGAATCACTGAGCCAGTCAGATCTAGATCTAGAACATAGTCGTGTGATAATGCAAACTGTCACAGGCTGTGAAAGAGATTGTTGAATCCAGTGGGAGCAAAATGGATTCAGCTGGAGTTATGGATCACTTGCAAATATTTTGACACCCTCATTATTTGAGTCAGTGTTTCACTGTGACTGTAGCAATGTGAATCTAGCCACACAGTAGTTGAGCTTCGGTAGTTGAGTCGAAGAAACCACTAGCTACGTTCCATTTTGTAGGAGAGCCGTACTTAAAGATGACCCTCTCTGCTTCTCTGCCTCACCCACTGTCAGGCTGTGTCCTCACTAGCACAACTCCCAGACTGCAAGGCCAACATACTGCTTCAATTCTATGTGGTATGCTAGTGTGGATAGTCAAGAGATCAGGGTTTGACCATGGCTGTGTCACACTCATACTGAGACAAAAAAGCATGTGCGGATTGTAGATCCATGCATGGTAAACTAAAACTTCTGTCTGTCTGTCTGTCTGTCTGTCTGTCTGTCTACCTCTGTGTGTGTGTGTGTGTGTGTGTGTGTGTGTGTCTGTGTTTACTGCGCTATAGTTTGTCCCTCTTTCTCTCAGGCTGAGGCCCATGTGTCCACCATATTTAATGATTGACGTCATCACACTAACCTTCATTTTTTTAATGCTTTGCCTGGAGTAAAGTCTGTTGATTAGTATCGAGTGGTCAGGGACAAATCAGTCAACGATGTAGACAGGTAATGAATCAACACTATAGCTTTTCTGTCCTAGACAAGGTGCAATCACTCACGGTGTGTGTGTGTGTGTGTGTGTGTGTGTGTGTGTGTGTGTGTGTGTGTGTGTGTGTGTGTGTGTGTATGTGTGTTAAAGCAGTAGTTAGCCTTGCCCAACAGCAGGGCTCTTTCAGATGGCACTGCATGGCTGGCAGCCCATTCAGGAAGTGTGTGTATGTGTGTGAGATTGTGTGTGTGTGTGCACTGATAATCATTGTGATGATCAGTTGTGCCCCCCCCCACCACCACACACACACTGCTGTTTAAGGGTATACATAACTGCCATTAAGCCTCAAGTGCCTGAGAACACCAAGCAAATTAAGAGCAAATTGTAACTCCATATGGCAGCTGTGGCAGTTCCAGGCCTGGTTGGAGAGAGTGGCTGTGCATTGAAGAGATGAATGCTCTTCTCCTGGCCTGTGTCTGCAATCTAGAAGGACATGGAGCTCTATGTCTGTCTCAGAAGATATGGTTTATACTGGTTCCATCTGAGGATGCTATGAGCTCCACTCTCTATACAACTGGGTACCTGGGTGAAGAGACAGCCCTTTCTATAGGATCCATGGTTTTCTTCACATGCTGACAGACTTTTTTCACTCAAATCAAATTGTCTAACCAAGGCTTAGTCTAAGTTAGATTTGATTTGTCTTTGATACAATCTGACGCAATGTCCATGCTGAAGTCAAAATAATACAGCATGGAGATCTTTATCCAGTATGTTCTATTAAGCCAGATTCAGATCTTGATATGAGAGGAAAGCGCACCATGTAAGCTATATCGGTTTCTCTTGGTAGTCTGTATGATTGCATTCAAGCTCAGCTTCTCAGTCCATCCCATGGTGGCCTATTTCTCCTAGCTCCCATTGCCATAGCAACTAAACCCATGTAGGAGAGGGGAGTGAGGGAAATCCACACAAAAGATAAGCCGTCAGAGAAACATGAACTCAGCCTAAATGTATATACACACACACGCACACACACACACACACACACACACACAGTACTAAAACACTTCACACTCTCAAAAGCCAAATTAAGCAGAGCCGCTCTCTGAGATTTGTGTTCCGAGATTATACTCTGTATAAAGTGAGTACACAGTGTGCTTCTCAAAAGTGTACCTGTCAGCAAATGTTTTTCAAAGACAAGGGCACTCTAGATAAGCTTACCGCCATTATAATACACAAGGACATTACAGGAATAGGGGAATATATTGAAGCACTCAAGCCACCATGGCTGCCATTGAGTAGGAAACAGAGGAGGAGAAAACAAAGGAGGATCTAAGCTAATAGATAGGTTTGCAGGTCAACAAAACAGTGTGTTTGTGATCATATCACAGACATATTGTGATCTGTACTGTACAGTATACCGTGTCTATGGCCTATGTGATGTCTGTAGCAGTGTTTCCCATTAATTACCTAGACTGTGGTGGTCCGCCATAGTGTAATTTGTCGTCGTCCCCCTTTAGAGGGTCCGAGGTCCACCCACCATAGTCTCACACTGCTGTAGATAGAGAAGAAGCAACAGATACTGGAACCACAATAGGTCTTTGTCTAACTTCATCAAAGCAGCTGCTAACTGTCATCATTCTACTCACTCCCCTATGTGACTGAGATCACCAGAGACAAAACATATTGGTCATTCACTATGTGATGACTTTTTAATCTAATGTTTTTAATCAACTATAAATCTATTACAGAGCGGGTTAACCTTTTCTAGACGCAACAAAGAGTGTTGTCATGGTCAGTCTCTCTATGAGAGGACAGTACACACACAACTATCCATGAATGTCACTAAATGTATTGTTCAGCTCCTAAACACATACACATTATCTCTGCTCTCTCTGTTATGGAACATTTCTCAGCCAGTCCTCTGTCAAGGATTCTCCAGGGAAAACAGACACGAACGTCAGCCAAAGTAGAGAGGGTTTCAACTGACAAGCTCAATACGGTGATGTTTCCTTGAGATTCACAATGGGGGAATGTGTAGCATAGTGTATCATGTACAGATGGCAGCGAGAGGTTCAAAGCTCAAAGTGGATATTGCAAATTGAATCCAATGACGCTTTATTGCATTAGTCTACTCTTAGCTGAAGGGAGCATACTATGAAGAGCTGAAATAAACACACATTGTGCCAGTTGCACAGTTTAGGTATGTGGTAATCCTGTTGCACTAATTGCCTGAGTCATGAAGGAGAAGGTAGATGAGGCTGAGAGTGGAGGTGTGATCAGAGAGGTGGAGAAGTTGTTCCTCTCCTCTCTTTTCCTTTTCTGGAAGATTATTTCTAAACAAGGTATGGAATGCACTCCTGTGTTTAATAATTTGTTCTCTCATTCTTCTCCTCTGCACGTTTACAAACACCGCCTTGAGGAAGAGAGAGAGCGAAACGCATGGGAGCAGAG
>NC_137676.1:48771427-48773927 GCF_963989245.1 Nansenia antarctica
TCCTTCTCTCACGCTGTGTCGTGTTCCAATCGATGATTCCTCCCTGTTAAACGCTCATATTTATGCATGTCGTTACTGTATATATTTCGTGCCTTTCAATGTCTCTTGGCAACTCAGTTCTGCGACACACATGCAGTAACGACACACACATTCACATTTCATAAAGCAGTGCTGAGGAACACATTTATTTGATTCATCCATCATTAAGCATTGATTAAGAGGGGTTTGCTGGCTGTGGCTGGATGGAGGGGGAGATTGCCATTGATTTAAGTATTTGTCTCATACGCATTGCAGATTGCAGTTACTTCTCTGGCTGGGGACTGTGGAGGTGAGAGTCCCATAACATCTTATCTCACCTCTCTGGGTCTCTCAGTGTTATATAGATATACAGTATATAGTACCGTAGATATAAAAATGATTCATCATTAATGCTGAATGGTGGCAGTTAGAATTTCTATTGTGGGTCTTTATTTTCCTTTTTTCAAGAACAGTCACTGTTTGATACTGTATAGCCTGTATTGGGTCTAGTGTTTTACCTGCCAGCTACTCCCCCATGTCTGAATCTTTTTTTTCCTTCTTTTTTTAAAATATGTTTTTAGGGCATTTCTGCTTTTAATTGGATAGAGTTAGTAGAGATTGACAGGAAGGATGGGTGACAGAGAGGAGGGATGACATGCAGGATATGTCGATGGCCAGAATCAAACCGGGGGCCCTGCGATTACAAGTGTGCTACGCCACCAAGCCGCCCTTATATCTCTGAATCTGTGACAAGCTAATACTCTGACATGCCTTGACATGAGTTGACAGAGAGTGGTCTTCAGAGCTGGGACTGGCACGTTCACACCCTCATCTCACACTGTTTCCCCTACAAACACCACAACACTGAGAGTAGGTATGCTGTCTGTGGTAACTCACTTGTGCTTCAGTGGGTGTGTAGGCAGTAGGCACAGAGCTTAATTTGGTTCAATTAAAACTTGGATGAATACATGGCAGGCGGCAGAGGGAATGTTTGATAAGAGGAAGGGAATGAAATGATATTAAATGTGCAGGGAGAGACAGGCTGTGAAGGGGAAATAAAAGAGGGAGGGTGTGCGTGGAGAGAGAGCCCCATATGGACTAAATCAGACTCCATCTGCCCAGCTCAGTGAGTTGTATTAAAATCAAGCAAGCAATGTTCCTGCCCAGCATCCCAGTCACATTCACTGGGTTTCTGGTAGGTTCTGGTGCAAGGGAAGTCACACACTTCTCTATCAAATATGAAGAGGAGGAAGTGTGTGTGTGTGTGTGTGTGTGTGTGTGTGTGTGTGTGTGTGTGTGTGTGTGTGTGTGCGTGCATGCGTGTGCGTTGCTATTCATACTGTATTTATACCGTTCATTTTGAAGCCTCTGTTTTAAGACAGACTCTCCAGGGCACAAATCCACGTCACCTACTCTCGCTGGAACCATAAAGAGAGATCAAGAGGTTTGTTAGGTATTGCTGCCAAGTATAAAACATCTGATCTTATTAGATTAAGAAAAATTACTTCATGTTGGCTCAAAACAGGGCTTACCGTGAAAATATTTTCCAACAGCTTCAAATGATAACAGGAGCAGTGGGGGTACCCCCCTCTCTATAGACCTGGTAGTGAATCCCGTTATGTAAGAGCAGGAGATTAAACTGGAGGCATCTGAGGTATTTCAGTGGCCTTCAGAGAATGCTCTGAAATAATAAGAAAGTCCAATCCACAAGCCCCCTATGCCTGAGCCACACTGGGTAACTCCACTGCATATCATTTTGATATATATGGTTCAGGGAGGAATGTGTAAGCAGCCTGGCACCGTCGTGTAAACCTGTACTCTACCGGGACCATGTTGTTTTAACTCTGCCTCCAAGCCCACGGAAATCCATCCTGTGTGTGTGTGTGTGTGTGTGTATGGTGTATGTGTGCGTGTGTGTGTGTGTGTGTGTGTGTGAGTGAGGAATAGAGAGAGCGAGAGAGAGAGATCAATGAGTCACTGTTTTGTTTAAGTCTCACTGTTTTGGGAGATTGTGAGAGATTGTGCTTGAGCGAAATGTGCTTGTCTGTGTGTGTCTGCTATCTGGTAAATGTTACAAGAGCGAGTTCTGGGTCTTGTATACATTATAAACAAACGGGTGGGTCTTAGGACTTCATGTGCTCTGGCTTTGTTGTTATTACGTATCATGCCACCCGCTGTTTTTACTCAACCTCAGAATTCTAATGGACTACTGCTTTTCCTGCTGCACTTCATTAGAGCAAACCCCTGAAATGGAGAGAGGGAGTTTTGTTTAAGTCTCACTATTTCGGTTAAAGGAATTGTTCAGGGTGGCTTTGACCCCCTAGTGTCACCACCTATCTATCCACAGGTTACACATAACTAGCCAAGACTCTACACACACACACACACACACACACACACACACACACACACACAACATGCACACACACACTCCCACCCCCACACACACACACACACTCTTATTTATATATACTATAAATCA
>NC_137676.1:48776427-48886061 GCF_963989245.1 Nansenia antarctica
TCTTGGTATGGGTTAGCAAAAACTGTGTGTGCATGTGCATATGCATGTGTGTGTATGCGTGTGTGTGAGAGTGCATAGTGGGGTGCATATCTTACTGTAGGGGTCCGTCCCACTCACAGTGCAAAGTACAATAAAACAAACACAGTAATTTAGCTGATCGTGTCTGATACCAACATCAACCAATATCAACAATGTCTATTTCTATTTGACACTTATGAGGTCCTCTCCAAAGTTGTTACCATACTGTACATGGAGTCCAACTCATGTTCAAACTAGGGGAGCAAAACATAGTTTTAAGCCAGCCATACCATGCGGCTATGGGAAGATGCAGCTGGTGCCAAAATCCCAATTGAAATGTTAAACTTTGCACTCCATCTGGCAAAATAAGGCTGTCTTTCTATTATTTCCTAATATTACACGTAATCTTCCTAATCTTCTCCCTGGGAACAATTATATATTTTTTCATAGCCTACAAGCCACATAAGCTTTTTTTTGTTTTTTATTAGACATTTTTCACATAATTGAAGCCAGGTCACAAGCACACATGCACGTCCAAGGCACGTGTGTTGGTGAAAAGTAAACCCGATGCAGATCAGAAAAACACTGAAACGTGCCTCTACATTAGCAACTGACTGTGCCTGCATTGTTGTCACCAATCAGACGTCGTTATGAACACTATGGCGCCCATAAGTGGCTTTTCCTGAAACTACCAGTATGTAGATTTGAGCCTTAAAATAGTGTTAAATTGCCATGATAAATCAGTAGTGATCAAGAAATGAGATCACTTGATAAAGTTGAAAATCTGGTTAGTCTACCCCTAATCCTATTTTATGTTTGATTAGTTTAAAACGATATACCCACAATCGCAGCTATTAGAACTCCTAGCAAATGTACATTTTCAAATGTTCAATGCAGCCAAAAAGGGCAGCAAGGTGTAAAACAACATGCTTTACCTTTAAGGAAGCAATGCCGGCTATACATGATATGTGTATGAATATGTAGCGGAGGTAATCAGTAGCCTTGCCTGAGACCTGAACACATGCATAGGCTTTCTCTTGGGGACATTGCGCAGGTTGTGCACCAGGAGACCCTGCTACACGGGAGACCCAGGTTTGAATCCCAGTTGGTCACATACAGGATATAAGCTTGATGACATGTAATATGATGTGAGACCTGTTGGCATTAGCTCCCAGTGCCCTGAGCTCCCAGTGACTCATCCCAGTTTCAGAAGCGGCACAGCGCCAGCTCGTGTTCCTCTCTGAGGGCACAGTTGGAAACCAGAGAGGCCTGGGTACTGCCTGCCTGGCACACAACTCCTCAGCCCAGTCAGCAAACACCAGCCAGAAGGTGTCTCCTTTTCTGTCTCAGTGGGCATGGCTCCTACCCATCTACCCATCCATCCATCCCTCTGTGACAGGGTGCTGATGGAGGAGTGCCAGTTTGTTCCTGCTGTCTGAAGGATTGGGTCTAAACCAACAGAGATGCCACCCACACACACACACACACACACACACACACACACACACACACACACACACACACACACACACACACACACACACACACACACACACACACCCACACACACACACACACACACACACACACACACACACAGACACACAGACACTCCTCCCACAGTCTCCCTCTTGGGGAGACACTTAACTCTCTATCATGGTGCTGCAGAAGACTGTCTGTGCTCTTTAAATCTTTAGGGGATTAAAGAACAATTGCTTTGCTTTGAGGATTATAGAATGAAGGGCTGAAAGGACTGATATCAAAAGCGAGAGACTGGAATGCTAGGAATCGTAGTGTAACTGTAATAGGGACCTGCTCAATATAATTCTATATATAAACTGTGGTTCTATATACGTTGTCTGACGTGAGAAACCACTGTATACAGATCTGAACAGTGAATATATTGAAGAGAGTATAGTATAGGCAATGTGAGCCCAGCTATTCAGCTGAATTGCACTTATAAAAGTTGACCAAAAGAGGGAGTTTAAACCAGCCAATTCTTTTTTTCCACTGAGGCTGCTGGCTCAACTTCTCAGCACCACAGATGATAACATTGCACATATGTGACAGGGTCTGGTGAAAATGTCCCCAAGTAGGGCAAGGTCATTTTTCATTTTTTTACAGATTATGAAAGTGCAGATTGTAAACTTTCAAATTATGTGTCATACATTGAAATCAACAACTGAAAATAATTGAAGCATGCTTATTCTGTATGTATTCTGTCTGTTATTCTTATTCTGTATGTTTTCTGTCTGTTATTCTTATTCTATATCAAATGTTGCATATTTGAATGATGATACACCTCAAACCAAATACCGGGTATCACGTTGGTAGCTAGCTAGCAGCTAGGTTGCTGGGTTCATCGCTATGAACATCTAACTGCATGTTTAGCACATCACAACATGCTGATAGAACATCAACATGCTAAAAAAACATAACCACACATATTTAGATGATCTCACAGTCTTCAAAGCTTTTGAACATGTCTTAAAACATTAAAACTTTGTTTACAAGTCATGTGTCACGAAGCAGGATGGCAGATGATACAGTGACTTGAGAATTGCCAGCATGTGGACGTTTTCACCAGACCGTGTCACACAGTCGAAACAGATTTTATATTTTCTTTGTGTTTCAGCTTTCCCTGTACTACTGTCATTATAAGTGCATGGCAATGGCCTAAGTAGGTCTTGCAGTTACTCTCATGAGCTGTAATGATTCTATTACTGTAAGTATTGGTTGAACTTTGTAGTTGCAAGGCAACCTCAGCATACATCATCACTGGAGCACAGTTTATATAATTCTCTCAATAGTAAATAAGACTTCTAGACAGATGAACATTGACTTTGGCATCAGAGCCGTGTGTAAAGTCATGAATGTCAGTCGAGGTATGGAAAAAATGCCCCTTTTTCGCTGCGCTACAGTATTCCAGGAAAGGAGGAGTGGGAAAGGGGGATGTGAGGTGAAGCGTATATTAACATCCATACATCTCTATTCCTCCACCCCTCACCCCTCCCTCTCACTCTCTCTCTGGCTTTCCCTCCATCTCCCACCACACAGACACACACACACACACACACACTAAACATGATTCATACACACACACACACACACACACACGTCCAAGCTAAGCATAAACACAGATGTGGGAAATCAGTCCGGCCCCTGAGCATGGTGATGATGGTGGATTGGAAAATCTATACATGTACATACTGGAACATGTAGCTAAGCCCCTATGAAGGCTCACGATGAATGCCTGTTTTTGTCTTTTCCACTGGAGCGGAGTGAGGCATTATTGATCTATGGGTGTTGTATATTCAATTTAGGAGAGTAGTTATTCAGTGTAGAGGAGACTGGCTGGAATCAGAATCACCTGTTCAGTTCATTTTTATGAGACACCACAAATCTAACTGTTGCAACACATCATAATCATGTTGCACATACACATTATTTATTCTCTCTCTCAGACGCTCACTTCCCTCCACCCCTCTATCTCTCTTTCTCTCTCTCTCTCTCTCTCTCTCTCTCTCTCTTGGTCTTTCTCTCTCAGAGCTGAACGCCAATTAAGGCGAACCGGCATCTCCAGGGGGAGGTTTTGGCAGGGGGCCCGTGGCTGCAGCCTGGCCCTCTCATCGGCAGGGTGCTGTTGTGTTTACTGGCCCGTCTGCCTGTCCTGTCCTCAACTGCTGCTGCAGAGAGCAGGCCCAGAGCAGTGAGCACAAACAGAAACGTACAGAAACACTACCCACGTTTAAGGAAAGCACCGTATCACCGAACACCACCCTTCTACAAACAGTACGGTACACTCCAACCCCAAGCCAACCCCCACCCACCCCCAGACACACATACAACACTAGACCTGGCAACACCCACTATCTCTCTCAGTTCTTCTTCTCTTTTCCATTGAACGTCGGGGTGTAATCTGGGATGTCCTGAGCTGCACTCTGGAGACAGTTAGAAGTCAGAATTCCCCTCCTCTCCCTTGAACTGGAACAAAGGCTTACAGCCACATAGATCGATGTTCCCTCTCCCTCTCTGGGACTTGTCTGTGTATCCTACAACAGTCCTGTGTGATGTGTGCTGAGGTGCATAGGCTGATGAATGTGGCAATGGCTTAAGTCTGAACCCAAACGCCACCCAAAGGAGGGAACAATAGCGAAACACTGGCTAAGCAGTGGCCAAACGCTGGCCACACATGAAGAGGTGGCCCAGCCTTCCTCCTGACTGCTTATGAACTTCGATCGTTTTCTACAGCACTCACTCAATGGTTGTATAGGATGTGCTGTGCAGGGCTCTACAGTGCGACCATTTCACTCGCATTTGCGACAAAAAATACATCTGTGCGACTAGAGAAATAAATTCACGAGCACACGTGCGAGTACCGTTTTTTTTTTTAATTATTATTATTATTTTATTTTTTTATTCTAAAAATAAATCTGCGCGAACCGTGTGGCCACATTTTAAGCCGTCAGCCAGCCCGCTACGACCACGGGAAGTCATGTTAAAAGTGAAGTTACTTCTGTTAAACTGGCGCTAAGCTAACATCGCTAATCGCTAACTCCCTCCTGGGCCTTAAAGAGACAAGCGCCCTTTTCTCATCTCAAGCTTCATTAGCTTCATTAGCTCACCACATCTACAGATTTGGTCCCACACACTCCAGATTTGAACCCAAGGTTACAACCAGGGTTAACTACACAGGGTAGAAAGTAGAAAGCTCTCAGACCTTCAGAACCCATTGAAAGTAGTGGAGGTACTCCAGAAGTCCAAATGCATTTCTAATCCTAGGAAACCCTAGGAAGCAAGTTGCCTAATGGCATGAAAATGCAACATGTTGTACTTGAGTGTGGCAGAGAGGTGGGACCCCCGGGGATGGTGGTGTGCTAACAGCTAGCCGCCGCAGAGGCACCGTGCTGGGCTGGCCACCTCCACATGTCACCACCCCGGGCAGCATGGGGCTGGGGACTGGTCATCTGGATGTGGGGTAGTTTAATACCCCTAGATGTGGAGTTGTCTGGCCACCGTGTGTGACTGATGTAGCCTGACCCAGCAGCAGGGAGGTGGGCAGCATGGAGACAGACCTCTGCATGGCCTGGCTGGGCTGCTAGCTGACAGACCTAGCCCTAAAGCCTGGCTGGGCTGCTAGCTGCTAGCTGACAGGCATGACATGGATGAATGAATGAACATGCTGCTAACCAGGAGAACTTGACACAGCTAGTTACCATAATACAATGCCATCAACTCTGCGTCTAGTAGGGCTGTAGGCATGGGCCAATGTGTGATTTTGGTGCAAAAATTGCAAAATCACTAATAAAAATGTGTTATAATTACATTTTTCACTGTGCTCCTAAATTTCTTTGTGTGCCCCTAACATTTTTCATTTAGGAGCACATGTGCTCCTAGTGAAAAAGGTTAGCGTAGAGCCCTGCTGTGTCAGTGGCTCAAGCATATCCTATCCATCCATTCCTATGCACATGCACATGAACACATATGTGCATGTATAGGCACCCACACACATACACACACACACACACACACACACACACACACACACACGTGTATACTTTATTTGGGTTCACAGTAAACCATTACATCACACACACACACACACACACACACACACACAAACACACACATACAGTATAAAGCCCTGCATCCCCTAGCCTAGCCCTCTATCCATGGTTCCAGGGTAGTAAAGTAGTCAGTGGGTGATAATCAAAGCCCTTTTAAGGTCACATATATCTCAGTCGATGGGTCCCTAGAGACAGACAGCACACTACAGAACTGCACATTCCCCTAACCTCTCTCCTGAAAGAGGATGTGGAAAAGGGCAACATCAGATGGGCTGTGTACTTAAGTCAACTCTGTACTGCCAGACAGTGAATAATGATAAATGATCCTCTTTACTTTGTCCTCAAAGGAGGGGAGTGAGTGCTTGGCCTCATGTGCCTCTCGGAGACGCACAAACAAACTATCAAAGCGTGGATGAAAGGTGTCTGAGGTGGTGTTGTTATTCATCTTGGCACAACAGAAATTCTTTAATTTCCACCTCTGCTGGCTATTGTAGCTGTTGAGCTTTGATCGCTTTGAGGATTTTTTGACTCATGATTCTTTAATGCTACAGCCAGGACTGCATTGTTATAATGAAGTGTGTTTCTAAGAGCATCTTATCATCAATGATAGTCCTACCCCAAAATGAAGATGAAGATCATCAGAACGCCAAAATGTTCCTAATACTTTATGAAGACTCTGTCTGAAGAAGTCTGTTGCTATACGGGCATTGCATTGCATTGTTAAGTGTGCTTGCAGTAGCAAGCAGCACTTATTAGTATTGTACATATATATTTATTTATTATTATAGCAAAATTTGGCCCGGCTACTCGTCCCACAGTTTTGGCACTAGGTAGACATGAGAGGTGTCAAAACGTGCGGCTCATTCCAACTTGCGTTACTATTGTTACGGCATACGGTTTACCCACAATGCCCCGTTTAGAGGACAAAATGAATGGGCCGATATTCAAAAAACACCACAGCTCGGCCTCTGAGTGACGTAAAAACACACGGTCTTCGACGGGGGGTGCAGGGGTGTTAGCTAACTAGCGCTAACTAGCACTAACTAGTAGCTAGTTAGCTAGTGCTAGTTAGCCCTGCCCCTGGGTGAGCTAGAGAAACGCGGTCTTCGCCGGGGGATGCAGTGGAGTGGCCCGGGAGGCGGGGGCAAGCACACTTCACAATTTCCACAGGAATTGTCCCTGTCTAGTTCAGGTTTACTCTCATAGCAAGTAGTACAGATGAAGGATTTACCCAACTGTGAACCTATCTCTACCATTTGGCCCATTGCATATTCCTTGCTATTCTGAGGTGGAGACATACCCTGTCGTCTCTACTAATATTGTAACTCTTACTTTGTCTGTGTAGATAGTATATCCTGCTACCACTCTTCCTAAATCAATAGGTAGTATTCATGTTTCATCAGTATGGGTTAGAGGGTTGAGACATGTGGTGTATGTGTCCGGCATGTCTGCGTATGTGTGTGTCTGTGTGTACGCCTGTGTGTGTGCGTGAACACTTTGCCACGGTTACTGGTTGATTGCAGCTTCCTGTAGTTGGTTTAAGCGTGCAGCCTGACAAAGACAACATCATAAAACCGAGTGTCACACGTACGGACATCCATCACTACGACATCCATCACTACATCCATCACTACATCCATCACTACATCCATCACATCCATCACTACATCCATCACATCCATCACTACATCCATCACTACATCCATCACTACATCCATCACTACGACATCCATCACTACATCCATCACTACATCCATCACTACATCCATCACTACGACATCCATCACTACATCCATCACTACATCCATCACTACATCCATCACTACATCCATCACTACATCCATCACTACATCCATCACATCCATCACTACATCCATCACTACATCCATCACATCCATCACTACATCCATCACTACATCCATCACTACATCCATCACTACATCCATCACATCCATCACTACATCCATCACTACATCCATCACATCCATCACTACATCCATCACTACATCCATCACATCCATCACTACATCCATCACTACATCCATCACTACATCCATCACTACATCCATCACATCCATCACTACATCCATCACATCCATCACTACATCCATCACTACATCCATCACTACATCCATCACTACATCCATCACATCCATCACTACATCCATCACTACGACATCCATCACTACATCCATCACATCCATCACTACATCCATCACTACATCCATCACTACGACATCCATCACTACATCCATCACTACGACATCCATCACTACATCCATCACATCCATCACTACATCCATCACTACGACATCCATCACTACATCCATCACTACATCCATCACATCCATCACTACATCCATCACTACGACATCCATCACTACATCCATCACTACGACATCCATCACTACATCCATCACATCCATCACTACATCCATCACTACGACATCCATCACTACATCCATCACTACGACATCCATCACTACATCCATCACTACATCCATCACTACATCCATCACTACGGCGTACTTTACGAAACAGTGGAAACCCACAGTATGTGTATGACCTGGGGTAGAAGAGTGGGGGACAGGGGGTAGGAGAGTGGGGGGCAGGGGGTAGAGGAGTGGGGCACCCTGGTGAGAGTTCTGAGAAATACAACCAACTGTTCTGGTCTAGAGAGAGAGAGAGGCCGGCACTGGACTAACTATTGTACAGTTATTTGAGGAAGTGAAGAGATATACTGTAGCAGAGGAAAAGGAGAACAGAATGAGGAGAGAGAAGGAGAGACGCGAGAGGGAGCAAAGGAAGAAGACAAAGGAAAGGAAGGAGAGGAAAGGAAGAAAGGAGAGCGAGTGACTTTCCTGGATGCCACTGCTGGGTCTGCATGTGATTTAGGGAAACGCTCAACACTGGCACCGTCCCTTGATTCCTGGGAAGCCACTAGAAGGCATCTTGTTTCTAATGTGAAACAGATGCGTCATCTCCTGTGTTCTATGAAACCCAGTATGAGAGTAGGGGCCTCATTTTTCCTCCTTTGCCTCCTCTTCCTCTTCCTCCTCCTCCTCCACCACAGACACAGCAAGGGATGGAAACATGACTCTGATCTCTACCAGCCCAGACCTACCCATAGCAGGATACAATCACACTACATTACCATCAGCACTCACTCAGGCATCTGAATGTTTCATCTTAATGCTTCACAAGTTATCTTTACTGCTTAACCTGAATGTCGTTCTTGTAACGGAAAGGTGTAGATATTGTATGTGGTGTCAGGTAGAAGGTATCAAGAAACGAAGAGGTGTGCAGTGACTATAAAAAGACTTTGAGACAGGCACGGCATAAACAACCGCCCAACTAACCACCCACTCGATTCCACACACATCCATGAATGATGCATTTTTGCACTTTTGCTCTAGTAAGGCATGAGTTAAGATAATATTTGGGTGCATTAGCCTCGCCAGCACAATCAGTCTAAGTAGGGCCATTACAGATAAACATTGCTGACAGCTTCCCCTGTCTATGTGTACGTTATGTTCCGCACAACAGTTAGCGGTTCGGCCACATGGTACACACTCTACCACCACCGGGCCCCCCAGAGCCAACTACAAGGCTCCTTTTGTTCCATTGCATTCAAGGAAAATGGGAATGCACGCAAACCTTTCACATCTAAATCAGAATGGGGGTGGGGGGGTGGGGGGCTGCTAGTTCAGCTGAATACATTTCCCCATCTGGAAACTGTTGCACACACACAGCCTCCCTCTCAGCTTCCAGCTCTCCTCTATGGTGCATTAACTGGGCGCACCTCCCAATGCTATCAGTGCTAACAGTGCAGATGCAGGGCAAGGTTCGTTAGCATCATATCAGTGACTCCAATCTGATAGTAGTCCTCCAGATGACTTGCATGCCATTTTCAGTGTATTTTAGGAACAGTTCAATACATAGCCTACACAACGTATGGCAAAAGACTGAGAACCAACAGTTCCAATCATATAAAACAGTTTAAAAAAATTAAAGTTTAAACAATTTAAAGTTTAAACAATTTTAAAAAGCTCCAAAACTGCCTGTATATAAAGGGTAAAGCAGCTTGTTTTGGTTGTCACTCTAAAGAAAGTACAGATCCTGAGTTGTGGAGGAAGCAGGAGAACATTTGTGGATGTTTGTTTATAGGTTTGGTCAAATGGTTCCATGAGGCCAGACTGGTTAGGTGAGGCCAGTGTTTCGACTGGCAGCCGAGGTTTGTGGATACAATGACTGTCCACCATGGACAAATGAAGCTTTTCAGGCCTTACCTGTTTTATTTGTCCATCTGTCTCCGCTCTCCAGGTTGTTGTCTCTGGACCCCTGCTCCCAGTCCAACCCCTCTGCTGAGCCCCACAGGCCAGGGCTTGCCCCCCTCCCCTCCTCACTTCCTGTGGGGTTCACCTCACCGCTATCTGCAAGCTGAACATGGAAAGGGAGGGTCACTTCTTAGAAGGCTTAAACAATTGTAAGACTATCCAGTGTCATATAAATATATATGAAATACAGAAGTGGAATAGACAATCCACACATTACACTTCACAATACATTTTCGACTGAGTGAGGTGACACATCTGTTTTCTAAGTAAAGTAAGTGAACTTAATTTAACTTAATCTATTGTGCTATTATTAGTTGCTGTGGTTATCTGAGGCATTGAGGCCTGCTGTTAGTTTCAGCAGAAACCATTGTCTCTGAAGCCTGATTGCCCTAAATTTGCATTTGGGGGTTTTCCCAGTTTTGAACAGCTATTTAACCTGGTCAGATTAGTGAGCTAGTCAATACATTTTCGACTGAGGCCCTGTCCACACCGATACGTTTTTTTGATAAACGTGGATTTATATATTCGTTTTGGGGGGTTCGTCCAGGCGCAAACAAGTTTTTGCCCCCTGAAAACGAAGATGTTTAAAAACGCCTGCCAGAGTGAAGAATTTTAAAAACGCTGTATATTCGCCGTATATTTTCGACGTGTGGACGAGATAGACAGAGCTTTTTGTATTTGTCACGTCATCATGCGCGTAGATTTCTATGATCATGCGCACTGCAGCTGTTTGCTGTTCCCTCCAACGTCATATCCTAGCACCAGTAACTACTTTGTTTACAACAGGCAACGGTGGTCGAGGCTACACAAGCGAGGAAAATGCATGTGTACAAAGTGCTTCTAGTTCTTTCACTGTTAACTGGACTTTTAACCTGTTTACATATAAATGCACGGTTAATGATCGAGAACATTGAGAGACAGAGGCGTCTGATTGGCCAGCGGGGCTATGAGGTTAAAATTATATCGCCGACTACTGGTGTGGAATGCTCAATGACAGTGTTTATATTGCTTTTAAACATGCTGGTGTGGATGGTCATATTTTTATATACGAAAAACGTTTATCAAAAAAACGTATTGGTGTGGACATAGCCTGAGTTCACCTGCCCGGTCGTTTAGTGATTGTTAGTGGGAGGGGCTGCAAGCCTGCTAGTCATCGTCGCAATTACTGAACCTCCGGTTATATCCGGGTGGTCAGAGAGCGACAGCCGTGACACAAAGACTAGGGAGTCTATCGAGGAAGGCCTGAGAGGAAGAATACTAAGTATTTTCTCTTCCATTTTTGATTGTCTCATATTTGTTTACTTTGAGTGTACTTAACTACTCCTACCTCTGTTTGTCCATTAACCCTCTTCCCCTCTACAGACCAATATCACAATGGGCTTTCTCCCTATTCCTGTTCTTCTGACACTCAGGAGGACACATAGACATCGCAACCCTTCCAATCTCTCTTCGTTCATGTCCCTCAATTTCCTCGCTCTCACTGAGACCTGGACCTCACCTGAAAACACAGCTACACCAGCAGCCCTCTCTGACGCCTACCGTATTTTCCGGACTATAAGTCGCACCCGAGTATAAGTCGCAGCAGGCCAAAAATGGGTCATGAAGAGGAAAAAACCACATATAAGTCGCACTGGACTATAAGTCGCATGGTTCAAGGGAACGGGCTTGGCGGAATCAGCGGGGAAAGAAGACCCTGTTGAGCTTGACTCTAGTCTGGCACTGTGAAGAGACATGAGAGGATTTGTAAGCCCAGGAAGGACATAATTCACGTTAAAACTTCTTCTGAAAGGTTAGAAATACTTAAATTATCGAGTGTAAAGCCAGGGCTAGCTAGCGCGTTGCTAACGAAGGTTAGCAAAATGGCGTCGCGGGAGCAAGCAAACAGGATGGAACAGCCTCTGAAAGGTAATAAATGACTTTAATATCGTGTATAACGTTCATAATATAGTGCTTAATGTCCACATTGTCGAGTGTAACGACTATTTATCGTGTATAAGGCCATGACAAAGATAGCTTGGTGAAAAACGGAAGTAGTTAGGATGAAGGGCGGCCTACAAACAATGCAACATTGAACAGCCTCTGAAAGGTAATAAATGACTTTAATGTCGTGTATAACGTTCATAATATCGTGTATAAGGTCCATAATATCATGTTTAATGTCCACATTGTCGTGTGTAATGTCCACATTGTCGAGTATAATGGCTATTCTATCGCGTATGTGGCGCTAGCGGAAGTAGCAAAATAGCCTCGCGGGGGTAACTTAGCAACATAGAACAGTCTCTGGAAGGAATAAATGACTTTAATATCGTTTATAACGTCCATAACATTGTGTATAAGGTCCATAACATCATGTTTAATGTCCACATTGTCGTGTTTAATGTCCACATTGTCAAGTATAATGGCTATTCTATCGTGTATGAGGCGCTAGCGGAAGTTACTCCTTGGTTCATGTCAGTCAGAGATTACCGTATGTCAGTTCATGTCAGTCAGAGATTATGAATTATTGATATATAAGTCGCACCTGACTATAAGTCGCAGGACCAGCCAAAGTATGAAAAAAACCGCGACTTATAGTCCGGAAAATACGGTACTCCTTTTCTCATTCCCCTAGACCCTCTGGTCGAGGGGGAGGCACAGGATTTCTCATTTCGCCTAAGTGGTCACATACTGTCCTTCCCCTGTCACACCTGTCAATATCCTCCTTCAAATTCCATGCTGTTTTTTGTCTTCTCCCCTGTCAAACTTCTAATTGTTGTCATCTATCGCCCCCCCAGGCCAGCTCTGTGACTTCCTAGACGAGGTGAGCTCCTTCCCTGATGGCACTCCGCTCGTACTACTGGGTGACCTCAACTTCCAGTTAGAGAAGCTTCTCTCATCTGGAGTACTTGACCTTCTCCTCTCCTTCGGCCTTACCCTGTCGCCCTCTCCTCCGACTCATAAGGCAGGCAATCAGCTCGACCTTATCTTCACCAGATCCTCCCAGACTTCCAACCTTACTGTTACCCCTCTTCCAGTTTCTGATCATCACTTTGTATTCTTCTCCCTCCCCCTCAAAACCCCTCTTCCCTGTCAGTCTCTAACCACTTTAGACCCTCTCGTCGCAACCTACGTACCCTGTCCCCCACCCCCCTCTCTTCTTCTGTCTTATCCTCCCTACCCTCTGTTGAATCCTTCTCCCTTCTATCCATTGATGCAGCATCCTCCACCCTCCTGTCCACTCTCACCTCATCCTTCCACGCCCTCAGTCCACTAACCTTGAAGCCAGCACAATCCTCTCCTCGTGCTCCCTGGCTCTCTGAAACGCTACATGCTTGTAGAATAGAGCTCAGGGCAGCTGAGAGGAAATGGAGAAAAACTGTCCTCTCTGATGACCTAAACCTCTATCACTCTCTCCTCTCCAACTATGCCTCCTCTGCATCAGCTGCTAAAGCATTCTACTATCATTCCAAAATACATTCTTCTGCCTCTAATCCGAGACAAATGTTCTCCACTTTCTCCACACTCCTTAACCCACCTCCTCCCCTTCCTCCTTCCTCCCTGTCTGCCGATGACTTTGTCAACTACTTCGAAAAAAAGGTTGATGACATCAGCAGCACCTTTTCCCCTCCTCCTACCAACGCTGCTAACACCCCTTCCAAACTCTCTGCTCAACACTCTTTTTCCCCCCTCTCCCCTGATGAGATTCTCACACTGATCACATCCAAGCGGGCAACCACATGCCCTCTCGATCCCATCCCCTCCCCTCTTCTCCAATCCATTTCCTCCGACATCCTTCCTTACCTTACCACCATAATCAACTCCTCCCTATCCACAGGATCTGTCACGGCTGCCTTCAAAATAGCCAGTCAAGCCTCTTCTCAAGAAACCAACCCTTGACCCATCCTCTGTCCACAACTACAGACTGGTATCCCTTCTCTCCTTCACTTCCAAAACCCTTGAACGAGCTGCATCTAAACAACTGACTGACTATCTCCGGAAGATGGAACATCTAGACCCCCACCAATCCGGCTTCAAGGCTGGGCACTCCACTGAGACTGCTCTCCTTGCTGTCACGGAGGCCCTCCACTCTGCTTAAGCTTCCTCCCTCTCCTCTGTTCTCATTCTCCTGGACCTGTCTGCTGCCTTCGACACAGTCAACCACAATATCCTTCTCTCTATCCTCTCAGAACTGGGCATCTTTGGCACCGCACACTCCTAGTTTGCTTCCTATCATCGGGTCGCTCCTACCATGAATGAATGAATGGTCTTTATTGTCATTGATATAGTACAGGTACCAAACAACGAAATTTGGGAGGGGGGGCTCCCCTGGTGCTAGGAAGAAAAAAAACTAAAAACAAGAAGGGAGCGATCTCGAGTGGAATCTTTTGTTGTTTCAAGAATTCCGTTGTTAGTCCTCTCGTTTTGCGCACCAACTTCTAGTAAGTCTAGTCTGCTGTAGGTACTATTTACACAGCCGTTCCCTATGAGTATTAAAATAAAAATGTACATACAAATGTACTTAGAAACACTTAAAAGTGTAAGTGCGACTATATGACGTCATTAGTAGCCAACAAAGTACTGATCCACAGGCTATCCACATCATAGCGGGGGACTTTAATCATGTCGACCTGAAGGCAGTACTACCCAAGTTCTACCAGCATGTAAAATGCGCAACGAGAGGAGAAAAAACACTGGATAAGGTATACACCAACATCAAACGTGCTTACAAGGCTAGTCCGCTAGCTCATCTAGGCATGTCTGACCATGTGTCAATCCTCCTGATTCCTGCATACACTACAATGGGGAAAAGTGCTCCCACCACCACTAAGACTGTCAGAACCTGGCCAGAAGGGTCCGCTCCACTGCAGATCTGCCTAAATGACACCCTATGGCAGGAATATGAGCATGAGGACCTGGAACAGTACACGTCATTGGTTCTGAACCACATAGTGAACTGCACCAACTCAGTCACCGTGGACAAACGGGTCCGGGTCTACCCCAACACGAAGCCATGGATGACTGGGAAGGTCCAAAAACTGATACATGAGAGGGACAACGCCTTCTTCGCAGGGAAGCGCACACCGCTGTACAGCTCCACCAGGGCCAACCTAAAGCGCGGCATCAAAGCGGCCAAGGCAGAGCACAGAGAGAAGATTGAGGAATGCCTCCTGAGCAACGACTCCAGGCGGATGTGGCAGGGGGTTCAGCAGATGACAAACTTCAGAGCCAACAGGCTCACAGCCGCAGAGGACGACCCCCTGCTGGCGGGAAAGCTGAACACCTTCTACGCCCGGTTCGACGAGGGGCGAACGGAGGTAACCACAACACAGACACCACTCTCTCCAGCTCTCAGCAGCCTCACCCTCACAGAGCACGAGGTGAGACGCGTACTGAAGGCGGTGGACCCCAGGAAAGCCTCGGGGCCGGATGGCGTCCTGGGACGGGTGCTGAGAGACTGCGCCGACCAGCTGGCCGGGGTCTTCACCAACATCTTTAACCAGTCCCTGTCCCAGGCCACCGTCCCACACTGCCTGAAAACCTCAACTATCATCCCAGTCCCGAAGAAAAGCACGGTGAGCTGCCTAAACGACTACCGCCCGGTGGCACTCACACCAATCATCATGAAGTGCATCGAGAAACTAGTCCGGGCCCACATACTCACACGCCTCCCGCCCAACCTGGATCCATACCAGTTCGCCTACAGAGCCCACAGGTCCACAGAGGACGCCATAGCGACGACTCTCCACGCCACTCTATCCCACCTGGAGAGGGGAAACAGCTACGCGAGACTGCTCTTCGTGGACTTCAGCTCCGCCTTTAACACCATCCTTCCAGACAGGCTAGTGACCAAACTACTAGACCTGGGTCTATCACACTCTATATGTGCGTGGATCAAGGACTTCCTGACCGACCGCCCCCAGAGGGTGCGGGTGGGCCCCCACACCTCCACAGCCCTCAGCCTCAGCACTGGGTCACCCCAGGGCTGCGTGCTAAGCCCCATCCTCTACAATCTCTACACCCACGACTTCACCCCCATCCACCCCAGCAACTACATCGTAAAGTTTGCAGACGACACCACCGTGGTGGGATGTATCTCGGGGGGGGACGAGGCGGCGTACAGGGATGAGGTAGAGCAATTGAGCAAGCTGTGCAAGGTTAACAACCTGCTGCTAAACAAGTCAAAGACCCAGGAATTCATCGTAGACTTCAGGAGGAAAAAGTCCGAGATCCTGCCCCTGCTCATCGACGGAGAGAGCGTGGAGATAGTCTCAACCCTCCGATTCCTGGGACACAACATGCGGGATGACCTGGCCTGGAAGGACAACACTAAAGGCACCATCAAGAGGGCACAACAGCGGCTATACACCCTGAGATGCCTCAGGAAACAACACAACAAGAAGGAGATACTGGTGGCCTTCTACCACGGCGCAGTGGAGAGCATCCTCACCTTCGGCATCTCCAACTGGTTCCACAGCTGCACAACAGCGGAGAGAAACGCGCTACAGAGAGTCGTGAGAACAGCACAGAAGATCACCGGCGCCCCCCTCCCCTCTCTGGAGGAGCTGTACAACACACGCTGTCTCAGGAGGGCCTCCAAGATCTCCAAGGACCCGACCCACCCTGGGCACGTACACTTTGTCAAGCTGCCCTCGAACAGGAGGTACAGGACCCCGGCCGCTAAGACAAACAGACTGAAGGACTGCTTCTACCACAGGGCCGTCAAGGCCCTGAACACAGAAAAGGCCTAAGTTCTGGGCCCAGGACAGTCCGGACGGATTGTATGGCAGCTAGTGCTGAGGCACAAACATGTACATTTTCAAGCCTGCAAACTGTGACACTTTAAAATAATGTGAAAAAATACTTTCTTGTGCAATATGACAACCCTAGTTGACTATCTGTGCAGTATAGTACAGTGGATTGTGTACATAGCCTTTATTGATGTAAACCAGCTCCTTACCTTCTTGTGATTTTATGCATCTATGCTTTTTCTAAAATGTGTTTCTTTTTCCTTTCCTAAACACCAGGGGAGCCTCCCCTCCTAAATTTCGTTGTTTGGTACCTGTACTGTAGCAATGACAAATAAAGTCTATCTATCTTAAAAGCACCGATTTTGAGAGCTCCCCCAGCCTCGTGTCCGAGCGCGCCGCCATCTTGGAACTATATCACCACCAGGTGACCTGGGGAGAATCGCTGTCTTCTCCACAAACTTTCACAACTGGGGTACCCCAGGGCTCTGTCCTAAGGCCTCTACTGTTTATACCAAGTCTCTTGGCTTGGTAATCTCCTCTCAAGGGTTCTCCTACCACAGCTATGCAGATTACACTCAAGTCTGTCCTTCCCCCCCTCTGACCTACATGTGGCAACTCATGTCTCTGTATGTCTTGCTGACATCTCTACATGGATGTCAGCCCACCATATCAAGCTCAACCGTAACAAGATTGAGCTACTCTTCATCCCTGGGAAAGCCTGCCCTCTCCAAGACTTCTCCATCACAGTGGAGAACTCTACTGTAACCCCCTTCCTGACAGCCAAGAACCTTGGAGTGATCCTGGACAACCGACTATCCTGTGCGGAGAACAACAGCACGCTCCTGCAGATTCTTCCTTTACAACATCAGAAGGATACGACCATTCCTCACCAGAGAAGCAGCGCAACTCTTGACCCAGTCACTGGTCATCTCCTGCCTTGATTACTGCAACGTACTCCTGGCCGGGCTCCCCACCTCTGCCATCAGACCTCTGCAGGTCACCCAGAACGCCCGTCTGGTGTTCAACCTCCCCAAATTTGCATCAGATTCAAGATCCTGGTGCTTGCCTACCAGGCAGCTAAAGGGACAGCCCCTGCCTACCTGCAGGCAATGGTCACCCCCCAAACATCAGCCCGTTCACTCCGCTGTTCCACCTCTGCTGGCCGACTGGCCCCACCACCTCTACGTCAACACGGCAGTTGCGCTGACCAATCACGTCTCTTCACTACACTGGCTCCCTGCTGGTGGAATGAGCTTCCTACGACTGTCAGAACTGCAGAGTCACTACCCATCTCTTCAGGTTACACCTTAATTGCTCCTCCTGAGACATCTACTACCCCCCAGCACTGCATCTCCTGAGACACCTGCTTTTCCCCTATACTGTGTCTCCTAAGACTTCTACTGCCCCCTTGTACTGTTTCTCCAGTGTCTATAAAAAAAAGGGAAAAAATAAGAAAAACACGTTATTGTTCTTTTTTTCTTCTATCACGGAGACTGCTAATGGCCCCAGGCCTGAGCTAAATTACTCTTCCCACTACAACTGGTGAACTGATGATTCACTTGCTTAGCCAAATGTAAGTCGCTTTGGAATAAGGCATCTGCTAAAAATGGAAATACAAATAAATGCTAAATCACATATTCTCCATAGTCATTCCTTGACTCTCTAGCACCTGGGGAGAGAACTATCTCTAAGCCAGAGGAGCTAATTACATTTTCCCTGGCAGACTAGATTGATAGTGTGAACCAGTGATCAATCCTCTGAGATGGAGTGAGATCATAAGCACACATTTTTTTTACTGCTATCTTCAGGAGAGGAAATCATCCAGATTGCACTTTCAAAGAGGAAGCCACCATAAAAACCTCCCTGTAGTCTGCATGCTCAGGAGCCTCCTTGCTAGCATCAATCCCCATAAATGATGACTTGATGACGCTTCTTGCAGATAAAACCTGACTAAAGTTTTCCACATGGTAATCAGGGGCTTTAAAGTGCACATTACTCTACAAGGCCATTGAGTTGATGTGCAATGACTGTTTCGGTAGATCTTATCTGAATGTAATTGCAATTAAACAGTACAGTGCAAAATAAATGTTCAAGATTCCCATCAACATGACCACATATTCAGGTGGATAATGTTTGCATTTCCCAAATGCATTTCCAGAGAGCTGCTGCAGTGGTGGAATTGAGGCGTTAAGCCTGCATGAGTTTGTTTATGGTGTGATGTCTTAATCAGTGCAACTCCACTTCCTGTGCCTGTGAGACATCCAAGATTCCTCCTAAGCACTGAAGAGAGACCAGCAGCACCCCCGCTCACTCTCTCTCTTTCTTTCTCTTTCTCCTTCACCGTCCATATGTGATGGCAGCTGGTGAAACATCAAGTCAGACTTTTTTTCTGAAAAGTGTAAATAAATGTCAACATTGATGACACATTCGCTAGTCAAGCCAAAATATTGCAATGCAATGGATTTGGTGAGTAATCCCCACTACTACCTAGTTAACTATAACACATTTACACATTTAGATTACTTTACAGGCTCACAAAACAAGCTGTGTGCAATATTTTGGTTTGACTAGCGAGTGTGCCATTGATTCTCTTCCCTTTTTATCAGCACATATATCTCAGCACATATATCTCATTCTATCACTCTCTTTCTTTCTCTTCCTACTTCTCTCTTTCTCTCTCTTTCTGGCCTCTCTTTCTGTGTGTGGCTAGACATTTATGACAAGGCCTAATTTTGGTTGATCTTCTTGCAGTTTTGGCTGGTATCACTGACTGATTTTGAGGGTTCAAATAAAAATGACTTTTTTTATTTTCTTTTTATTTAACCTTTATTTAACCAGGCAAACATGTAAGAACAAATTCTTATTTGCAAATGCAGCCTGACTTGGTTACGGTATGCAAGGCAAGGCAAGTTTATTTGTATAGCACATTTTGTAAAGAATACAAATACAACAGGGGCAATTCTAAGTGCTTTACATACAGTAAGAAAATAAAAATGACAATGAATAAAAGCAAATATAATGACTGCAAATATAATGACTGCAATGCATGACTATAATGCTCATAGATGTGATCTCTTTCACACATGCATACACAGACACACACAGACACACACACACACACACACACACACACACACACACACACACACACACACACAGACACTGATCTCCCCCCTCTGATGAGCTTAAGAGGTCAAAATGGTTCCTGGAAGCCTCTCACAAGTGATCACTAAGTGCACCGGTAAATACAGCCTCTTCTTCTTTAATTTTGTTCACTTACAAAAGCTGAGTTGCTGCATTTAATTTCTGATTCATTTCTATGACATATTCAGCCATGAATTCTGACATGCCTGACATTCAACACATCTGGACCAAAAACATACATCTACCTCAGATTCACATGGTCTCCATCGCTCTGTGGAACCAAGGAGGTGCTGAATATGAAGGAAGTAATGCAACAGATATAAACAACTGTAATCATCACCATCATCAACCGAAAGGTTTGTGTCACTTACCCACTGTTGGTTGGGCAGAGCCAAGGAAGTCAGCATGTCTGCCATAGCGCCTAACATTTGGTCCGTCTGTCCCCGATTCTTCTGAAGAGCCTTCATTCTCATCCAAAACCCTCTTTTCCTCTTTCACTCTCACGGTTGTACTTTCTTTTTCCTCCTGAAACCCCACTCTTTGTTGTTGTTGTTGTTGTTGTTGTTGTTGCTGTTGTTGTTGTTGCTGTTGCTGTTGCTGCTGCTGTCCTCCACTTCTCCTCCCTCTTTCTCTCTCACTCTATTTTCTCCTCCACCTATCCAGAGCGTTCTGCCAGAGTTCAGAGCCGTTGTGATCCGCCTTGTACTAGACTGACCCGCAAGAACTATGCATATGAATAATTGATAAAGGAGGAGGAGAACATGTTTTTATCTGGACGGGGATGGTGTCAGGCTGTTATGCGGCACTCTGTCCTCTCCCCTCCACACACACACACACACATACACACACACACACACACACACACACACACAAACACAGGTGGTGTGAATCAACCATGTCCCTCACACAGGCGTTCCTCCTGTCCGCTTGGTCCACTCAATATTATCTTCCACCTGGGCGCAGGAACTCAAGATTCCTCTGTGGAATGGGTCCCTTACTCTTTTTCGTTGAATCCTTCCTCTGCCCTGAATCACTCAACTACTTGTCTTTCTCTTTCTCCAACGTTGAGCCTCCTACAGTATGTGTGAGGAATGACCAATCTCACCCTCCTCAAAATCTGTCTGCCTTACACTCCATTGGCTATCTAGGATTCCCACCCCCTCCCCAAAACTCTCCTCCCTTTTACGATCCATCTCTCTTTTCTCATCCCTCCCTTCAAACCTACTGGATTTCCCCCAATGCCTCCTTTCCTTCATCTCTCCATTTGTTCCTCCTCCTCTTCTCTTTTCTTTATGTTCCTGACACCCTTCTCTCTCTCTATTATTATCTCTGCCCTGGTCTTAGGCAGTGACACATGGTTTGTGTGAACTCTATGAGCTGGGCACCCAAATAAGGCATGAGCACACAGCCCAGAGAGCACAACTCTCTCCATTTAGAGGAGACATAGATTACACAGGCTGCACCCCAAAGTACTTAGTCAACATAAGATCTGGACTGATGTAGAGTTAGGCAGGAGTGGGGCTATTGCTGTGTGTGTACACTGGGAGGAGTTGCACTGAAGTGTACACTGGGAGGAGATGCACTGAATGGTGTATTTAGGTTTACCACATGCTGATGTGCAGATTTACCTTGAGACAGGACAGGACAGGACAGGTGTGTGTGTGTGTGTGTGTGTGTGTGTGTGTGTGTGTGTGTGTGCGTGCATGCGTGCTTTGTTTACAAACAGTGCCTCAGATGTCTCAGTGAATTGTAAAAGTTTGTTATTTTACACTCACACACACCCTTTCCTAATACTTTGTGCTTTCCGCTGGACACCAGACAAAAACGTTGCTCATGCCTCTCTCACCTGGCCTTGAGTAAGGACACATTCTTATTCTACAGAACTCCAAATACAATTCTGATTAAATTTGGGGTTGATTCGTTTAGCAGACATCCCCTAGTGATGCTGTAAAGACTCTTTAGAAGAAGAGACTGAGTTATGACTGAGTGGAGGAGGGGAGGAGGGGAGTCAGGCACATAGCTGAAAATAATCTACCAGAGCCCCTCGAAGCCTGAGGCCAAGCAGTGTTAAGACTGGTCCTGGAAAGACTGCCAAGTGTCTAATATTAGCTCTGCACATGGCTGTCTTTAGAACTGTTTTTTGTGGCTAAACTTAGTTCTCACAGGCCCTCTCTCTCCATCTACCTCTCTAGGCTCAGCTCTGCACTGTGTAAATATGCTGGGGCTTCACACAGGAAGGGAAGGTCTTATGGGGTGGACAAGGAATGACCAGTTGAGTATGTCCACATGTCATCGAATCTAACAGAACAGACACTATACAAAGTGCATTCAGACTTCTGAGAAAGATCTGAGAAATCTCGACGTGAGACAATGAAGACATCCAGTAAAATGCCCAGTCCATTCATGCCACTGGAAACTAAACACAAACCAACTGTTGGTTAGAGTATGTTGATTGTGCTCTGCTGCCCCCCTCTGGTTACGGGTGCAACTAACCTACAGGCCTTTGCTTTTCATGACATGAGTTTGTGAGTTGCTTCTATTTGAGCTATTTAATAGGTAGGTATTACCAGTCATTCCACTTCTCTGTGTGTTGTGGACAGTAGGGCCTCTTGAGGCATCTCTCAGTACTCTGAGGTGCAGTGGTGACTTCAAGGCCAATGCACACAGCGTGCGATTTTTGTTTGAATGGAAGTCTATGAGAAAATCTCATCCCAATGCACACGGCCCCGATTTTCATCGCACCGCGAAAATTCGATTCCATTCGTTTTGAATGGGACAAAGCACACGGCGTGCGAGTTTTGTCGCACTGTCAAATTTTGTAAAAGTTTGTGGTGCGACGGATTATTGCATCACAATGGGACAATTGGGGAAACTTCAACTGGTCTATCTAAATTAATTGAGTCACTCATAACGGGGAGAGAGACTGGAGCATACCTTTTTATATAGTTATAGTTTAGCAAAAAAGCTTGCTATCATTACATAAACGCATATCAACGTTAACGTTGCTACTCACCCATTTTCGTTTGTCTCCTTTCGTTGATGACTGTCTCCGTCCTCCGAATCTATGTCCGCCTGATCATCGCCCATAATAATAAAGTGGCTTTTATAATACACCTTTCTGGCTGTGTGTTTTGTGCGCTCCCTCTCCTGACATTTTACCAATACCCCTAAATCCTCCCCCATGTCAGCCCAACTGCCTTTTCCTATGTCTGACTTCCTCCAGACATGATATATGTTTGTTTTGCCTATTCTAATCAACTGGTGTGATATATCCACACACAAATACATTTTTCTTTTAATTTTGTGTCCCCAAGATACAAATGGGTATTTTTGGACTACATTTTGATAAAATACTAAATCCAACTCTTATATCTTATGTATATATGTATTCACCCCTTCTTTATGTTTCTGAATGTTGAAATAGCAGTGAGTTTTTATAGAAATAATTGCATGGTTTTACCTGCATAGGATACCCCCCAATGTGGCCTGTCCCCACATCATTTCATCCACCTTCTTTGAGGATTTCAACCCACTAAACCACAACGATTTCCATAGATTTTATTTCCCTTTTCCCTGCAGATATTTTGCATAAATTCCTTGTTTTTAGCTATTACAAACATATTCTCATGAAGAACATACAGTTAGTTCGGGAAATATTTGGACAGTGACACAATAAACACTTCAGAATTCATCCGTCTGTTTCTGTCTTCTGACACATCATCAATAAACACTAGTGACCCAGTGCCATTGGAAGCCAGGCATGCCCATGTCATCACACTGTCTCCACCGTGTTTTACAGATGATGTGATACGTGTCGGATCATTAGCCGTTACAAGCCTTCTCAATACTTTTTTTTCTTCCCATCATTCTGGTACAGGTTGATCTTAGTTTCATCATTCCAAAGAATGCTGTTCCAGAACAGGGCCGGCTTTTTTAGATGTTTTTTTGGCAAGTATAATCTGGCCTTTCTATTCTTGAGGCTTATGAATGGCTTGCACCTTGTGGTGAACCCTCTGTATTTGTTTGTGTGAAGTCTTCCCTTTATGGTACACTTGGAGTATGATATGCCTACCTGTTGGAGACTGTTCTTCTTCTTGAGTAAATTGTCCAATTACTTTTGGTCCCTTGAAAAAGAGGGAGCTACATATTAAAGAGCTGTAATTCCTAAACCAACTATATCTGTGTCCAAATATATATGGACCTAACTGTTTTATGTCTTTCTAGAGAAAGATGATCCCTGTTTGCCAATAGGGCCTAATGGGCGGCTGTGGTGCAGGAGGTAGAGCAGGAGGTAGAGCAGGAGGTAGAGCAGGCGTCTAATGATCGCAAGGTCGGATACTATGAGTTGATCGGGAAGTACTGTAGGCCATTACTGTAGCCATTAACTCTTAAGACCTGATTAGCTAGCATCTGTCACAGGTTCAAGAGACCACAACCAGTCTTATTGTGGCTTACTATGATACAGGACAGGTGCCTCAATGACATTGGACAAATAGTTTATTTGTGTATGTGCCGTGTAGATTAGAGCATGTCTGTATGTCCCCAGTGCATAGCTCTAAGTGTTTTCTGAGGCAAATGCTCTTTCCTCTATCCTTCACTTTCCTTCACTTACACAAATGAATGCATGTGTAGTATGTGTGTGTGTGTGTGTGTGTGTGTGTGTGTGTGTGTGTGTGTGTGTGTGTGTGTGTGTGTGTGTGTGTGTGCCGGGGTGTCCCTGGAGTGGGTGCGGTCTGACTCTGAGACTGTTCGGGTCTCAGAGAACTGTATATCTGACCCTCTCACACAGGTCAGGGCAACAGCCTCCTTTGCTGGACAGAGCCACCAGCTAACATCTAGAGGGGCCAGACGGACTCTCATGGACCTTCATCAACAACAACAACACTGGACTGGTCTGAAACTCCAGGGAAAACTGGCATGTCTTCCCACAGCTGATCACTCTGTTTCCCATTCTTTTCTAAAAAACACTGCACTCGATGAGGACATTGTCATATTCACAACCAAGGCCAGATTACAAGAAGATCACGGGCCACAAGCAGCCACATACTGTGGTGGAGGGGACCCGAGAGCAGGCGGATGACCTGAACTGCTTCTTTAACAGGTTTGACCAACCATCCCCCTGTCACCCCCCACAGCCCCCGACCCTCTCCTCCCCTCTCCAATGTACCGCACCCCTGGCAACAGTAGCCCCCACTCCCCCTGACCCCCTCACACCCCAGCAGCAATTGCCTCCCCTTACCAACACCAGGAGCCAGGGAGCATGCTTCACACGTGGAGACACCGGTACTCACAGCTTTATAACATCTGAGCAGGTGAAAAGGCAGCTCTCCAGGGTGAATGTGAACAAGTCCAGAGGTCCAGACAACATCAACCCCAGGGTTCTGAAGGTGTGTGCTGGAGAGCTGGCGGACACATTCCAACATCTCTTCAGTCTATCTCTAAGACTGAGGAGGGTGCCACAGCTCTGGAAGACCTCTTGCATCGTCCCAGTGCCAAAGAAGGGACGGCCCAGCACCCCAAACGACTACAGACCTGTCGCCCTGACACCACAGGTCATGAAGATCCTGGAGAGGCTAGTGCTGCAACACCTTAAGCCCCAGGTGAAGGACTTCCTGGACCCCCGGCAGTTTGCATACCAGGAGAGCATGGGGGTGGAGGATGCCATCATTTACATGCTGCACAGGGCCTACACACACCTGGAGAGGCCACAGAGCATGGTGAGGACCATGTTCTTCGACTTCTCCAGTGCATTTAACACTATCAAGCCATCACTGCTGGCTGACAAACTAGCAGTGATGTGTGTGGAGGACTCCCTGACGGCTTGGATCCACAACTACCTCACAGACAGGCGTCAGTATGTGAGACTGCAGGGCTGTCAGTCTGAGGTGGTGGTGTGCAACACCGGTGCCCCCCAGGGAACTGTTCTGTCACCCTTTCTCTTCACCCTCTATACCTCCGACTTCCAGTTTAGCTCCGACCAGTGCCACCTGCAGAAGTTTTCGGATGACTCCTCTATCGTCGGTTACATCACAGACGACAGGGATGAGGAGTACAGGGCCCTGGTGGAGAGCTTTGTGCAGTGGTGCGACACCAACTACCTTTTGCTTAACACCAGCAAAACAAAGGAGTTGGTGGTGGATTTTAGGAGGAAGAGAAGGACCCCAGCCCCCATCACCATCAAGGGGGTGGAAGTCGAGAGGATGGACTCCTACAGGTACCTGGGAGTACAAATTAATAACAAACTGGACTGGACTGACAACACCGAGGCTCTTCTCAGGAAAGGGCAGAGCAGACTGTTTTTCCTGAGAAGGCTGAGGTCTTTCGGTGTCTGCAACAAGCTGCTGCAAATGTTTTATCAGTCGGTGGTTGCCAGCGTTCTGTTCTTCGCCGTGGCCTGCTGGGGTGGAAACATCTGTGCCAGGGATGCTGCGAAGCTAAACAAACTGGTGAAGAAGGCCAGCTCTGTGGTGGGGACCGGGCTGGACAGCCTAGAGGTGGTGGCAGAACAGAGGATGGGGAAAAAACTGGCGGCCATGCTGGTCAATCCCTCCCACCCGATGTACTGCGAGCTGGCGGGGATGAGGAGCAAGTTCAGCCACAGATTTGTTCTCCCCCGCCAAAGTACAAAAAGATTTGGACAGTCCTTTGTTCCAGCTGCACTCCGACTCTACAACCAGGCCCTGCAGGGTGGGGGAGACCTGGAGCTGGAACTTTTGGAACTTTTTACTTATTGAGCCTGCACTGTTTTATGTATTTTATTGAATGTTTCTGTTTTCTGTATTGAATGTTTTCTGCCCTAACTGAGCTGTTTGACAACAAAATTTCCCCATTGGGGACAATAAAGGTTTTCAATCAATCAAGTCCTTCCTACCAGACTCAACCTCTCTATTTGGTTTCCCTCCACTCAGGTTCCTCATTGCTTGCACCACACCACAGAACAGGTTACAGAAACACTTTCACATATCTTGAATGGCTGTTATGTTTACAAAGGAATGTATATAGCACGTCATGACAGAATTGTGAGCCTAATAGTAAAGGACATATCACTCCACTTCCCAGTTACAGTGAAAATGTATACACATGCTTGTGTCAATGCATCCATGTTCAATTTCTGTAATGACCAATGTCACTTTTCACAGTTGTCTGCTAACACACCAGATGTTGTTGTTGTTAATGAAGAGTCCAGAGAGGTGTCTGTATTAGAGGTAGCATGCACCTTTGATATAAGCCTAGAGGAAGCCTTCATGACTAAGGTCATGAAATACCAGCAGCTTGTAGACACCATCTCAGAGCTAGGCTATAGGTGTACGCTATTAGTCTTTATATTTGGCAGTCTTGGACATGTGCACAGATTGGTTGTCAGAGGACTACGTCTACTGGGAATGTCCAAGGGAGAAGCAAAAAGGCTCAGCAAGTATTGCTCTGTCTCTGCGATTATTGGCAGCCGCCAAATATGGCGGAGACGGTGTTACTTGTACCCGTGAGTCTTGTCCTGTTGTATGTGAAAGACATTGTCCATGTCTGTTTGTGAATGCATCCCATCTGTGCCTTCAGTATTTGTGTCCTTGTATACTTGTTTCTATGTGGACAGAAATAAATGATTAAAATGTGTGTGTGTGTTAGCTAATTGTCCTCATGAGCAAGGAGGAGTGGTGGGAGGCACAGGTAGCCTACCTTGGTAATAGCTTATGTGCAGAGGCTTTTTTTTGTAAGAGCACTTGGTTCCCAGTGCTCTAACATTGCTAATTTGGGAACCGAGAGGGAAGCATCTCATATGTGCCTGTTCGGTAAATCATCTCAGGCTAATTTAAGTAAAAAGAAAACATACCATACTGTGTGTGTGTGTGTGTGTGTGTGTGTGTGTGTGTGTGTGTGTGTGTGTGTGCGTGCGTGCCTGCGTGCGTGCGTGCGTGCGTGCGTGCGTGCGTGTGCGCCTGCGCCTGTGCACGTGTGTGTGTGTGTGTCTGTCTGTCTGTGAAGGGGTGGGTATGAGAAAACATTATTTTACACAGCAACATAAACAATTGGTCCACCGAGGCCATGGGGATTTCAGTGGTCCTGCTGCCTTGGCAGTAACAGGAGGGTTAGTTTGTTGTCCCTCAAATGGATTTCCTTGGGAAGACAGGCTCCAGACTGTGTCACTGCTTCACAGACAGACTGACAGGGATTATCCAGCCACAAGCATGGGGTCCATTCCACTACAACAGATTGAGTGTGTTATTGTGTGTAATCATGTGTGATTACATCAAAAGACTAATCTTGGGCTAATACAGACAGGCTGGCTCTAATACAACAGAAGGAGAGAGATGGAGACCGATAGACATGGAGAGCAGGGGCAGAGTGATAAGAGAAGTAGAGAGAGAGAGAGAGACTTCTCAGAGCCACAGACTGCCAGCCAGGAGAGCAAAACTGGCAGCTGCTGTTTCTGCTTCTTAATCCACAAATCTCCTGTAATCGGGATGAGAGGTAGGGATGCTACCTGTCTTAAGACAGCGTCTATGTTGGGACCTGGGCGGATTGCGGGGCAAGTGGAACGGCCTGTGTGGCCAAGCAACAGAATGGAGGGAGGGGGCAAGCATGAGCAGGGCTCTGCTGAAGAGGACTCAGCCAGTCCCCTCTAAGATCCTAGAGGAAGAGGAAAGGATCCACTACCAGAGGGGATGCTTTAATCACCCTGGGGTGAGAGAGAGAGAGAGAAAGAGGGAGGGAAGAGAAGAGAAGAGTATGCTCCCTCCTGGACAGACCCTAGTTTTATGGTAAGCCACGGTACAGTATGTGTGTGAGTTCGGAGAAACAAGGTAAAGCTTGGTCAAATGTGTTTTTTCTGCAGAAGTTGTGTTGTGTTGACCAATTGTAGTGCAATGTTTCCTAGCAGGAGGATATTATTGTAGAAGGAGAGTTGAAGACAGAAGGGTGTGTTAGGAATTGTTGGAATAACAACAGAGGAATGAAAACAAAAGATTGTGGGATTAAATAGTCAAGCATTTCCCATCTGGGTTTAACATGATCCTACTGAAAGGATGCTTTTAGCCAAATGAGTTGGGGCATGCAGATAGTTAGTAACGAGTGCTAAGCTTAACTAATTATTTGTTAAGTGATTGTGTTGCTGGCCATGTAGTGTAGTGTGTTGACGAGAGAGGGGCTGGTGCTGTTGTGGAATGCGGGGCCAAGGCAGCAGGAGCCGTGACATCCTCATGGCCTCGGTGGACAGATTGTTTATGTTGCTGTGTAAGAGAATGTTTTCTCATACACCCACCCCTTCATAGACACACACACACACACACACACACACACACACACACACACACACTCACATACACATAGTCACACTCTCACACACACACACACACACACACACACACACACACACTGACTCTTATTGTCAGCCTGCAACAACAACAGAGTAGCACAACTGGGACCATCAAGGATTACTAAATATAGCCAGTCCTAGGAGCAAAATAGCCATTGTTTTTTTGTTTTGTTTTTTTTTAAATCTGAGCAAAGTAACAGTGTCAATGGTTTGAGAGTGCTTGTTTTACACAACTTGACAAGTTAGCTGAATGACCGTGTTGCCAAGACAGCAATGTTACTCTTACACGTTCCGAGGGACAATGTACTGAATGTACTGAAATGGTGGGCTCTGTATTTCACTCAATCTGAAACTCACAGATTGTCAGTAACACCTTCTGTCTGTTCCTCAAGAATCTGTAATAATCTGTTCATCAATATCACAACACGTGATTGTTTTGCTTGAATATTCCATGTAATGACCATCTCAATGCGTCAGCACATACCTGTCATCAGGTCCTCAGAGAAAGAGAAAAGTATCTATTTTCTGAGTGAGGACAATTGTTTTTCCAGGAGCCAGGCTGGTTGGTATCCCAGCAGTACAGTATAGTACACTACATGACTACGGTGAAACTGTGGTGACAGATGCTGCAGCCAGGCTGGCTTCCAAGTGACAGCTGCACCATATTCCCTGCCTCTACCCAGGGAACCCAGAGGAACTATATTCCTATTTCATAGACATAACTTTTGCAAAATTCCCTGCTCCAGAAGACTCACTCATCTGCGTTGAGTAGGAGTTGACCATATTCATGTTTTATAATTGCCATTTGGGGTAAATGTGTATAATGTGTTGGGAACACTTATTTTAATGCATACAACATATACTGTATTTTCTACCTAACTGGCCTCCAGGCCTCCAGATAACACATCTGACACAGTGGAATTCTCGGGCCATGAGCCAGTTACCAAACTGAGGCACGTTGCACAATGAGGCACAGGCAGGAGGGTTATTTCTGCCAGGAGGCTCAGATGACCTATTCTTGTCAGTCACACCTGGGCTCTCCCTCTCCTCGTACCTGCTTTGAGGTGAGGTTGCGCCTCCTCTTTACAACCCCATCCGCAAGGACCAGGCTCTCTACAGTCAACTCAGACCTGAGGGTCAATCAATCATTTTGATAATAAAATTCCTCAGAGCATACCAAATTGGATGTCAGTTAAAGCTAAGAGTATTTTTCTTTTTTTTCTTTTCTTCTCTTATTTTTTCTTTCTTTTCTGTGTAACAATATAGTTGGAAAACTGGTGGAGGCAGGGGAGACTGGTGTAGGACAGGCGCACTGGAATGCACTGAATGGAATAAGGAATGACACCAAACAGACATTTGACACCGTTTCTCACTCCAAGCTATTTTTGGCAAATGAAATCAGAAATACATTTTCAACAAAAAATAAGAAAATATGGAAGAAATAAATGTAAAAATCATTATAACAATAGACATAAGCAAATGCTTTGACTTAAGGTCAAATATATGGAAAAGCGTCTAAGAAAACATATAGCAGAAAAACGTATTTTAATTTGTTTAGAAAAGCAGTCAACTAATGAAAACTTATATATTTATTTTTTAGGTTTGGCTTCTGTAAATTTAAGAATCATTGCCCTGTCTCGAGTCATTCTGTGATTTCTTCCTAATTTCCCTTTTGTAGAACCAATTTCAGTTGTAATTGTTAGAAGTAGTCCTTGTGCATTGGTTTATTAAACTTTGTTATCAAGGGTGTTTGTTTGGCATATGTGTGAAAGCGAAAATGTTTGTCTCAGCATCATTCTGTTACTGTGTCTTGTTATATTCACTATTTAAGACAAGGTGCAAAGTGGTACCAAGCAAATATCCCCCCTACAGGTTTGTCATATATCAGTAATTTTGTAAGAGCTCTTTGATGTGAATGTAACAATGTTTGTGTGTTCCTCCAGGTAGCATCCTGGATGCATTCAGGGTCCAGGGGTCCTCTCCAGCGGGTGTAATCCCTGGCTGCAGGGGGTCCAGCGATGGCTCATGCACGGGACGACCCCCAACTGGGCTCTGGCCCCTCTGACGTCTCTGAGTTTTCTGAGAATGACTCAGACTCAGGCAGCGTGTTCTCAGAGGACTCTGTGTTCCCATACTATGAGAGGGAGGAGAAGGTCGGGGGAACCACCTCCACATTGTACCAGGCATGCGCCAGGAACGAGGTCTACAACCTCCGTAGGGTCCTTGAGAGGGGCGTCATCAAGGATGAGGTCATGGAGCTGGACATCAACGGCAGGGTAAGACTGTGTACTTCTCTCTGGAGGTCCTCACTAACTCCCACCATCATCAAAACCTTATGGCTGCAGATACATACATGATGTATACATTGAGACCTATAAAATGACCATGTCTTGTGTTTCTACTCTGTTCCATGGCAGACCGGCCTGATGCTGGCCGTCTCCAGAGGTTATGTGGACATCGTCTATGGGCTACACACATGTCCACTGATAGACATCAATCACCAGGACAACGAAGGGAACACAGCACTCATGATAGCTGCCCAGGCCGGTACGTAAGCACCTGCTGCATGGCCTGTGCAAGGTACAAGGGTTTATCACAATCTTCCTAACAACAACCCCTCTATCCGCCCAGGGTTCAACACCATTGTAAACTACATCTTGAACTACTACCCTGCCGTGGACATTGAGGTCAGGGACGTCCGCGGCTTCACAGCCCTCATCAAGGCAGCCATGCAAGGCCGCGAGGACTGTGTGTCTGCTCTCCTCATGCATGGTATGTACACTGTAAAAAAAACAACTACGCTTTATTCAGTAGAGTTAGTATTCTGAATTGTTCAGACAGGAACATTTAAATGACTATGAGTGAACGTAAAAATGTACATCAGAGGAATGGAATGGACCCCAATAAGTTCTAAACATACAATTGTGAATAAACTGAAATTGCAATTCGTTGTTGGCACATCTGGTTCGTTGGTATAACAGCAGCGCATGCGCACAAGGCAGCTCAGACCTCAACGCATTTTTTTTGATTGGCCGCTTGGCCACAACTGATTTGCATATTAGCGGCCCCAAAGGATTCTGGGCCCAATTGATGTGAGTTTTGTGGGTCACATCGTGACTGTGTTGTACAGGGGAAAGTATCGGGTAGTTCCAAGTTCATGGGGTTGAGTCAAAGTACAGCCATGTCTTCAAAAGTCTGACTGTCAATATTCCAATGGCGGTTGCATGATTACATTGTGTGCGAGTCCAATAAATATCCACGCTACTTTGCAAATCAGGGCCCGGATTCACAAAAGTGTTCTTAAGATATTTCTTAGTTGGAACAGCAAACTCAAAATTCTTAGTGCATAAGGTTGCCTTGATTTTTTTAATATTCTCAACTATTCTTTTTTTAGAGTGTACCAACAGTACCTGACTCTCCCAACTGACACTTTCCCAGCTGCTCTCAGATCAGTAATGACTGTACTTTGGTGACTACAGTATAATGAGTGTGGCCCTGTATGGCATCAGATTAGTACAGTGTTCGACAGTCAACAATGCCCCAGGTAATGTTTCTAACCACCCAATCATTGTATAAAGCTTGCTTAAGTTCACACTTGCTAGCTCTCAAGTTTAGTTTGCATACCCAACAGTGCCTGTGAGCACTCAATATAGTTTATGTACTAGCATGGCTTATTCTCTGCTCGCTCGCCAGTTTATGTCCACTCGATGAGCAAGTTTCTTGCTCGACAGCAACATCTCATGCCTCTTGACATTTGGCACTAATCTGATGGCATAGCCCTGTATGAGAAATGATAAGGTAAATGTATAACACACGCAGTCTGTTACAGGGGCCAAGTCTGTTAAGTGATACCAAAAGTTATACCACAGGCATGGTGGTGGAAGACGATGACCTGGAACTGTGTTTAAGGGGAAAATCTAAGAACATTTTCTCTTCTGATCTTCAGGCTAATCTGGTCCTCCTCTGGGTTAGTCTAGGGGGGATTAACCTGGGGTGGATTTACGAGGCTTTATTTAGGATGGCTAAAAATTCCACTATCTATTACTGGTTCATTTAATTGAAGGGTAACAATCATGTCACACTGATACCTATTCTTATACACAATCACAACAGTAGTATGGTATATTTGTTGGTAGGTCTATTAGATATCCATGGCGTTCATTGGACTCAATGGATTGCTGAGACGTCTCTGAAATAGACACTATGAAGATTATCTATCCAATATCGATTTTAACTAAACAATTAAGACAAAGGCTAGCTCCACCTCCCTGAATCTGGTGCCAAGACTGAAGGCCATCATTGTCTCTATTTGAGTCTTTAGTCTAGACACTAAATGACAGTTTTACATCACAGCTGTAATGTGGTCCTTTTTATCTCGTCTTTCTCCCTCCACATTTTAAGTCCCATTTCTGGCTTCTTGGTGGGGCAATTTTGTTGAATTTATTTACAAGCTTTGGCATCCATCCATATTTTATGAAAATCAGAAAATCTAATTGTGGCCAGTTTCCCTAATTTGTTTCTTTAAAAAAACAACAGGAAGGATGGGTGAGTGAGAAGAGGGATGACATGCAGCATAGGTCAATGGCCGGATCCGAACCAGGGACCCTGCAATTATATGGCATGCGCCTTAGTAAGCTATGCCATGCTGGCATCCCGCCTCATTTGTTTCTGTCTCCTCCCTCTCCTTGTCTAGGTGCAGATATAAACGTGGTAGACTCGACTCGGGGGAAAGGCATTAAGGACTGGGCCCTGAAGACAGGTCGCTATGAGATCTTGCGTATGCTGCATTACCTCAATGTCCAACCCATTGCCGAGCAGTTCTGTGAAAGCTACGTCTGCGAGTGGCCCGAGCTGAAGGGGCGGGTGGCCAAGGCCACAGCCCGCAAAAGTGCAGGCCAGAAGTTCACCCGGTGCCTGAAGGACAGCCTCACCGTTAACTTCCCTCGTGACCCCCAGGACAATGGGGTCATGGACCACATGGTGCGCATGACCACGGGGATCTGCAGCCCCCTTGTGGTAACTGGCTGTCGTCCACTCTGCCCCTCCAGCCCCCCCGAGATCGGGAAGCGCCGCTTGTCTGTAATGGAGCTGATGGAGAAACACACCAGTAAGGATCTGGAGGAGAGCTCGGTGTGCCACAGCAATGGCTCCATCTGTTCAGCTACTCCATTGTTGGTGTCATCCTCCTCTGTATCTCTGACTTCCCGTTGTATCAAGTGGAGGGACATCTTGATCTCCATGGCCTCCGATGGCATGAGGAATATCCTGCCACGTAGAATAGTATACAGGAACTCAGTCTTCCCCTCAGGCTGCATCCCTAAGATCCAGGTGACAAGGTCTGCCGACCCCACACCCAAGAAGGAGAAGAAGACGATGAAGAACCACAAGGGCTACCTGGAGCCGCCTCTCTGGAAGTACAAGGAGGCCAAGGTGGAGAAGAAGAACGTAAAAAAGAGGATAGAGGAGGAGAAGATTGAACAAGAAAAGAAAGACAAGAAAGCTAAGAAGAAAGCCACCAAGTACTGACTGGCAACTGTGTAAAGAAGTCTGCCACAGAGTAAGAGAACCCTTCAATGGCCTCCTCTGTCATCTTTTTTCTCCATTGTACCCACTGTGATGATGTCATATACTGTAAGAGGAATAACTGCTCCCCTGTGGCGGCCCCTGAGGTCATCTGGAGTCCCAGTTGCAGCACTGCAGTGAGGCCACCAATAACGTGTGGAAAAAAAGGTTTTTGTGTGTGTTTTATGGACAGTCTATTGTTTTCCCCCTGGTAGGGACATAGAGTAGGGAATGAGACGGCCTGGACATTCCTAGACTTGTTATCACGTATCTTCCAGAGTCTTTAAAAAGCTAAACAAGGTTTTTTGATGTTAACTTATTTGACTTTGGAGATTGTTGTCATTTGATGCATTCCTTGATTTCCTTGGTTTGACCTTGTTTCAACTTCCCTGTGAAGGTTATGGAGATGTATTATGTTGGGAGAGTTCAGACATATTGAAATGGTCTATCAAAGGCTAAACAAAACATCATTATTGTGGCACAAAATGTATGTCTAAAACAAGTTATCAATCTCTACATTAAATCTCATTGTGACAAATGTTATTTGACAACACTGTGAAGGGACCAAAGTCATAACTAAGAAAATATCTTATATTATGGGTTCACTTACCTGAGAATATGGAAATGTATTGGGGAGGATTGGAAAACATTTTAGAGCCTTGTCAGCTTACCACAACTCCAGTGAGGGCTGTACATTTAGGAAATTGACATTCTATACACTCCAATCAGCGGTCTCCCGAAATAAGGGATTTTTTACCTATAACCAGTTTCTTTTCACATGTAGACCAACTGTTTTTTTTATTTTTATCAAGGGTTGTAATATCAGGGATTACCTCAGTTTTGATGAGGCTCAGGTTCTAAAGGACTGGCAACAAGTGACTTATTGCATTACACAAGCCTGCTTAGTTAAGTTTTACTGGGTATGCTGAATATTCTGTATTTAACACCAAATCAGTATGGTTGTTGATCCCCCAAAAAAGTGTGATTGTTGCCACAGCCATGTGACTGATGGTCTTTTTCCCCCCTGCACTGTGTATAACTCTGAGCTTGTTAACTTAGGCTATAATGGGCACAGCAAAAGCGTAAGAAATGGGATGATGTCACTAATCCTCTAAACACCTTGTAGTGTTTTAGCCCTGGGGTCAGAGAACACCCCCATACCTCTGACATGCGTCATTAGGATGACAAAATATAGAATAAATAAAGACTACTTTGTACTTTTTAATTGTGAATAAGGGTATTTAAAATGTTCCGAAAGCATTTAGTAACTTTCCCTTGACTTTAAAATCTTAGTATCTATACAGTAGACCATATTAAAATGGTTATGGAATAAGAATGAAACTAAAGAGCGCCAAAACTGCACATATTAGGAAACCACTCAACAACTGTTCATATCAGTAGATCAATCTGCTATGATAAACCTACTGAAATTAGGGATGCATCAAAATGAAAATTCTTGGTAGAAGCCGAAACCAAAATTAAGGAAACACTTGGCCGAATGACGAATACCGAATACCGAGTGCATACCGGCAGTTTTATATTTATTTTGCCAATTATTATACCATTGCATAAGTTAAATAAATATAGCTTTTTATTCATGCTTGTATGCTTATTCATGTCAAATGTAAAATGATCATTATCAAAATTACATGTTTGAAATTGTATATACTTTATGTTACGTAATATTTCCTCATTTCATGAAAGATGTCAAATGTGACACCAGCTGGTGAAAGGGGGAACAAGTCGGCAACCATCAAAATGTTCCGACGGAATGTTCAACGTTGTTGAAAATCACATCACACACATCGCTAGTTAAGCCTCTCAGCCTTCTCACTGCTACCTAGTTAATTATAACACCACATTACATTGTTAGCAGGCTCACAAAACAAGCTGTGTTAGTTGACTAGCGAGTGTGTCATTGATTGTCAACAACAGTGAAATGTATTTACATTTTTCTAAATTAAAGTCAGAACATTAAATCTGCTGCCGGCTTGTTCCCCTTTCACCAGCAGCTGTCACATAATACTGTGATCCCATCAGTTTCCAGTGATCGCTTAGCTCACGCTTTTATTTTCAAGTTGCGAAGACTAAAACAGAAGTCTTAAGCCCCTTTCACACATAGTACCCTGAAAATTACATGGAATCCCAACCCAGGTCCGCCAGTGATTTTCGCCGTTCACACATGAACTAAATGAGTGAAGATTACCGGGTTGTGTCTTTTCACACATGTCAATGGCATTCCCGGGTTTGCACGAGCTACTTGAATCACGCATTCAACTGGATACAGAACTGGAACGTAGTAGACCACCTGAATTCGAACAAGACAGGTGCGTAAAACTGCCATATACCATATATATATGCCATATATCATACCTCAGTTTTATATCTATTTATCATCATATTTGTCACATTAATTTAACAGCGAGTCAACTCATATGCTTACCATCGCCAACTAAAGCACTTCATTACTGTTGATATAAACACACTATACTAGTCCAAAAGCACAGTATGGGAGAACTTGGTGATGGTAAGCATAATATGAGTTAACTCAATTAGACAATAAACAGACGGAACAGCGCAGCGCGGCGGCCTTAGTAAACACAGTTGAAGCAAGGGAGTGACTGGAAGTGCCACTGATGCGCACTGCATAAACATATCACAAATGTGCATTTCATAAGTAATCTAGCTAAGTAAGTAAGCTAGCTAACTATGGTTGAAAATGAAGTAGTATCCAGTTGTGGAATTATATTTGGTAGCAATATTCGAGGTCTGGGGCAGTTCTTATGCGCTCTGTGCTGCGGGCTCTCTCCCTGCTGACTGCACGATGCAGGACAGCTGTGGGAGGAGATGGTGTGTGTGCTCCGTAATGTGTCTATATCACAAAATGTACATTTGATAAGTAAGTAAACTAGCTAAGTAAGTAATCTAGCTAACTATGATTGGAAAAATGAAGTAGTATCCAGTTGTGGAATTATATTTATCACTGCTTTGGCTGAGGTGATGTGGGTTAACTAGCCAACTCCAAAAGTACAAAGTGAGAAACTCCTTGCTGTGATTGGTTAACTTGTTCCATGTGAAAACGTCTTGCGTCAGACATACGTTACCGGACCAGGCAATGTTCAGGCTTCTGTTCACCTAAGCCTTCCCGGTAAATTCCATGGAAGCACACAAGGTCTTGACGAGGGTAATTGCCTGAGACAATTTCCATGTAAATGGCGTTCATACATACGCCATACCAGGTAAATTCACTGGGAAGGCTTGTATGTGTGAAAGGGGTTTTAATGTCGGAATGTGCCCCTCATTGTCGTTCAGAGAACAGATGCCAAACTGCCGACATGTTTGCTGTAATTATATGACTTGGCAGTAGGCAGTCATCAGTCACAGAACAGGATGGGTTCACAGAACAAAATGGGTTGCTTGCACTGTTTGATCGTGTCATCAAAAAAACGTGTCGTATTCAGTAAACATTCGGCCTTTTCACACATTCAGGCGAACTCCGAATGGGCTTTTTTTTTGCTATTTTGTTGTGTCCTGTTTATACCGCCAGTGGGCGCTAGTATGCTAGTGATGTATGCAGTTACGGAAGTGATGTATGCACTTACGGATGTGAAGAGAAGGAGTTGAATAAACGTGCGAAGTGAAGAGCAGCTGCGTGTCTCCCGGTCTCATTCTTTCCTAACTACTTTCTTACTACAGAATACCACATTTTTGGCGACGAGGATGGCTATTTCCGTACCCTTACCTACACCGTTCATGCCTGTGCCAGGCGAACCTGCTATTTCTTTTCCTACTTGGTTGAGAATGTTTGAAAATGACATGCTCGTAATTGATGCTACCGGAGAAAAATGGCCGGAGGAAAGAAAGCGCGCGGTTCTTCTCCATGCACTTGGGACCGAAGGACAAAGACTGTTCTACACTCTAAAGGATACGGGTGTTACCTACACTTCTGCCGTGGATGGACTGAAAAAGTACTTTGTTCCTAAGGTGAATGTGATTGCTGAACGTCACAAATTTCGACAGAGAGCTCAGGGTCCTGACGAGACGGTTAATCAGTTCCTTGCTTCATTACGCGAGCTAGCTGCAGCTTGTGAATTTGGTGCCATGGAGGAACAAATGATTCGTGATCAACTGATTGAGCGTGTTGCTAATACACGCATACGAGACAGACTTTTGCTTGAATCGGACTTGTCTCTGGACAAAGCTACTTCAATGGCCTTACAAATCGAGGCTGGACTACGGAACTCCAACGTTCTCTCTGGAGCTACAGCTTCGGTGAGAGCCATCGAGAAACAGCCGACGAGGAGGAGGTTCGACAAGGGCAAGAAGAAAGCTCCGACGACGACTGCACCTGCCACGGTCTACAGCCAGCCAGCTACAACTGGGAATCAGCGCGCCTGCTTCCGATGCGGATCCACAGGACACTTAGCTAACAAGCCTACATGCCCGGCGGTTAAGGTGACTTGCAATACATGCGGAAAAGTTGGACATTTTTCCAAGGTGTGTAGATCGGCTCAAAAAGAGGTGCGTGAGGTAGTGGTGAATGACGTTACTGTGCTTTACATGCAGGGGGCCGTCGTGAATGATAAAATTATGTGTACTGTACGAGTTGATGCAAATTATCATTCCCATGATGTTGAGCTGATAGTGGATACAGGCTCATCTGTTTCTATTATTCCAGAGAGTACTTACCAGACACTTTTCCATACATGTGTCCTTGCTGAGCCTACAGTGAATCTGCTTACTTACTCCAGAGAGAAAATTCCTGTTAAAGGTTGCATGCATGCTACAGTTGTTCATAATGGACATTCAGTTACAGGTTCATTGATAGTGGTTGAATCAGGAAATGCATTGCTGGGACTAGATTTATTTGTAGCATTGCAGATGTGCATTGAGGGTAACAAAATTATTACTGTTAGCTCTGCTAGCTCTCCTACTGTGCTCCGAGCACCTACTGTACAGAGTACCACTCCACAGACCGAACCAGAGGTTCTAGTACAGGAGTTAGGGTGTGCAAAAGGTTTTATGCACAAAATACAGGTTAAACCAGATGCTGTGCCAGTACAGCAGAAACTGAGGAGGCTTCCGTTCTCAGTGAGGCAGGCTGTGACCGATGAGCTCGCAGATCTACAGGAAAAAGGCGTTATAGAACGTATAGACGCATCTCCATGGGTTTCCCCTATAGTTGTGACCCAGAGAAAGGGGGGAGGAAAGCCTCGCCTGTGTGTTGACCTCAGAGAACCTAATAAGGCAATCATCAGTGACTGTCATCCCTTACCGCACATGGATGAACTGTTCGCTGAGCTCCGTGGAGCCACAGTCTTTTCTACTATAGACTTAGCCTCTGCTTATCACCAGTTGCCATTGCATCCAGATAGCCGTGATTTAACTGCGTTTATCACGCATGAGGGTCTCTTTCGTTTCTGCCGAGTGCCATTTGGCCTCGCTTCTGCTCCTTCAGCTTTTCAGAAAATGATGTCGACTGTACTGACAGGCCTGCCAGGCGTACAGGCCTACCTGGATGATGTGATTTGCTACGGCATCACACAGCAGGATCACGATGTCAGCCTACGGAGAGTGCTACATGCTCTAAATGAAGTGGGACTTAAACTGAACATGCACAAGTGTAAGTTCAACCAGAAAGCTCTGCGCTTCCTGGGCCACACTGTGTCCAAAGATGGTCTTCATCCTGACCAAGACGGGGTCAGTGCTGTGGCGAACGCGCCTGCCCCGCATGACACATCCTCCCTGCGGTCCTTCCTAGGACTTGCATCGTGGTATAGTAAATTCATACCTGACTTCTCTACTGTGGTGGAACCGCTACGTGCTACACTCAGGGAATCTACTGACACTAAGTTTGAATGGACAGCGGATGCAGAGTCCAGTTTTACTGAGGTTAAGAGACTGATTACTGAGAGTCCTACCTTAGCATTATATGATCCTGAGTTACCTACTTATGTCACTACCGATGCTTCTAACTATGGATTGGGGGCTGTAATGAGCCAGATTCACCCAGACAATACAGAGAGAACCATAGCTTTTGCGTCCAGGACACTTTCTCCTGCAGAGAGAAAGTACTCTACCGTCGAGCGTGAGGCGCTGGCATGCGTTTGGGCGGTGGAAAGGTGGAGAACCTACCTGTGGGGACATCGTTTTGTCCTATGCACAGACCACCAAGCGTTGACAACCCTACTCACTTCCAGGGGTACGGGTCGCGCAGGTCTGAGAATAGCGAGATGGTCTGCACGTCTACTATGCTTTACTTATGATGTCACTTACCATCCAGGGAAACGTAATGTGACTGCTGACTGCTTGTCCAGACTCCCTCTGCCTTCGACAGGAGAGGTGGAGGAGGAGCCAGACATGGTAGCTACTGTGTTCACAGGTTCCTCACATGCCATATCTGTGACCGAGTTCACTGCTGCCTGTGAGGCCTGTCCTGAACTGACTCAACTGAGACAGCAGATACAGAAAGGTTGGCCAAAATGCAGTAAGAATGTGACAAAGGAACTTGCTCCATATTTTAGAGTGAGAGATGAACTGGCTGTGGATGAACTACTTGTCATGAGAGGCCCCGACCGTGTGGTTGTTCCTACTACACTACGGTCTAAAGTTGTAAATTTAGCTCATGAAGCGCATCAGGGAATAGTGCGTACTAAACAGAGACTACGAGAGCTATATTGGTGGCCGCAAATGGACAGATGTGTCCAGACATTAGTAGGCTCATGTGTACCCTGTCAATACAATGACAAAACAGCCAAAACTGCGCCTGCACCACTTACCCCAGTGGAACTGCCAGGTGGACCATGGGAGAAGGTGGCCATTGACATTGTTGGTCCCTTTGACTGTGCGACATGGGACTGCCGTTATGCTATTACACTCACAGACTATTACAGTAAGTGGCCAGAGGTGGCGTTTGTCTCTACTGTAACTACAGAGGCGGTTATTAGCTTCTTGACTACAGTGTTTAGTCGTGAAGGTAACCCTTCCTTCCTGGTCTCTGACAACGGATGTCAGTTTACCTCCCAAGCTTTCTGGGAGAGAGAGAGATAAAGCACCTGCGTTCCAGTGTTTATTATCCAAGAGCCAACGGGGCTATTGAGAGATTTAATCGAGTTCTCAAAGAGTGTATTCAGACGGCTGAGAGAATGCACAAGCCATGGAAACATGCAGTAACAGAGTTCTTACTGAACTATCGCGCTACGCCGCATGCTACTACAGGAGCTACTCCCTTTGAGTTGCTGAGGAACAGAAAGATGCGTACAAAACTAAATGTCCTCCCTGTCTCACACCAAATTAAGTCACATGAGAAAGTGCAGGAGACAGTGAGACGCAAGCAACAGGAGAGTAAGGAGTACACAGACAGAATGAGGGGAGCGAAAGTGCCCATGTTCCAAGTGAATGACACCGTACGTGTCCGCAGACCGGAGCATGTAAAAAAGGGATCATCAAGATTCACAGAACCGCTGACAGTAGTTAGTAAAGCAGGACAGAATACATACCTGCTCAGTGATGGTCGAAAATGGAATGCATCCAAGCTTACACGCTTCCCCAAGGATGCTCTGTCTGGCACCAGTGGTGAAAAGGAGATTGAGCTAGAGGAGTTCATGGGGCCCGAGACAGAGAATGTGTTTAATGAACCAGGTCCAAGAAGGAACCTTAGAGTCAGAAACCCACCTAGGTGGCTGGTAGACTTTGTGCCGTAGAGAACGTACTAAAAGGGTAGGATAGAACACGGTTCTAACTTAGTACAAAAAGGTCCTACAATGCAACGACAAAAGTGAATGTTCATTTCATGTTTCACTGTCATAAACTGTTTATTGTTGTTATTCATTCTGCTGATTCATTCATTTTCATTTCCTTAGTTTTCATTTTATTTCAATTGTACTGACACCAGTCTACAGAATATTGCATTCTTTGAGTACTGTAATTCCTTTAAGAAAGGGGGAAATGTTGTGTCCTGTTTATACCGCCAGTGGGCGCTAGTATGCTAGTGATGTATGCAGTTACGGAAGTGATGTATGCACTTACGGATGTGAAGAGAAGGAGTTGAATAAACGTGCGAAGTGAAGAGCAGCTGCGTGTCTCCCGGTCTCATTCTTTCCTAACTACTTTCTTACTACAGAATACCACATATTTTCGGCCGAATATTTTCAGTGGCTGAACTGTCGGTCCATCCCTAACTGAAATGTTCTCACAGTATCTCTAAAGCATTTTGGCTCAGTTCCTGTTTGCAGTTAGGGAACTTATAGACATATCAACTCTAAAATAAAACCCCTACAGACTTCAGTGGGCGGCCAGTGTACCCTGTGACTAACACTTTGAAGCCTCAGAGGGGACATACATCCTCATACAGTGCATCACAGACAGCTTACTTAGACAGATTTTACTGTTTCAATTGTAACAACTGTTAGCTAAGTCTCTTCAAGAGAAAGTTCTAAAACCAATTGAAAATACTTTTACTTTTAATGTTACAGTGCATTGAATGTGTCTTTTACTTATTGACCATAAAATGTTGTGGATGTAAAATAATATGCGTGAGTGAGTATGAAAATAGTCTTGTAATATTTCACATAAAAAAGATATATGCTATGGAGTTATTTTGCTTTGGGACTTCCTCTTCAAAAGAGTTCAAAAGGCTGAGTGTCACAACAAAATGGATTTCTCTATTCAATTGAAGCATTAGAGGATTTCATTTTCCCTCCTCTGTGCGATTTCACAACCAACAAATCATTTTAGCGAAGTCAGAGACAGTGTGTGCTGTGCTGGCGCTGACAGAATGCTGAGAAAGACCGGATCTCCACATCTCACAGATTAATGGGAAGGAAAAATAAATGCTGATAAAAAAAAGTGCTCTCTTCCCCAAGACTGGTGCTATGAAGTCTCCCAGCTGTGTGTAGACATGGGCCAAGAGGATAGATTACAGAGCCTGAGAACAGAGGCAGGGAATGTACAGGAAAGGATCTTGAGGCTTTCATATTTGGTTGGGTGGAGGGAGATGGACTTCGGCTCCACAGACAGAGTAGGTGATTCCTCGATTTAGATTGAGCATGTATCCATTGTATGGGGTTTTGTGACTATAACTAGGTAATAAACGTTATAATACATTTTAAACTATGCATTTTTTTTTTTACATAGTTCTAGCTGAGGAGGACACTATTAGGGCAATACAACGTTGGTTTCATATACATGCTATACCATAACAGAGGGAGAAAACCAACCCTTTACCACTATCAATAAGTGTGTAATGTATGGCTCACTCAGAGAGATCTGGCTGCTGTCCTGGTGTCTAGTCCAATGTCCTCAGGAGGCTCCATGTCTTTGGAAAGCTGCACTGCTGCAGTCCCAGTAGGCATGGCAACTTCACATCACGTCTCTTATTCTCTGGTCCAGTCTCAGTCAGAAGAGTAAGTAGTAGTAGTGATATAAAGTAACACTAAAAAAGGGCACACCAAACAAAAAAAAGACTCATGTGAAAAGCATCATTGTAGTTTTTCATCCACATGAAATGAAGATGCTCAGATTATGTTGCCTACATGAGCCAATTAGTGCAACACAGTCAACATTTAAAGCTTAAGCAGCTATAATTCAAAAGGTACAATCCCGTTCTAGTTATCATGCTTTATTTAACATATCCAATTAAATCTATCTATCTTACATCATGGACTTAAGCCACATCTGTAGCCTATTAACCTTCTAATTGCAGTTTTCATAGACGCAGGCTACAATGGGAAATACGAGGAGCAAATGAAAGGTTTGCCAGCAAACAGGAAAACCGCTATGAGAACACACATTCCAGGCAGACCCCGTCCGAGACAATGAGGGGTGGGACAAAATTGTATATTTAAAATCTGTAATCATGCCCTTGAATCAGGAACAGAGTAAAGTTGGGTTCGTACTTATCGAGATGGAGCATGGAGAAGGAGCCGCTCTTTGTGAATTTATTTCAGAGCGGAAGACGTCTAGTCCTGCTCCAGACCCCAGTTTCGTGTTTTTGTTTTATCAGTGAAAGATTTCTGCCGAGATTATTGCTGCTCACTACGCCGTGACACAGACAAGACACATCAGCACAACTTGGACTTGCCTATATCGGGCCTATTTAGGAGGATCGCTCACTCTACCGTCAAGTATCTTGGATTTTTTGTTGGTTGAGAGTAGTTTCATCGGAGTTGGGCTGAAGTTTTGAAGACACACAGTTGAGAGGAGCGCCATAGAAATACTGTGGTTGATTCTCATCGAAACAGGAAAGGATGTGGAAAGATTTTAGGATCCAACATCTGGAACTGAAAGCAGTCACCGAACTCAAAGGCTGACACATGATATGAACACGTCTGTGTAATAAATGCCTTTTTGGTGTCCATAAACATTTAAAGGACCATTTTTATTATTATTATTATGGGATATGCGCGGCGTATTTTTCTGGTGATACACACGTTGTCTACCCTGTGAAACGGCAAGAGGAAAAAGCTGCGTAGAATATTTTTTTTTAAAAAGGTAATAAACTTTCATTCTTAGGGATTGTTATAACATAGCTATTATATGTTACATGTGCAACAATTAACCTGCAGTCTCGTCAGCTGTTAAAAAGCAATAGGCAACTTCGCCTACTAAACCTATTAATCATCAGTGGTCAGATGTTTTCTAGGCAGAATTAATGTATTTAATTATCTGTTGAATGTTGTCTGTAGTAGGCTATGCAAAACACTGTAGCCTACTTGTTAATTAATAGACGTCACTTGTAGGCATCGATGTAACGGTCACACCCATATATATCACACCTTTGCCACTTCGGAAAGGCGCCAGACAAGCTGTGTTGATTGATTGGACAAAATACCCCCGATATCTGTATCCCTCTTCAGTTTTCTCAGTAAAATTAGCACGAATGTTTGCACTTGCTCTGTGATTTACAAGACCTTAATGTACATCCAGCGAAGGCATTATTTAACATGATTGATACATTTTATGGTTGGACATTTTTACTGTACTTTTAAATAACGTATCAGTAGCCTACTGGAGCAGACATATAGGCCTACCTTTCCAAACATATGGAAATGTTGGTTTCGAACTAAAGGAGTGGAGGCCAAAGAAGGCATTTGAAAGATCAACATGACAAGTATTCGCTGAGGCACGTTTCAGGTCGGAATAGAAATACAGGTAGCCTAGGCTATGTTTAAAAAGATAGTTGCCTATTCAGTGTCTTGTAAAAATAGCCTTCACTATTACTGGCCTATAGTACTCATAGTGCTGTATGGACCATGATTGAGGCTACCTGTACTGGTGCAGCCGGGTGCACAGCTATGGAAGTCTATTACATCAAGAGAAATTATTTTCTCACTCAGGTGTGAAACAGTGTCTTTCAACAGAACCCGGAGCTCTGTCAGCTCTTCATAATAGGGCGATTCAAATGAACACGTTTTCCTCTCAGTTCAGTTGTTTGCTTGTCAATAGAATACCTGTCTGCTCTGCATCATATTCATCTAGTGATCATTGATGCCTTACAAAAAATGTATGTGTTTTTGTTTTATAAAGGAGGATACCTCCCAATGAGAGAACACGCATACAATAACTGAAGATTACTAAATCAGTAAGCCTGGCCATGTCTGTGCAAGTATACAATCAAACATACAAGTCTCCTTTAATAACAATGTGGGAGTCACAACAATCAGGGGATAAGAGCTGTAAAGATTATACAAAACAAAAGCAAGCTCATTACCGTGGGTACAGTATCTGTGGATATCAGTCAATATGAATGATATTACAGAATGTCATTTTATCATATGAGCGATATCATACCAACACTATGAAGTTAGGATTGTTTCAGAAGAAGAGGCCCCACAGTCGTTTAGACCCTATGAGGCCCAATGGAGGCGGGCTGTGCTGTGGCCTTTGCTGCTGGTTTGCCAAGCCCCCAACACGACGCAGTCATCCAGATGGAATGAGAGATCTGACTCACAAGTCAAAGTGCTTTAGATGAGAGGAAGAGATGACAATGGCTGTCTTTTCCCATGGGCCTGGTGGCCATAGTGGCCAAAACAGAGAGAGGAAATGTGTTGGGGAATGCATCCAGGGACAGGATTCTGCCTGAGATAGAGATAGAGATGGAGATCGCCCGCTCTTTCTCTGTGATCTTATGGTGGATATGAGCTGAAGTGAAATTAGAAATGGTAACGCTCCTCCATAGTTAAAAGGGCAATTCTACGGGTGGAGCTGTGTTTACGTTAGTCTTCCAAAGGGCCATCAGTTTGAACAACGCTGACATGAAATCTACACGACACAGGAACAACAACAACTTTCTGCTACTCAGTATAATATCATGGTTTGCCTTGGAAGTGTATTGTAGTAAGGGCTGACTAGAAAAAGAGTGTTCCGTACTGTATGTAGTTCTTTCCATTCACTACCATTAGACTGTTACATGTGTGGCTGTTGGCACCTGACTCTACTCTCAAAAATATAATTTGATTATGGCAAATGCTTGAGCAATACATCCCACAAGAAGTATGAGCCAGCCAACGGTCATGTTCCTGATTCTCAGGAACATGACCATGTCTTTCCATATCATGATTCATACATGAGTTACCAAACTGCAAGTGTCATCTGTTTGTGTTTTGGAGGCTGGAGTAACAGAACCTACCTAAAACCAGTTTTTCCCATTTTTATAGAATCAGGGGGTGTTTTCATGAAATGATAAAAAATATCTTTAAGCTGCATAGCACACCCCTGTTTAGAACACCAAGATAAAGTACACAGTACACAAACCCAAAGAATGCTTGATCCCACCCTCTCAGTCGCTAGCTCGCGTGACCCTCGTCAGTGCAGACCTAAACAATGAGCAGACCTGAGTCTCCGTGGCCAGCCGGGTGCGGCAGGAAGCATAGCCATCAATATTTACTCTGTGAGCGGGGCAGCCATGGAGTCGACTGGCCTGGGCAGCACAGTCCAGTCCAGCACACATGCACACACACACACACACGCACACACAGAGGGGCCGGACAGAGCACTGTAACAGCAAGCTCTCCCTCAGCTCCCTCTCCCACCCACTGCAATTACATTGCAGTCAGACTGACTGGACCCTGACGCTGTGTTGTTTTTGAGATCATAACTCTCAAAGACCTCTGCTGACAGACTGGGCCTGCGTGGCTACTGCAGCTGTTTCTATTAGGCCAGTTATGGCAGAGATGCCCCTCAGCCAGGCCTCAGCCAGGCCTGGCACATTCCGTTTGGGAGTTTAGATTGGTAGAGCAGAGAGAGAGAGGAAAGAAAGAGAAAGAGAAAGAAGGTAATCAATCCAATAACTCTAAAGGAGACCTATTATGCTCTTTTTCCACACGTTAATGTAGGTCTCTGGGGTCGTTTTTTGCTGAAAATACCACTCAGATGTTAATCCAAAGACATTCCAGCATGCCTCTAAACGACTCTGTTTCAGTCCTTTTCTGGACGGGCTGTTTCAGGGTCGGGAAATCATCAGCGGTTCGCTGTTTGATGAAAAAACACACGGTTCCCGGGGAATAAAATTAAAAAACAAATATCTTCAGCGCCATCATTTCAAGGTCCCTGGTTCGATTCTGGCCATTGCCATGTCATCCCCCTCTGTCTCACCCATCCTTCCTGTCTACTGTCTCTATCCCATTAAAAGCGTACATGCCCTGAAAACATATTTAATAAACAACAAAAAAACAACTAACAAAACAAACAAACAAACATTTTTTTGTTGTTGTTGTTGATTTTATCCCTTTTCACCCAATTTAGTATCCAATTATACCCAACCTAGTGTCCAATTATCCCCTGTCGCCTATTGCGTAGGATCGGCCGCACGCGCACCCCGTGGCCGGCAGCCCAGATGAGAGAGCCGATAGACTAGCTACCGGCCCCTCGAGCCCAACACTGTTATTCCGGCACCAGACGGGGGCGGTGTTGCGCGACGGATCCTTATCCGGAAATAGCCTATACCACCCTCGGGAGCGGCCGTCCAATATGCTGCTCCCCGTGGGCCCCGGCCATATCCGGGTCTGGCGAGACCGGGTTTCGATCCCAGTCCCCAGTGGGCAGCTTGCACCAGAGACTGATGCTTAGACCGCTGCGCCACCGCGGGGCTCGTCAAACAAACAAATATATATATATATATATATATATATATCTGTGTTATATCCCCACAAATATCCCCACAAAACAACGATTCCAAAATGGAAATAATCTGAGTTTCCCTAAAAATTACAGATGGGGATGGAGAACAGGTTCCAGTCGAGAACCGGTTCCAAATTGTTCAATCCATCAGAATCGTTCAGGTTCTAATCAGGTTAACGATTCCTTTAATCGATGTCGGCATGTTTTTCTCATAGTTGCATGTTGCAAAAACTCCTGCGTCTGACGTCAAACTCTGAGGTGTAGTATCGGAGTGTGACGTTTTATTTATTCGCAACAAGGACAGTATCACAGTATCACACCCAGTATCCGTTCACAAACTTTGTTTGAGAAAGTAACATGTTATCTACAGTATTTAAAATGTGACAAAGTCAAACCAAATGTAACGTTATGGATTCTAAATGGTAGACGACCTGCACGTCGCTGCCACTGAATAATAATGCGCCCATTGATACTTTGCACTCCGTGCCACATAGTGCTACCAATGTGTCTCAAATGGGTCATGGAAGGTCAAGGAATCGTGCATATATGTTATTAATATCTTAGTAATCGCAGTAAGTTCTATAGTATCTCACTTGATGGTGTATGTAAATGTTCCTTTGGTTTATTATATGGTAATTTGGTAATTATATTATAAAGTTACTCTTCCAATTAATGAGAGAACTGAAAACATATTTTAATAAGTAAAATGCATAGTTGAATATTATCAGTATGTATACATCAGTCTTCACATGATCTTGTTTTAGCCACACCTTCTAAATTCTAAATTCTGTATATTGTATGTACCTGTTACATTTTATATTTGGTTCAAGCTTATTCCCTTTTGAAAAGGAGTATTATAATTTATTCAAATGTTACTAGGCATACATGCCTATTTTAAGAATGCCTAAGAATATTTTTTTATTTCTCAGTCAGTTTTAGATTTGTTTTAAGAAAGTTTTAAGAAAAGGAGCAATGTAATTAATTTTAACATATTCAAATGTTATTAGGCAGACATACCGCACTGTGTTCAGAGACTCAAGAGATAATAAAAAGCTTGACCCTGAAAACCTGTGTAGGCCTGCGATCAGGAATCGATTAAGAACCGGACAAATAAGCAGAATCGATAATGGCATCGGTATCGATAACATCTTAGCAATTCCCATTCCTAGTACAAATGCATGGCGGGAGAAATGTTCATCATAGTGCCGGATGAGACCCCACTCTATGTAGGCGGGTGCAGCCAATCTGAATGGCTTGTTGAATCAAATGTTTTCCGAAATAGGCAGCCCACAAAAAACGGACTGAATTGTTTTATTTCACAGTTTCTGTGTTAGTAGGGTCATAAGCACTGAAAATGTTTTTCATTGATATGGGACCTTTTTCATTGATATGGGACCTTTATGGGACCTACTTTTTCTACTTTTATATATTTTCACTAAATATTTCACTACGATATTATCTTGATACATTTTCATTACCTGGCTATAAAGTATTCCAAGTGGATATTGCAAGAGTGACTGCATCTCTAACCTGTGTCATTGCTCTCTGACAGAGATGGGGGGTGCTGCCATGCTCACAGTGCTCTTAGCTGGGATGTGCCTGTGGATCTCCTTAGCTCAAGCAGGTAGGTCAACCAAGACAAAATGATACGCACTATCACACACCATCACTCTCACCCAATATGACAGTAAAAAATAAAGTAAGTGTGTAATGTGTTCTTTTGTTTGTGTTTTCTTTGTGCATGTGCATGTTTTGGAATGTTGATAATTATGTGTCTGCAACTTGTACTTACATTGTGTCTGCAGAATTGTGTTTGTATGTGTGTGTGTGTGTGTGTGTGTGTGTGTGTGTGTGTGTGTGTGTGTGTGTGTGTGTGTGTGTGGCTGCGGGGGAATCAGCTGGGTGCAGATGTGGAGATGTGCTCATAGGCTTGTGTGAAACAATAGAGCAGAGGAAATGTGTGTCTTCCTGCGGTGCCCATGAGTGACTGACCTGTAGAGCTGAGGGAAAGAGAGAGAGAACAGCCCCTCACTGACCACTAACCCACCTCTCAACTAGTGAGGCCTCTCCACTGGAATAAAGTTAGGCTCTTGGCTCACGACACAGTCTGTGTGCCCCCGCTCTTCACTAAACGTCTCTAAATGTCCACGACCTGTCAGGAATTACAGTTAACATACTTCACCAATTGGACAAAGTTACCTATTGAGAAAACTGAGGTCCCGCCTCAGCTAATATAGTATATCACTGACATTTTGGTCTTCATGAAAGAAAACAATATTCCATTGAAGCCAACTGTTTTTCTGTGTTTACCTTTTCCAGGTGAGTCATCTGTGGGGACATCTGAGGGTACGTTAATGTGTGTGATGTGATGTTACTCTAGAGCTATTCACTGCGTAATTGTCATTGCTGAAGCGTTTCCTCATACCCTCTTATGTGTTTGTATGTGTGTGTGTGTGTGTGTGTGTGTGTGTGTGTGTGTGTGCCCTCTTCCCAACCCCAGACCTTGATCCCAAATTGCTGTGTTCGTGTGAGAACAACAAGGGCACGTGTAGGAACGGTACCTGCAGTGGGAACTACTGCTTCTACACGTTGGTGCAAGGCCGCGAGGAGAGGGGCTGTTTTGAGAGAAACCACCGCGAGCAGTGCTTCACCGCCATGGTCGGCTTGCATGTCCACTGCTGCACAACAAAGCTCTGCAATGCCTACACCACTGCTCCCCCAGACCCAGGTCTCTACTGCCATAACTGACCTGGGCCTTGTGTGACTGACAGAGTAGTGTTATGAAAGCCCCTGATGAAAACATAGTGGCTTATGCCCTCTGGTGGCTGGTCAGGGGTAGTGCCATGTGTCAAGACCTTAATGCATGCAAAGCAATATTATGACCATGTGTGAATGTTCCACATTTGAAATCTAAAAAGATGTTTCAGCTTATATTTCCTGCTGATATTACCTCTGATCAGTATCAACGTGTGTGTATGTGTGTGTCCAGTAGTTGAGCCAACGAGAGAGGTGGACAGCCTGATTCTGCTGGTGACTGTCCCTCTGCTGGTATTGCTGATCATGTCTGTGAGTGTGTGTGGCCTAGTGTTGTGGCTGCGCTCCAGACGTCAGCACCACAGGCTGCGCTATGCAGAGGAACATGATGTCAACATGCTCAAGGTGCCCAGCGGGGGGGACCCCACTTATGGGGTAAGAACCACCACCTACCTATATACGCTCTAGACAAAAGAAGACATACTTACTCAATACTGTTTAGGTTCAGTTGAAGCTATTGGTCAACTATTAACCGTGTTGAGACCAGGTTTTTGTAGAGGTGGAAACCTGTTTGAAATTAATTATGCCTCGCCACATGTCAAACCAAGAAAATACCAAATGACTAGATGTTGTGTATAGACCACACTTCTGACAAAACATAATTACGTTTTTCCTTCAGGTATTCTTCCATTTTCTTCAATGTTGCAAGCTAGCATAGGCAACAACTCTTTGCAAAATAGTCTTACCCGGTCGGAAAAGAGGACACACATTACAACAAGCATTTGGGGGAGGGTTCTTGGAGTGTCATTCTCAGGTCATTCACTCGAGCCAGATCAGCTAATCAAAAAATGTCCAGACCTCAAAGGAGGCGTGAAACAATGTGATTTGGAGGTATGGAGACATGAAACTAGTCTACTAGCAATGCTCTTGTTGTCATCTCCCAATAAGGGCCTCAGATTCAGTCCTCAGTCTAATGACTTTTAATAGAGCTTAATTACACCTTATATAGGCATGAGGAAATCATTGGATACTGAATCAGAACACTGATGGGAGGCTCCTTATTGCCAAGAAATGTGAAATTGTCAGGCCTGTATTAGTGTGAATGAAAATGTCTGCTGGATGGTGTGTGACCCCTGTCTCTGTCTTTGTAGGACATATTTGATGAGTTCTGTACATCCGGCAGTGGAACAGGTCTGCCATATCTGGTCCAGAGGACCATGGCCAGACAGATCTCTCTGGTCGAGTGTGTCGGTGAGATTCCCTCCTCCATACTAACTTATTATTCACTGCGTCCATCTATGACTCACTCAGTCAGTCTCTTTACAGACGAATTAACTCACTCACTCACTGACTCACTCCCACATTCGCTCGCTCGCTCACTGACTCACTCACTTACTCGCTCACTCGACTTAATAACCCACTTAATAACTCACCCACTCACTCACTCACACTCACCCACTCACACTCACCCACCCACTCATTACTACCTGCTTGAATTTGAATATTTTAGATGAATTTGATTTGTATTTATTATGTAACAGGTGCAGTACTACAGTTTTACTCTATCGCTTTAACACGTCTCTTAACTCTTAACACAAATCCAAAAACTCACACACAAAACCCTAAACAGCTCCACAAATGTCTTGCAAAAGCAAACACTGCATTCAAAATAATGTTATGTCTTCTCAAAATGAAATGTTATCGTCAAATGACACACACACACCATCAAATGAACCGACACTTTTAAGAACCAATTGAACACTGACGTGCACAATGGAAAACACTATGATCAGCGAAAAACAGTACTATGATAAGATTATCAGTAGGCCTTTTGCATTTTCAGTGTTACACTGCATACGTACAGTATCCTGTTATAAACTGTCGTTGTTGTTTTCATACTCTTAGGGCCAGTTTCACAGACAAGGCTTAAGCCTAATCCTAGACTAAAAAGCATCTTCAATGGAGATTTTACATTGAAAGTGTGATTTAGTCCAGGACTAGGCTTAAGCCTTGTCTGTGAAACCGGCCCATAATATTTTTATACTCAAATATAAAACACACAAATACAAGAATAGAAAAATATATATATTCTGAAATACTGCACACATCTCAGCAATGACAGTTGGATTTGTAAAGTGTTCTTCATACAGAACATACAATAAAAAAAAGAAAATAAGCCTTCTGCATATACTCACAAAAAAATACTCACACAAAAGCCACAAGACCTCGTCGACATCACAGGCAATGTTCTCCCTGACCAAGCAGAGGGGAAAGTATCGCCTGGCATGACGAATCCAGCCCTGATACACTTCAGATATATTTCAACACAGGAGAGCCGACCTTTGGCCCTTTTATTGCTAAAGCTATGATTGCTAATTGAAAAGCAATAGGTGTTTGCCCATATGAGGAGTGTGCTTGTGTGATTGGTGGTTTGAGTTTAGCATTCTGAATGGTAGTGTTTTCCATGTGAACACAACAAATTTTATCAAGGAAGATTGTGACAAATGTAGAGAATTGTATTTAGTGTTTTGTTAACTGTGTGGTTTAGAGCTGCAAAAGGAGTGATAAGCAAGAAATGTGTTTGTCATTGTGAAGAATTGGTGTGAGATAAAATACACCAGTTTCAGGTTTTAGTCATTGTGTTTGAGGTTCCGATGTTAGTGTTAAAGTAAACTATACCACCATTTTCTTTTTACTGTTTTTCACCTTTGTTTTCAAATGAAAGTTGTCCAACCTGCAATGCATATTGATGATTATAGATACTATTATACATTATATATTTAGTGTGTGAAATGAATGGTGGATTGAAGTTTTCATTAGATCACAATGGATACTGTTTTAATGCACTGATTGGCTTTTGTGCCATATATTCTTTGTTTTGAGAGTAATAGTGCACTTTGCAAAAAGTGGTGTTTTTTTTTGCAAACATGTTAAATGTTTAGGGGAAGGGTTAACTGTTTTGAAAAGTTAAATATTGATTCAAGAAATGTGCTCAAGCAATTGAGAAAAAACTCTAGTAACATAGGGTCATTTCTTACACCAACCCACTTCATCTCTTGTGTGTGTCCCTCAGGTAAGGGCCGGTATGGAGAGGTGTGGAGGGGCACCTGGATGGGCGAGAGCGTGGCTGTGAAGATCTTCTCCTCCCGAGATGAGCAGTCTTGGATCAGGGAGACAGAGATCTACAACACTGTGCAGCTCAGACATGACAACATCTTGGGTGAGTCGGCAGAATCAATCTTACAGTTTTTCTCTATCACTTTAACACGTTTTCTCAAAGCATAGCTCATTTTCTCTTAACTCTTAACACAAATCCAAAGACTCGCATACAGAAACCTAAACTCCATAAATCTCTTGAAAATGAATGAATGAATGAATGGTCTTTATTGTCATTGATATAGTACAGGTACCATACAACGAAATTTGGGAGGGGGGGCTCCCCTGGTGCTAGGAAAAAAAAAACTAAAACCAAGAAGGGAAAAGAGCTGGTTTACATAAATAAAGGCTATGTACACTATCCACTATACTATACTATACAAATAAAACACTGTGCTGTACTCTATGCTATGCTATACATATCCTAACGTTTCCTATCTCTGAACCTTATGTACCCGAGGGTTGTCATATTGCACATAGTGTTATTGCACATTCATTTAAAGTGTCGCAGTTTGCAGGTTTGAAATGTTCACAGTTGTGTTTCAGTATTGCACTTGATTACAATCTAGTAGCTGCCATCAAATTGTCTAGATTGCAAATTGTCTAGAAAAAGCAAACACTGCATTCAAAATAATGTTATATCTTCTCAAAACGAAATGTTGTTGTCCAATGACAAACACAAACCATCAAATGAATAGACACTTGTAAGAACCAATTGAACACTGATGTGCACAATGGAAAACACTATTATCAGTGGAAAACAGTGCTATGATACGATTATCAGTAGGCCTTTTGCATTTTCAGTGTTACACTACATACGTACAGTACAGCCTGTTATAAACTGTTATGTTTTCATACTCCTCAAATATAAAACACAGAAATACAAGAATAATATTTAGAATTTTATTCTGAAATACTGTACACATGTCAGCAATGACAGTTGGATTTGTAAAGTGCTCTTCATACAGAACACACAATGGAAAAAAGAAAATAAGCCTTCTGCATAATACTCTACACAAAGGCCACAAGACCTCGTTGACATCACAGGCAATATTCTCCCTGGCCAAACAGAGAAAGTATCACCTGGCATGACGAATCCAGCCCTGAGGTACTTTAGATATACTGTATTTCAACACAGGAGAGCTCCTCTTTGCCCCTTTAATTGCTAAAGCTATGATTGCTAATTCAAATACAATAGGTGTTTGCCCATATGAGGAATGTGATTGTGTGATTGGTGGTTTGAGTTTAGCATTCTGAATGGTAGTGTTTTCCATGTGAACACAAGATATGTTATCAAGGAAGAGTGTGCCAAATGTAGAGAATTGTATTTTGTGTTTTGTTAACTGTGTGGTTGAGAGCTGTAAAATGAATGATAAGCAAGACATGTGTTTGTCATTGTGAAGAATTGGTGTGAGATAAAATACACCAGTTTCAGGTTTTGGTCATTGTATTTGAGGTTCAGATGTTAGTGTTAAAGCGATAGAGAAAAATTGTAGTACAATGTTTTTTTGCTTTCACATAACAAAACAATGACTCCCCTGTTTCCTACCAATAGTAGTCAGTATCTGAAGGGAATCTATTTCATCCCTCCAACAGGTTTCATAGCCTCTGACATGACATCAAAGAACTCCAGCACCCAGCTGTGGCTGATCACACACTTCCATGAGCTCGGCTCCCTCTATGACTTCCTGCAGTACAGCAGCCTGGACCCCGAGGGCTGCTTGAGGATATGCCTGTCAGTGGCCTGCGGCCTGGTCCACCTCCACACAGAGATCCTCAGCACCCAGGGCAAGCCAGCTATCGCCCACCGAGACCTCAAGACCCGCAACATCTTGGTCAAGAGGAATGGCCAGTGCTGCATTGCTGACCTGGGTGAGAGGAGAGCGGGGGGGGTAGCTGAGAGGAAAAAGAGAGAGAGAGAAATGAGGGCAATGTCCATTCTTTGTTGCCTCCCGTATTTCCATTTTAATGTATGTACAGTAATGTATAGGCAATATTTCAAGCCTCCCACAAAGATCTTCATCACAGGTTGAGTGCTAATGTACTAATGTGTACCATGTTAAACCTGGAGACACCACATGGGCAGAATTCCTCTCCCTCCTACCAGGTCACACGTGTCATATGTGATGTCAGAGTCTACCAGTGGTCCCTCTGACCCTGTGTGTTTCTCCTGTGGTCCTGCTATGCCCTCAGGCCTGGCTGTGATGCACTGCCAGACCAGTGACTACCTGGATGTGGGAAACAACCCACGTGTGGGCACCAAGCGCTACATGGCCCCGGAGGTGCTGGACGAGAGCATCCGCATGGACATCTTTGAGTCCTACAAGCAGACAGACATCTGGGCCCTGGGACTGGTCTTCTGGGAGATCTCCCGCAGGACCGTCGTCAATGGTAAACAGTTACAGCAGCCCTATGGATACAGGAATAGTGGTCTGCTTTACTTGAAATAACTGAAACATGTACTAGCCACATCTGAACAAAAGCTAACCAAGGGAGCCTGGGATAGATGCTTCACTACCTTTTTCTACTTGAGCAGATTTTATTGAAAATACATTCTATTAGTCTTAGAACTTTTAAATCTCTAGAGAATGTGTAGGAGGGAGTTCATCCATGTCTCTCAACACTACAGTGTTTTTCTATCTGGCTGTCTGTGTGTGTAACCAAGTCTGTGTCTGTCTCTACTATCCTCTCTCATGATTAGCAGTCCAGTAATTATAAACATTCTTATCTCGTGTCAGCACTCTCCCTCACAAAGTCCAGATGCTCACATACACACACACACACGCATACACACACACACACACACACGCACACACACACACACACACACACACACACACACACAGAGACACACACACATACACACACACACACACACACACACACACACACACACACAAACACACTGCCAGGCCAGGCAGAGCTCTTCCATCACAATGCACTCTCCAGGGATCCCATATCTCTCTCTGCTCTCTTTTTAGTCCCACATATAGCCCAGCTCTCCAACTCTCTACCTATCTGAAGTTCCAAGTATGTTATTTCAGTTCTGTATGATGTTTACACATACATTAATTTAACTCTACAACATCTAACATTAAGCCTGCATTTACAATCGAATGCTCATCTGATCTAATGTAGATTCAGTGGTCACTCAATCGCCTTGACATTTTGTCAACTTCCCTTTCTCTTGATTAGTTTATCAAAAGTCATTGTCACGATGTTGGCAATTTTACCTATAAATCCTCCCATGATCCTCCCCACCGTAGTCATTATTAAGATGATATGTTATCGCTGCCATACTGTACTAGCTGCCATACTAACTGTATACATATCGTCTGTGATCATGTATGTTTTTTTAGGTATTGTGGAGGAGTACCGCCCGCCCTTCTTTGACATGGTGCCCTCTGACCCCAGCTTTGAGGAAATGAAGAAAGTGGTGTGTGTGGACCAGCAGAGGCCCAGTCTGCACAACAGACTACACTCCCACCCGGTGAGGCATCCAGCCAGAGTAACATCACACAACATCACATACAGTAGACATTTGGCGCTTTTCCATTGACCAGACCGGTACGGCACGGTACGGAACGCGTTTGTATCCTACCCGTACCGTACTTTCAGAAACGCTTCTCCATTATACACAACAGACCTGGAGCGAGCCGGGACAGTAGGAGGAGTTAAGTGTCATAAGAGCACTTCACTTTAATAAGTGCCGCTATACAGCTCAACAGGGGGGAAATGCAGCACTATCATGCACAGATCAGCCTTAAAACATGTAACGTTAGATATATAACGTTAGACAGGAAGCGATGTATTTCTACGGAAAGGCTGTGCACTTCCATTGGACTGACGCCGGGGCGCTCATACAATCTCTGCGTTTGTTGCAGAGGAACAGGGTGACTGGCACCCTGAGACAAATGCGCAGATATGAGTATCTTGCTGGTAGCCTTTATTTATACAGCATATGGATGTTACGTGCCTGTTACTTGCCGCTTTCATAATTTTATTTAGCCTATATAGCACAAGTCATGCATTGAACGTAACCTCAAGTGCAGCTGAACAGTATTAAGTAAACCACAATACATGTGTGGGTGTTTTGTTATCGAAAAACGCACCCAATCGCCGACCACACGACTCCAAACGATACGGCAAAAGTAAATGTTGAAATAGCAGTAATACCACATTCATTGATAAAATGACATAAGGGATGGAAAGGGGGGATGGCAGTTTTAGAAGGTGGATAATGAAGCGCGCTGGACTGTGGAACGGTCTAGCATAGGCACAGTACATGGCCATAATAGCAATTTTTTTGTTATGCTTGTTGTAAAGAAAAGTTCTATGATGCATTGAAATGACATTAAACTAAGATAATAAGATGGTTATCATAATTTTTCAAATCTTTATTAATAAGTAATTACAGAAAAAGTAAACAAAAGTGAAATTTTCCAAGAGCTAAATCTGTTGTGGTATTTAAAAATGGCGGTTAGCGGTGAACTCTATGAACAAGGGATGACAATGTTGTGATGATTTCCATTGACCAATCAACAGTCTGCAGCGTCACACGTCACACACAGCCTGGCACGGATAGTACCTTTCGCTCCTAGTCAGGAAGGGTAGCTAAAACCAGCATGGGTACTTCGGCCCGGTATGGCTCGGTTGGCAGTGGAGAAAGCAAAACAAACCGGGCTCACATGGTACTGTACGGTACGGTAGTGGAAAAGCGCCAATTGAGAAACACCACCACTCACATTATGATTTGCAGTCACATTGCACTGTGTGTCACAAAACATGTGAATTTGAGTGTGGTCTTGTGTCTCTATCGAACATGCAGATCCCGTCGGCCATTGCCAAGATAATGAAAGAATGCTGGTTCCAGAGCGCCCCGGCACGTCTCACAGCCCTCCGCGTGAGAAAGACACTTGCCAAGCTGGACCAGGACAGCGACTACAGCACAGAGAAACTCAAACAGGACCTCTAGAACTGAACTCTACACTTAAACAGAACCTATGCAGACCTGAAGACAATTTAGTCTCTCTCTTCCACAGGACTTGTGAACCTACAGACCAAGATACTGGACTGGGCTCCTCTGTGGAGTAATCGTACATGTTTGAAACAGGGCCTATTTTTGCATTTTGTACCTCTATAAATCCATATAATTTATGTTTGAGATTTTCATTCACATTCACTCACTTTCCTATTGTCATACATATAGTTTCTTTTTTTTTATTCTTTTTTTTGTAAATTGGATGACAGACAGACTCTGGCCCTCAAGGCCAATCTCATTCCTATCATACTATTCAAGTCTCACCGTGGCCTATACTTCTGGTGCCTCTTTCTAAGAAGTCCCCTCCAACCTATGGGATTCTATGTATTTGTTTTGTCTTATTCATCTGCTAACATCGTTGACTGGACAAGCATGGACCAATAGGACTTGGCTGGTCACTCTATAGACAGAACCTTTGGTCATTACCTAATTTCCCCTACTGGCGGACAGTGTAGTGTTGTACGGATAGTCACGCGGACAGAGATGAGACACTGTCCTCATTCAGAGGCAACCTGATTCAGAGGTTAGGGGAAATGTTTGGGTCAGACCTTGTTTGCAGATGTGTCATGCTGGGTTTCCTTATGATGACGGTCCTATGATGCTTTGGGAATGTCTCACACAGTTGGTTGAGTAATACCAATTAGGGTCATTTGCAATGAACATTATGAGGATCTTCAACTTGTTTCTTCATCCCTTATCACTCTAATGCTCTAATACGTTGAACTACTTTGCTGTGTTATGCAAACAGAGTTTCCAGTTTCAGCTATAACCACATTTCAGAGAATGACCTACACAGAGGACTTCAACAGGATCTTTAACAACATAGACTGGGCTGATTTTTTTTCATGCGTATTGTAAATTACCCATAATTTCCTGCTTGTGTATATTGTTTGTTTTCCATGCACTTTACGGGAACCTATTGATTTTCTTTTGTATTTCCTGGAAACCTTTTGAGCTGACCATGTACCCTGGCAATGCTCCCATTAGTTCTGCTCCTATCCCTGATCATACTATCAGAGCTAATGAATCAGTTGTATATATATTATATATCCTAACAATAGAATAGTGTATCTTCAACCAGCATTGGATTTACTGTAAATGTGTGGTACTGCTCAAAGTTAAAGTGCTTTGTATGATGCTATATGGATATTGATTATATTAATGTATTTTTTATTACATTTTTATTTTATTTTAGAATGATATTGTATTATGCAACACTTTAGACAAATTAGTACTATCACCATCACTGCAATGAGTTCACAAGTAGTCACAATACTAAAAAGGGAAATAAAAGACACATGACATTATTAAAACAGGATATTGCATTTTTCATAGTAAATAAGATTCACATATTTTCATCCTTCTAATCAAGTCTGCGCATTGGTCTCAAGATGCTGGTAGGTGAAAAATAGCAGGCAGTTTTCCTATTGTCCTCTAGAGGTTCCTAGACACTAATGATCTACTCCACATGGCAGTGCAGTGTCCTGCTGAGTTTTCGTTCAGAAGCACTCAAACATGTGGGTTTTTAGAATGTATTGTAGGCTACTATCTTTGCTGTTTTTTTAAACGTTGCCCTTTTTTGCTTGTTCGCTTTAATATTTATTAATAATAATAAAAAAATGTCTTCCCAATTATTATTTTTTCTGTTTAATGTTAAGGGAAGAATAACAAATCTCTCATAACCTGTCTATCACAATTCGAAGATATACTCTAGACATTTGAACCGTATGATCGTATTTCATCCACAAATAGATATCAGGCAGATCCTCTCCATAAAAATGCGAACACCAAATGCTTATTCTTGGGACAAACTGCTCACACACAGAGATATTTAAACACATACGCACAGACACACAAAAGAGCAGGTATTTTATGTGTTTCATTGTATTGTATTGATTCATTCATTGTGTTTCATAGGACTTTACACTTCACAGTCTGACGATGATGGTCAATTTAGTGAATTGAATTTCAGTTCCAGGCATTTTCTGTGCTGCAACAATGTGGTGTCAGTGAGGTGTAAAAGAAGCAGATCAAATTGACTGCCATGTGTTTCAATTCTGTTATGAAGACTCTTATTTGTCACAAATAGTAGAGAACATTTTTTTAATAGAAAGAACCCAACATCTTGTGAAACTCTCTTATTCTCTCTTATTCATTCTTTACGCATTATACATTCATACATATTTTTTATTATTATTATTATTAATATTTTTCTAGCACCAGGGGAGCCCCCCCCCTCCCAAATTTCGTTGTATGGTACCTGTACTATATAAATGACAATAAAGACCATTCATTCATTCATTCATTCATTCATTCATTCATTCATTCATTCATTCATTCATTCATTCATTCATTCATTCATTCATCCAAAAAGCATGACTTTGTGCGAGTGTGGACGGGAATTGATCATTCAGTACACGTAGTGCAGCAGATTAAATCAATATTTCATAAGAATCGTTCACTTGGTGATACAAGCACCAAATTTGGCACAAATGATGTCCAGGATGTACTTTCTAAGAAAAGTACGGTTTCCAGCTGAAAATCCAAGATGGCTGCCACTTTTCAAGATGGCCGCCTCATCAGATGCAAAATAACGTTTTTTGGAGTAGAACTTGAATGAACAGAAATGGGTTAATGGTCCAAACATCAAAATGAATGTATCCTTACTGGAACTCAATTGTGTCAATTAAATTCCAATATGGCCCACCAGTTTTCAAGATGGTGGCTATTACGTAACTCAAAATAAGCGTTTTTGGAAGCTGTCTGATCACAGATATTGCATTAAATTGAAGGGCAGCATTCATCACCATTAATTGAGATGATGTGGTCAACCATCTGTCGACATCACTGCTGTGAAACTCACCATGGGGTTCAGTCCACCATGCAGAGAAGAAGCGAGGTCTTGAATTTGAAGTGGGCATTACCTCACTCTTGCCCCTTCTTCGTGATGAGGCACATTCTGTTGCCACGGTGAGGCATTCCATGAACAAAGTCAGGGATGCTATTGCACACCTCAACCCAAACCAGGTTCCCGTGATAACTGCAGACCAGCCTATTTATGCTCTTGCCAAACAAGTCCAGTGGCACTGGCCTGACCTGTAGCCTATGGCGAGGACAAATTTGTTGTAATGTTTGGTGGACTCCACATAGAGATGGCTGCATTCAGATCACTGGGGACCCTGCTTCAGAGTAGTGGGTGGACAGGTGCTCTTGTGGAGGCTGGGGTAGCTTCTTCTGGAAAAGCTGACTCCTTTCTTTCTGCCTCAAGTGTCACAAGAACACGCCTAATGCACCAAGTTACAGCATGTTGTCTCTACATGCTCCGAAAGGAAGCATATGAGTACCATTGTGCAGAGGAGAATGAAGGAGCCCTGAATTTCAGTGACTGGTGTGATAAACGCAGGGAGGAGAGCCCCCAGTTTCAATTCTGGGAGCTTGTGTTGTCAATGGAATTGGTGGTTTTCTCTTTGGTCAGATCTTTCAGAGAAGCTAACTTCAACTTGTATTGTCAAGCACTGTCTGCTCTAATTCCATTCTTCTTTGCAAACAACAATGTGAACTATGCTCGATGGCTCCCCATCCACCTCAGAGACATGGCGTCTTTGGAGCAAACTCATCCTCAGGTTTTCCATGAATTTCAGCTTGGAAAGTTTGTGGTCCACAAGACTCACAGGGAGTTCTCAGGCTTACCCATTGACCAAGCTCACGAGCAGGCCAATGCAGTTGTTAAAGGTGATGGTGGTGCCATTGGCCTTACAGAGGATCCATCTGCACTGAGGCGGTGGATGGTGTCTGGACCAGAAGTTAGCCAGTTAGTCAACCAGTATGAGTTGGCATCTCAAGTCAAAGAAGCAAACAAAGATGTCAGGCATCATGAGCAGACCAGTCAGTCTCAGAAGTCCTTCACTGACAAGGTCCAAAAGTTGTTTGATGTGATGAAGGATCTGGGCAATCCTTTCCAGGAAGAGTCCAAAGATCTGCTCACATTGGACACAAAAATCATCGCACATCCCAGTGCTGCTGAGCTTGTAAGAACTCACTTTGAGAACGGTCAAGCTGCCTTCAGAGACTTTTTCAATGGTCTGGGGGATGAGGGTTCCTTCTATAAGCCCATTAAAAAGAACAAAGCCGACTTCTTTCGCCAAGAGGCAGCTGCAGCTTCCAGTGACATGAAGAAGCAGGTACTCAAAGATGACTGTCGTCTGTTCTCGCAGCTTTTTATATCCTGCCAATTACGAGAGTGTGACCTGCTTGAGTTCTTTAAGCATGAGAATCAACCTTTCCCTGCTGCACTGAGTGACACTCCACTCTGGCCAGAAGTCTCAGCTTTCAAAAATTCTGGAAGCTACCATTTCTCCTCCTGACAAACAACCAGAATGTGATGCCATTATCATTGATGGTTCCTCTCTTGTGCATTCATTGTCTCCTACGACATCAAAGACCTTTGAGGAATATGCTGTCCAGGATGTAGTTCCAAAAATCCAGACCCACTCATCAAAGTATGAGCGAACAGATATCATTTTTGATGTCTACTGGACTTCAAGCCTGAAGGCTGAAACTAGGTCAAACAGAGGTATGGGAGGTCGACGAAGAGTGACAGACAAAAACAAACTCCCACCCAACTGAAAAAGCTTCCTGCGAGACAGCAACAACAAGACTGAGCTCTTCGTGTTCCTAGCCGACAAGATAGTGACCCTGTGTCCCAACAATGTCATAGTTGTGACCAAAGGGGAGCAGGCTCTATCAAACAAGCCCATCAGCCTTGAAGGCTTTAGTCCATGTAACCATGAGGAAGCTGACTCCAGAATCTTCATACATACTCTTCATGCAGCCAAGCAACAGATGAAGTCTGTGTTGATCAAGGCATGCGACACAGATATTCTTGTTGTTGCAGTCAATGTTTTTGCGACTCTTCAGGATGCAGGCTTAGTAAGGCTTTGGGTAGAATTTGGCCAAGGTCAGTCCATTAAGTGGTTGCCTATCCATGACATGGTGCTTTCTCTTGGCCCAGAGAAATCCAGTGGCATGCTGTTCTTTCACGCCTTCACTGGCTGTGATGTTGTGTCAGCTTTTCATGGCAAAGGCAAAAAAACGGCATGGCAAGCATGGGAGGTTAACCCTAAAGTGAGCCCTGTCTTCAAAAAGCTCAGTCAGTACCCACCTATCATAGAAGATGCAGACCTCAACATCCTTGAAAAGGACATGTTTTCTGTGTTTCCTCTAACTACAGTATAAATAAAAAAACAAAAATAATACAAAATACAACAACAAAAAAACATTGGGGGAGACAAAGACAGCCTCTACGTGGCCTTACCTACAAGTAGCTTACAGGTCCAATAGCCAAAAGTGAAACTAATGTCTTTAATGCATCTTTTAGGAAATTGCTCAATCATTCTGGTTATTTTGTGTCCTTTTTGAAATGAGAAAATAAAATAAAATTGTAGCACTGCGCACTGCAATGCAATATGCGTATTTTGCGTATCGGAAACAACACCAAGAGAGTGTTTTTAGTTTAATTCCCATTTTATCACCATAATATTCAATCATTTTGATATTCTAAATGCAGAATTGGATTTCTCACACTCAAAAACATATTGTAACGATCCTGTATGAGGCCCCGTTAACAGCTCCTCCAAGGGAGTTAACTCTCTTGGTCTAATGGTTAGCGCGGCCGTCGGTTATGTGGGAGGTCGGGGTTCGACTCCCGCATGGGGCGAGTTACACTAGAAGATTCCCGTTCGCTACACTGGTGTTAGAAGTGGGATGGAAGGAAGGCCATCGGAGAGGCGTGTCCACGTGAGGGACTTGACATAGTGAAGCGTGAGGGCACGCTCTCCCGAACGGTGAGGATAGTGTAACGATCCTGTATGAGGCCCCGTTAACAGCTCCTCCAAGGGAGTTAACTCTCTTGGTCTAATGGTTAGCGCGGCCGTCGGTTATGTGGGAGGTCGGGGTTCGACTCCCGCATGGGGCGAGTTACACTCGTTCGCTACAATATACTTCAATGTATAGGCCATCAAAATAGGATTATTCAGTCAAAAACGCTGTTTGAATCCATTTCGAATGGCGGCCATCTTGAAAAATGGTGGCCATTTTGTTTTTTCAAGTGGAAACCGTACTTTTCTGAGAGAGTAGGTCCCAAAGCACTTGTGTGCCAAATGTGGTGCTTGTATCACCAAGCGAACGATTATTTCATTAATCTGCTGCACTAACGTACCTGTGGATGGCTTTGTCTGCCTGGTGTAGAACAAACTCCAGAGAGATAACACGCCATCAAAGACCCAGTCTGTCTGGTCAGTCAGATGAAGAGGTGGTTATTTTAACAATATGGGGGGTTATTCAAGAATCAGAGGCAAAGCCCCCCCAGTCCCTACTGCTTTCACTGTCTTTCCCTCCTCTGTGTATTCCTCCCTCCATGGGCCAATTCCAAATGGCTCATCTTATAGGAGGATTGGAACAGGAGACAGTGTGCACTGGAGACATTTTGGAGATAAATTGGACAGCTTGATAAAGGCTGGATATAAGCCCACTGTGGAGACTAAGCAGACACAATTATACTTGGGGACAGAGCAGTGAGAGTCCTAGCGAATGGACAGGTGATAACAGCATGACAAGATACAACTTCCAGTCCTACAAATGCATCCTACTCTCATTAAGACACAATTGGATGTATAATCTCACTTTAATTCAATGATCTTTTACAGAATTCTCTGCACATCCAAAACAGAAGAAACTCAAGGAACATGTGTGACCCTGAGTCTTTTTATGTAACCAGATTATAATCACGAGTCAGCGCTGATGCTCAATTCTTTATTCAGAGAGAGAGAGAGAGAGAGAGAGAGAGAGAGAGAGAGAGAGAGAGAGAGAGAGAGAGAGAGAGAGAGAGAGAGAGAGAGAGACAGAGATTCTTCACATTGGTGTGTTTCAACAATAACTTCCACCCGAGCCTTTTATGGTCATTGAAAATATAGCACTACCCTTTGTCAGGTTAGAAATTGTATTTAGGCCTATAGCGGCCTACATAAAAGGTTTTCTATTGGAATTATTATAATATATTCTCTTTTGGTTTGTTATGGATATATTGTTGTCTTATCAAGAAACATCCGATCATAATCTAATACATTTTATTTATTTTAATTTTAAAAGTTTAATTTTAAAAGTTATGCCCTAGTCAGTGTTTGTCCCAACAAAGTGATGTCCCAATGGTTTGGCTGCATCGCTCTCTCTCAGGTCTTTATTTTCATTCTATTGAGCGAGGGGACTACTTACAACAACAAAGGGGCGGCGGAGACATGACGAAGCCCTCCCCTTTAAATGTAAGAGCACACCCCTTTAACTCCGCCTGTATCCCTTCGCCTGGCTACCGCCGGTGGTGTGTGTAGGTTTGTGGTTTGTGTTTTAGGTTTGGCCGTGTTGACAACACTACACTCGAACGCGTGAAAATGAAGCGATGGGAATCCTGAAGAAATGGCTTTAAAACAAACTGTCTCTATGTTGCTGGCCCTGTTCGGGTTATTCGCTGTCGGCGACGGTAAGATATAGATACATACATGTGCTTTTTCCGGCTTTTTGCCTTGGTGTGTTTGTATTTCTCTGCGTGTGTGTGCAAGGGCGGCTCGCCTGTCGATCATCATGGCGCTGTTTGGGATGTGTAAACCACAGCACAGCTTGGCTAGCCAATGTTGCCTTGCAATAAATCAGAAACCAACATATACATTGAGTATACAGCGCTGCTGATTCGTGCATTAACACGACCAGACCGAGCAGTATCAGTGAGATAATAACGTGACCAGTTGTTCCACAGGTCAGTGAGTAGTGAGGCTGGCTAAGCTGTTAGAGTTCGCTAGCCGTGAACACGCGCTGGCGTTGTGTTCGTTTCCCCAGAGCTCAGTGTCGCTTTGACCATTGTAATGTTTCAAAGCCGTTTGCTACTATTATATTCATTTGGGTGTCATTATCTTCGTGAATAACCAAATAATCCGCAGGTAGACTGCGAGCTAACAGGAATCTGTTGAGAGTTTTAATCTTCGCGTGTCTGTGTCCTCACTGTTGTGTTGGTATCATAGTTATCTGTGTTATGCTAGAATATTTACCAAACAAGCGCGAGGCGGCGTGTACATGTGGGGGAGGGATGGCAGCACGTCGTATGCCCGTTTGAAATGGTTATCGTGCAATTGTTTTCCAGTTAATACACCGATTAGGTCAAACTAATCTGTAGGTAAACATGCAGTTTTGCAAGGTATCGCACGAAAGAAAGTAATTCAGCTGAAAACCTTTCCACGTGTGGTCTTCTCCATCTAAAAACACGACTGGAAACGACACAGTAGTGTAATCAACAATAATGTTAGGGTAGGTGCGGTGCAAGTAAACAATTGGTGTCACTGTGTGAGGAGTGAAAAGGCTGTTTTGTGACCACTAACCAGGGAAAGCTGGCAGAGTGCGGCCACAGCAATGCATTCAATAGACCCAGACAGAAGTCAAAGTTGAAGTCTGGGTTCATTGTGATGGAAATGTGGTGAATGGGGTCTTTTCAGGGTCTAGTAAGGGGGCCCACCGCTACCTCAATCCCCATGTCTGCACAGAGCAGCTGATGTCCACATCCAGAGCTTAAATGAACAGGCTACATCTGTAATTTGTTATGCCGAAGATACTTGTTTCTGATTGTATTCTGAACAAGTAATATTCTACTTATGTTTTGTAATATAAATAGCTGAAATATGGATTTTCTGTCTTTTTTTAATAGATCCCAGTTTCTTTAAGCTATAGCCTATGCATAATCATTGAGTAAGTCCATTTGAGACACAGGGAAGAGCTGAGCCACATTGGGCCAACTTCCAGTTATTTTTCTCTTTCTGTGATCTCTTCATGTGAAGGTTTTCCCTTGTTGCAACTTGCCACTCAGGAAAAAAAAGTTAAAAGGAATAGACAAAATTAACCCCATCTGCAAATGTAAATGCCTCAAGTCTGCTACAATCCATTTGTTTCTTGGCCTGTGTTGAGTAAAATGGGTGACACACTCCACTTCCAAGAATCAGAGGGGAACTTTCCACCCTTGGGTTTAGATATGGACATGATGTACCAAGATTGGTCAGATGTTCACAGACTTGATTGGAAAATAATGAGTGGATGAATGGGTTGCATCTGAGTTGGACCGTTCGACTGGGTTACTCACACATAACACTCTGGTGTGAGTGAGACCAGTGAGAGGGGGCTGATGATGGGTTTGTCCAGCTGGTCTGGGCTGTTGTGTGAAGAGGGGGCCACAGCCCTGTCTGGAGCCACAGTTTCACACCACATAATGGATTATACCATGGCAGGCCTGAATCCAGACAAACTTGAAAGTAGCTAGCGAGGTAGCTAGAAAGGTTTGTGACAGCATGGGAAAGATGTAAGTCCTTACTCACAGAGTAGGATTTCTCACGGACAGATTAATCACGTGTGGATGACACAAATGGAATTTAAGAGTCACTCGTGTCAGGATCCCTAGTTGACCTATGTGACGTACTCAGGTGCCTGAGTGAGAAAAAGTGAACAGCAATGTAATATGGGCCCTGTGAGCCAGAGAGACTGCCGTGAGGCAGGGTGCGTCTCTCTTTCTCATCCTCCTCCACTCTATTCTCTCTCTCTCTCTCTCTCTGTTGTAGGCCTAGATTCATACAGACTTGGCTGCACTATCACCAAATGGTATCTGTACTGTGTTAGCCTTTCTATTGTCCCACTTACGCTTCCTATTGCCCTCTGCCATGACAGACTGGCTTCTATTTTCTGTATTCTTGAAGGAAGCTTTTGGTTGAATATCCAAAGCTATCTATAGCATCTCCTGTACCTATTATAGCCATTGGAAACAGGCAGAACTCCTCCTGCTGCCAATATCTCTCTGCTTGATGTTTTTCTATGCAATCACAGAGAATGTTATTTGAAGCAGCAAAAAGCCCCCATTTCCTACCTTGTAAACAGAACTATTTAAAGCGCTAGTCTACTGTGGGCTTAGTGACCTGCTTAATGACATCTGTTGCCCCGGAGAGAGGGCCTAATGGCAGAAAGTAGACAGTCTAGCCTCTATGTGACCCAGGTCCATGATAACTATGTTGTATTCTGTATTAGTTGTTCTGTAGATTAAAAGCTAGATATTGTGATTTTACCCTGAGTGACGTATTTGTAGGTAATCACATGGTTATGGAACTACAAGGAGCTTTAGGGAGAGGTGTGCTTACCATTTCTGAATTAGCGACTGGCTGGTTTGTTTATGTTCATGTTCCTTTAAGAGTGGAACTCACTTTGACCTTTTGTTTCTTGATAATTTTGTACCATTTATTTCCTCATATGTACCAACTCTGTGAAATGGGGAACAGACCTGTGAATTATTGTCCATTTACCACACTCTGTATTGTTACCATCGTGTGAAGCACTATGGAGGAATCCTATGTTGGTCCTGTAGAAGCAAAGGACTGTTCTACCTTACATAGGTAGTCTAGTTGTTATTATGGTATTCTACAACTGTGCTGTTTGTCACTGTATACCCTGGAGAGTATGGAGAGCTCACACTCTGTGTCATATCTATGGTGCTGCTTAACCTGATACTCACCTTCCATTCCACAGTTGCCTCTTTGGAGGTGTGAAATCTGTCTTTGAACTATGTGTTGGGATACTGGGGAAACCAGCTTGTACTGTGGGCAGTGGTAGAGATTGTAGGAGCTGCCCGCCCGTTTGCTTTTAGAATCAGACCAGTAATCTGACCCTGGGATGGGACAACGGTAATGACTTTCCTCCTTCCCCAGCATTGATTAGGTGTGTGTGTGTGTGTGTGTGTGTGTGTGTGTGTGTGTGTGTGTGTGTGTGTGTGTGTGTGTGTGTGTGTGTGTGTGTGTGTGTGTGTGTGTGTGTGTGTGTGTGTGTGTGTGTGTGTGTGTGTGTGCGCGCTCCTTGTCTGGTGGCGTCTGCGTGTCTTTATCAGCTCTTCGTCTGGTAGCTGTATGGATCTGATTTCAGCTGGTGCATTTTGGTAATGCTGCTCACAAGCACTGTCTACAGCATTAACCCTCAGAATTCTGAACCTCAAGCGTCAACGTTTTCCAATGACTTCATCATAACTGAAGTTCACCTGTGTTGTGACAGTGCGTTGCCATTTTAACATGAATTTGCATTGTGTCAAGTCTGACTGTTCCAACCACAAGTCTCACACACACACACACACACACACACACACACACACACACACACACAGTCACTGCAATCAGAATGTAGGCTGTTTGTGTTGCTCATTATGTGGTTTTGGAATCTCCCAATGTTCTCCCATGAGCTAAATCCATATTAGGGAAGCGCTGGTTATGGCAACAATGTTTTATTAATCCCTTCCTTACTCTGTCTGCCATTTCCTGTCTCGACATGAACGGAATGATAGGAACTTCTAACTTGCCGCTGAAAAGAGTCTTATCCTGCATTACATTTTCCAAAAAAAAATCTTCCCTATTTTTCTTAGTCAAAGTCTAGACTGGGTTTTAATGACGGTCACAGCTGGTCACCCTAGCAGACCCCCCTCACAGCTGGGCCCCCCCAATTGTCCGGGCCTAGTGTCTGTACTCTTCTCCTCTCCCTGTCTATCTCCAAAACACAGGGGCTTGTGACCCCCCCTGCCGCCACCACCCCTCCCCCCTCCACTCCATGCGGCCCTCTCCTGCTCTTTGTTCAGACAGGGCCAGTCCAATCCCTCTTCATGTCCCCCTAATCTCCACACAAAGACCCAGTGTAAGGCCACCAATTATGTGGATACAAGAGCAGAGTTCACTCCAACCACACACTCTGCTGGTCTCCGGTGCCTTGCACATTCAGATAGCCTATCTCGAGACCATCATTTCACCAAAAATGTTGCAAGGGAATTATTAAACCAAGCACAAAAATACAGTGTACTTTTGTAAACAGACATGCATAAAACTTGCATTGGGTAAATAACTGCTGCTGAGTTACTTTGTTCATCTTACTTACTTACTGATAGCAGTTTGATACTGTCTGCTCTGCTTTTTATACATGAAAGAAATTTAGAGTGCAGTATAGCTGCTTTTATGTCTTACTTAGCCTAGGCCTACATTTTGCATGGCTTGGTTTTTAGAATGCCTACTATGAAGTTATTATTTTAGCTTATTCTTGGAAATGATGATCTTTAATGTGTTGTGTGTTGTAGGGCTCAAGCTACAAAGCAGATTCAGACATGTGTTAGCCCCTAACTAGAAGAACTGACCACAACGCAAACTTGTGGTAGACCACTAACAACCCAGAGGCTGTGTGTCTCAGCCATGTTTGATTTCCTTCCTCAGTGTCTTGGCTCTGTCTGTCTGTCCCGTCACACACAGGATGATGGATGTGTTGACAGAGTGTATGCTGTGTGTGCGCGCGTGTTTTTATTTTTTATATATATTGGCCTGGTATCTGATAATACCGTATACCCGGGTATTTTGAAATTATTTTCAGCAACTTCGTGGTAGATCAATGCTAAATCTGGATATTTTGGGGACTACTGCTTTCAAAATCTTTATCAGGGCCTGAAAAAAACATCACCACTGGGTGATTCTGATGTTCTTTTCTGGCAACCAAGGAATGAAACTGCATGTGGCCACTGTAATTTAGGGCTAAATAGTCATTTTTTAAAATTCAAAATTCAATCAGTTATCAATATAGGCAACATTCTTTGTTTTCCATAGCTACCATGTCCACAGAGGTGTAGAAGTGAAGGAAAATGGCAAGTAAAATAATAATAGGCAACAATTAAAATAAATCATTTGACCTGAGCACTTTGAGGGAGTAAAAAAGTGTGTGTGTTAAGTAAAAACTAAGTTGCCCTATTGCCCAACATGTGTGTGTGCATGTGTGGCTTCTGTGAAACCAGAGTTGAAAGATGAAAGAATTGCTCCGGTGTCACGTCTCCAGATAACCATCAAAATCAGACAGGATAGAGGAGATGACCTGAAGTCACGATGCCTCGTCTTTTTTTGTGTATGAGGACACATTGGCTTTGCACTGGCTTCAGACCAAGGAAATGTTTTCGAGCTTAATTTTCTATAAAAGCTTGCATTAAATATGTATGCATTATCCATACTTTTGAAGATAAAAGTTTGTTCCCCTCTTTGGACACATTTCTTTAGCGTGCGTGTACTGGTGTCAGTTGCCAACAGGTAAGCATTAAGCATTTTAGAGTTAAGCATTTTCTATCCTCACAAATAATTTGTGAGAGCTTATTTCACTTGTCTGAAAACAACATATTATTTTTTATAAAATATATTGAAGACCTCTGTACACCTCTGTAAGGACCAGCCTGGGTGGGTACATGGGCTGTAGTCCAACCTTCTCTCCCTTATTTAGTGAAACTATTTGCTCCATTAGGCTCCAGATTAAGAGGAGGATGTGGCACTGGGTTGTTTTTCCAACTTTATCAGGGCCCGCTTCACCTCTGTGTAATCTGCAGGAAATTCCATGTGCATGTGAACTGTGGGGAATTTGGACACGCTCCACTCGAAGTTCCTGCCACTTTCCCGGCTCCAGCAGCCACACGCTAACGGGAATCACCAAGACACAGACTCACTCCACTTACTTTTCCAGTTAGTTCCAACTTCATGCACACACATAGAAACATGCTGCTGTTCAACTGTGGGAAACACTCCCATGGACTTCATGGGTGGGGTTTGGCCACTTAGATCATGTCACATATCTGGCACAATATGCGTGAGAGAATGAGTGTGTTGAGTAAGACCGAGAAAAAAGTGTACCTCTGAGACAGATTCATGGATCCCAGGGAGAGAGTAGGAGAAAGTAGGAGATTGGCAGAGGGCAAACAGATTAGTTATATATTGAGACTTTTGGGGGAAATCTAGTGCCAACAGTTTTGAGTGAGCTCACAGGTCAGAGAGACCTGCAGGAGAGGAGACTGAGGATTAGCTGAAACACTTTTCTTTTTATTCTTCCGGCAGTTGTCGAGGTCTAACAAAGCTAAGCTCTTTTTTTTGAGTGAGCAGACTTAAAATCCACCCTCTTGTCTCCTGTGTTTGAATGTGTTGCCATTTGTTCCTGAGTGATGTTTTCTTTAGTCACAGTGATTTGTGTTGAGTGACCCAGCCATTGTTCCTGGATCAGCTCCGAGCTGTCACGCTTCACTCACACCCCTGTGTTATCAGACCCTCCGCTCCTCCCCGGCAACTGACTGGAGATCAGTGAGTTCAGTCAGCTCGCTTTTTGTTTTGTCCCCCATGTGAATACCTGTCCCACAGCAGCCCCACCCAGCCTGCCTAGCGTGGCCTTCATTAGCTATACCAGAGACCTCTGGATACTGAGGTCTATTTACTGACTTCTTGGGACAGGAAGCAAGAGTATGACGCATAATCACATTTCTGGGCAAATCAAATCAGTTTGCACTGGTTTAATAGTTGCTTTGGCACAGTTTGAAGCACAAGATGCATACAGACATGCAACAGTCATGGATCCTAGCTAGCCCCCATTTTATTCCTCTGATCTTCTGTTAGCCTATTATAAAACACCAATAGGCTCTTAGAGCAACATGACTTTTCTTCGGTTTTAATAGGTCCCACCGCAGGAGCTCTGTCTATGTTTAATAAAAGCCTCTCATTAAACCAAGGTTTCTCTCTGCTCTCTGTGAGGAGCAGAATGCTGCATTGGGGATTTGGCCGAGGCACTCTCCCCTTGTTGGGTTTCACTGTGTCTCTGTCCCAGGGCAGTTTCATCTCCACCGAGTGTGTTTGGGTTCATCTGCAGTGAAGGATCTGATTTCAGCCGGGGCTGTCTGCTGCTACACCAGTCTGCACGCACACTGGCTCCTCTCTGAATGGGACTCTATCCTGGGGTAGTCTTTAGAATGCGTAGTCGTAATTGTTGTCTTAGCATGCCCTCTGGTGGACAAAACTCAACACTTCAATTATTAACTTGAATTCTTCCTCATATCTAAACTAAAACAGCATTCATTAACCCCTCTCACCATCTCCTGACTCCCCCTAACTGTTCTCTTTCAGCTATGTGGTGATACTGCCCAACCTGACTCCCCTCTCTCCATCTCCTCCCCACAGCTCTGAGATGTAACTGCACCAACTGTGAGAAGACGGCGTATGTGTGTGAGACAGATGGGGCGTGCATGGCCTCCACCTCGTTCATCCAGGGGCACGAGCAGCATGTGCGCATCTGCATCACCCGTGACAACCTGGTGCCCCCTGGCCAACCCTTCTATTGCCTGAGCGCCGAGGGCCTGCTCAACACACACTGCTGCTACACCGACTTCTGCAACAGTGTCGACCTCAAGGTCCCCACGGGTGAGGCTCCTGTCCTGGCGGGAGACTTAAGCTGAATCCCAAATCAACTGTTCTACTCCTTATCCTTTAGGCACTTGTTTGGGTTTGAAATGGGGAGAATTTAACTTAAAGGGGAAATGCATTTTGTGTGTTTCTGGTCGAATCACGATGCGTACCATCTCACTCATTCCACGTGCACTGCATCGTAGCTATTGAAACGCAAGTTCTGTTTACTTCCTAAAAAAAGTGTCCTGCTGCGTCAGGCGAGACATTTTGCACTCTGTGCACTCTGCCGGTGATTCCCAGAGAGCAGCATGTGCTAGCTCTGAAGGACCTTGTGTGGGAGGGAGAGGAGGATCATGGGAGTTGTAGGAATTTACTTAATTGGGCAATTTGGAACATAGCAGTTTAAAAGTGTGATTTTTCTTTGGGGGGGGTTAGGTGAACGTGTCTACTGACTAATGAAAACTTCCTGCTAAATTCTGCTTCAACCGTGGGGAAGATGGATCTCACTAATATCCATTTGATACTCTCAGATTTACAGCAGTGCCTAGGGGGTAGTTGCTTGGGGTCCAATTCAAACATGTCTGTTGGTAAGACTAGAGAGATGGTAGCACTTACACCCTGTTCTCTCTCTCTCTCTCTCTCTCTCTCTCTCTCCCCCTTGTTAGTCCCAGAGAAGGAGCTGGGCTGGCTGGGCTCCGGGAGCTCCTGGGGGCCAGTGGAGCTGGTGGCGGTGATCGCTGGGCCCGTGTTTCTGCTGTGCATGCTGCTGATGGTAGGCGTGTTCCTCTTCCAGCACCACCAGAGGGCTTACAGCCACAGGCAGAGGCTAGAGGTGGAGGACCCCTCCTGTGACCACCTCTATCTGGCCAAGGACAAGACCCTGCAGGACCTCATCTATGACATGTCCACCTCTGGTTCAGGCTCCGGTGGGTACCTAGCTACTTACTGCTTCCAGCCACATACTACACTAAGGATTTATCATCAACTTTTATCATAGTAATATCTCTAATAAGTACATGCTCCCTGCTGCCCCCTCCAGGCCTGCCTCTGTTTGTGCAGCGGACGGTGGCGAGAACCATCGTGCTGCAGGAAATCATAGGGAAAGGGCGTTTCGGAGAGGTGTGGCGGGGAAAGTGGCGAGGAGGAGACGTCGCAGTGAAAATCTTCTCCTCCAGAGAGGAGCGCTCCTGGTTCCGCGAGGCCGAGATCTACCAGACCATCATGCTCCGTCACGACAACATATTGGGATTCATCGCCGCCGACAACAAAGGTGATTGCCCACCACAGCGCAACCCCTCCACATGTCCATAGAGATTCAAGAGACCATGACTTACTATTGGTTGTTGAAATCCATCACATGGATAAACCTTAAACTGGAGTCAGTTTACAAAACTGATATTGACTGTCCCTTCCCCCTTACCTTTCTCTCTCTCTCTCTCTCTCTCTCTCTGTCTCTCTCTCTCTCTCTCTGTCTCTCTCTCTGTCTCTCTCTCTCTCTGTCTCTCTCTCTCTCTCTGTCGCTCTCTCAGATAATGGCACATGGACACAGCTGTGGTTGGTGTCAGACTACCATGAGCACGGCTCCCTCTTCGACTACCTGAACTACTACTCCGTCACCATCGAGGGCATGATCAAACTGGCACTGTCTGCTGCCAGCGGCCTGGCACACCTGCACATGGAGATCCTGGGAACCCAGGGTGAGCAAGCAGGCATATGAATGCAGACCATCGATGTTCACCCTTATTGATACCACAACTTCCATTTATACATGAGGTAACTTGTGTGTGTTCTCCTGTAGGTAAGCCTGGCATTGCACATCGTGACCTTAAGTCCAAAAACATCCTGGTGAAGAAGAACGGCATGTGTGCCATCGCTGATCTGGGGCTCGCTGTGCGCCATGAGTCAATCACTGACACCATCGACATCGCTCCCAACCAGCGTGTGGGCACCAAGAGGTATTAACACCACTGCCCCACAACTTGGTGTATACACAAGTCACACCATATCATAGTAGTACATAGATTTTCTAAACAGCCTTCAAATTAAAGACGTATATCTGATTGATGTATATCAACGTGTTTGTCTCAGGTATATGGCTCCAGAGGTTCTAGATGAAACCATCAACATGAAACACTTTGACTCCTTCAAGTGTGCGGACATCTACGCCCTAGGGTTGGTCTACTGGGAGATAGCACGCCGCTGCAAAACTGGAGGTAAAGACACATTCCTGACCCCTGTCATCAAATAAAGTGCAAGTAAACACACTACAAGGATGAAAGAACTATTATACAAAATATAAGAACCAGTGTGAAAAATCTCTCTCAGTCTAAACTAGAGGGAAGGAGAAATGTAATGAGGTGTGTGACCAGGCTCTCCATGTGCCCTCAGGCATCCATGAAGACTACCAGCTGCCCTACTTCGACCTGGTGCCCTCTGACCCCTCCATAGAGGAGATGAGGAAGGTGGTGTGTGACCAGAGGTTGAGGCCCAACGTGCCCAACTGGTGGCAGAGCTATGAGGTACAAACACTCTCTTACTGCTTGTACTAACCTGTATACCAACTGTTTTTGATTAGGACACGTTATTGGGACACGTTATTTATGAATGGTTTAGTCTTCAAAAGCATTTGATTTGAAGCAGTATTAGCTTATCTTACCTCATTTTGTTACCGAAACACATACAAACATTTCCTATCCACCAATGGAACTGGCATGAACAAAAGGAGTGACCGGCGTAACCCCTGCTCTCTCCCTCCCCAGTCCCTGCGTGTGATGGGGAAGATCATGAGAGAGTGCTGGTATGCTAACGGAGCAGCCCGGCTCACAGCCCTGCGCATCAAGAAGACCCTGTCTCAGCTCAGCATTGAGGAGGACGTCAAGATCTGAGTGGGCACACGCCTCGGTGGAGACGCACAACCAGAGAAGACAGGAAATGAACATGGCAAAAAGACTGCAGATTAAACTGCGTTTTTAAAGCCACACTCCAAGTTGTGACAAGGCCTACCTCACCTTTTTAGCCAAAACTACTGAGAATCTCCCTCCGCCCCACCTGAGAACCCTCCGCCTGTTTCCCTACCCTTCACCCTATCCATGGGCCACCAACTACCACACTACAACTCCAACACTACCACCATACTATCACTACCACCCTGTTCAGTTTGAATATTATTTTGACTCCCATGGCAGGAATTATTATTGTACAGTGACAGGAATTGTGTTTCATATTTAGTACATCTTAACTTCCCACAATGGTCTAGCTATCTCCCGAAGACTCATCATCATGATGTGGTTTTGATGTCAAGCTAAAGAATATGGCGTATGACTTTATATTCTGTTTTCTTGGCAACATCATGCTTCATTGCTGTTGTGAGAGTGTGGGATAGTAGCAGAAGCACTGTTCAGGATGCAACCCTAAAAGGCATCAAAAGTCAACTATGGCCATCTCCCAATATATCAGCAAACTACAGCCATTTTACAGCATTCAGAATAGCCTAGAATAGCTAGTTGGCCAGTTGACAGGCTTGCTGTCAAACATGCAGACAGACTGTTCATTCTGCTACTTGAATAGCCCATCTTGCACTCAATTGTAGCTTACTTACATGTTAGATGTGGTTCAGTTGTCGTTTTGAACTCTGGCAGGGACAGTTTTATTTATTTGTTTATAGTTATTTCATATTGATAGACACTGTGAGATTTTATGTGACAAGCCAGTGTCTCCAATATTATTGCAATGCATCTTTGAATTTAGTCCATGATTTGCCAACCTGGGTTATCCTCAACACTCGGTAAATCTTCAATCGTTCCATGATTCCTTGTCATCTGTCCTTGTTTCCTTTTTAAAAACATATCTGAGGAGGTCTGAAGGAGCAAATATAGGAGAGGGTGCATGGAATCAAGGAAAAACTGGAGCAACTAGTGACATGATGGAATCAATACATTCATGTCATGCTACAACATTGGGCCTGCTATGTAGTGAAGACCATTATCTAACTGAGGCTGTTAACTTTATTTCACCTGAGATCACGGCTGGCATCCAATACACTGAGCAAATAGGAGGCGTATAGAATGGCAATGAAAGATACTGTTTGTTTTTAAATATATTGTGTTTTGTGCAAAGACATCATGGTGGTTGTTTCCTTTTACGATAGATACTACTGATCCTGGGTATATTTGATTTGTATATAGAACATGCATCTCTTTTTGCTTTTTTTCACATGGTGCTGTGGTCATTTTTCAGAAAATGGTTTCAATTTCAATGGTACTTTTAGAGGATCCAATTTTGGATACATGCACGGTTACCAGCTGGAGGGAAGAATTATCTGGACCAGATCTGTGTAGCCTGAGGGGGAAATGATATAGTGGTTCCACCTTTTCTTCAAGCAGTTGTGAATTATTGTATCTCTTTTCATATCTCTGAAATGCAGTGGTAGTCACTCAAAATAATTATTCTGCCACATCTGTTGGGGTTTTCCCCCATTGTTCAATATACAGTTCATTTCCAACAGTGTGATGGTACTACTGATCCAAGCTCTTTCTGTTGTAGTCTGCAGCTCATGATTAGAGACCTTTATGGCAGGAAATGCACTTTTATATATGAATGGATGGAATCTGTTCAGCTGTTTAAGAGAAGGCTCATTTTAAGGAAAGTTTGTTGGAGCTCAAAACGCCAGTTTTTATTTATGTCCTGTATGTTTGCTATCTTCCCCTTATTGACACTGGATTGATTCCCTTTAATAGTTAATGATGTACCCCTGACTCAAATCTCACTAATGCGTATTTATTCAGAAAAGATTGCCATTCAGATTGAACAGGCCAAGCATAGGTTTGGTTTTGAAATATGATTTAGTTAGATGTTGACCAGCTTTGACTGGCTTCTATTTGTCTTCTGAGCTGGACACGCTGTAATGTGAAACTGCATGTTTGTCGGGAGCAATGGCTGCTAGTAATGCAGTATTTGTGTTGGCAGACAAGTTGATGAAGGTATGACAGACAGTTTGTCATCTGTGTGCTCTGCATTGCTCTTTCCAAATGGACTTATGGGTTTGAATAAATCATAGCAGCATTATGTAATGGTTATTAACACTTGAACTTGGGTCTCTTAAAACATTATACAAATCTAATGATAGTCCCCTGTTATGCATGCTGTCTTGAAACACTGGGATATTTGTCTTTACTGATGTAAAATACTTTAGAGTTTGTTTCCTCTGCTCATGTTTGTCCATGTTTTGTTTTTGGGGGATTTTGGGGTGTGAATACCCCAGTATATGTTGCTGCTACTGTAACATGAGGGATAAAGAATATCCAGACAAAGCATGGTGGGAGAGTAATCTATGGTATTTGATGGAGAGATGGTTATGAGAACCAAAATGTCAAAAATACTGTATTCCTGTCCATGTTTGGTTTGTTGCCATGGGTATCTTATCATCAAACGTCCTGTTCATAAACACTCACAATATTTCAAAAACCATGTCCAACAAATCTTTTCAGGACTAGTTAGAAATTGTGTACATAAGCGATACTGTAATAAATACAATCTTTCTTAATTGTCAGTGTGTTTTAATATAAATCAAGTCCTTTACTAATGCCCTGTCCTGTGTGTACTACTTCCCAATAACCAAAAATGTAGTTACCGGTACATATCAGTCAATAAATAAGTCAGACTCAGGATATTATATTATTTAAAATGCATTTTATTTTCCTTTACAAGAAATAAAAGCAGAGACAAAGTAATAAGATGATGGGGAAAGGGAGGGAAAGCTGTATATAAAGAGATGCAACCTCTGGCGTCGTCAAAAAATATTTACAATTCAAAATTATATCCATACAAAACATGCCACATACAATAAAAATGATCATTATATTTATTCATATTCCCTAAAAGTATCTCTGCTGTACAGATGCAATATCTTTTAAAAAGTAGGTTAGGTTAAAAAAAAACTTTAGCAATCTCTTTATTAAATTATAAGATATGCAGAGAACTTAAATTAAGATATTCAAACATGATAGAAGGTAAGAATTATTCAGGCTAAAATCCAGTGAGCGGCAAAATGTCTTGTCATGATCTTCCCTTGAAATATAAACATACCAAGAAAAAAATAAAATTATAATCACTGCTTCTGATACTTTATCAATATCTACCACTTTAGAGAAGTACTCCATTTACTATGAGAGTGCAATTCATTCTCAGGTAAATATGGGGTTAACTTTGAATAGTACATCATAACATACATAAGGCCAAGTAGCCATTTCACAAGGTATACCAACACATTCACTTCTATAGGGAAGATAAAATAACAAACCACGAATCATATAACAGTAATATTCTAGGGAGTTCAAGGTTATCCATTTACTGAGTATACTAATCCAATTGTGACCAATCAAGGGATAGGTTTTGGTAATTGACAAGCAGTAGCATAAATAAAAGTAAATGATACATGAACAATATTACATAAATACACAAATGCTATGCACCATTGTACTGCTTTAAGCAATAAGTGATTTTCATAATCATGACAACTTTCCACATGGATCCTTTCTCGAACATTTTCTTATTCACCTCGGCTTCTCATCCAAGTGTTTGGAGAAGACCAGACATTTTCACATACCTATTTTAACAAACTGTCTTTGAAAGCTTATAGCAAAAAACGCTAATAGAAAAACAGGTAAATGCAAAAACACTCTGGTTCATATACATATCAAGATATTACTTAGTTTGCCATTTTACATATATTTATATATTTACAGCTTAATCTTTCTCATAAAATGATATCCAGTGGTTCATTTTCTCATCAATTTTATTTCTCTAAAATGTTTGATTTTATTGATTAAAAAGGGGTTGGATAAAGAGTTTTGTTGCCCCCTATTGTATATACAGTTTGTACACTTTTGCATTTTCTTATATGAGGTCTTAGGTCGGGAGGGGGGGGGGGCAACAAAGTAGTATGGGAACGAGGAGACTCAATAAGGCTCCTTTCTTTACAGATTTAAACTACTTTGTTATTAATAAAAAAAGAAAATAAATGCCCTTTTTTATAAGTCTTCCCCTGCCTTTGCTTCAAGCCTCCAGAAGACAGTACTATCACTAGAAAACCACAATACAGGGAGTAAACACACCGGCTGTGGTCAGGCAGAGGAAGACTCACTACAGTAAGTTTACAACAGTCCACTACATGATACAGAAAGGAAGAGGCAAGATTCATGATTGAACGTCATTTGAGCTAAAAAGAGATCAATGCAGATGGGGTTGTAGGACTAAAAGTGAAAAACATGTCAAATGGGATAGTAGTCTTGCATCACCTGCTAACTTTCATAATGTGACGAATGCATGAAGCAGCAAGCGTACATTTCCTTCACTCATGGTTAGTTGGACTTGATAGTCTTGCCAAAGACTTAAGTATGCCGCTGTGATCCTGCTTCACTTTATATACTGAAGCCGTGAAAGCCATCAATCACACCAATCTCTGTCCTCAGCAACTGAAGAGTGAATTTGTTATGTGTTTGCACACCTAAAAGCATGACATGATCAAAATGCATAAATATGAAAAAAAAAAAGCTACATGACCAAAACTGTTCAGTTTCAAGTTCCTGATTGATCTTAATGCGATATCTTATCCAAAACGGTCATATATTTCTTCTGTATACATAATTAATTAATGAATAATAATGTTGGCTCATTATTGTAAATCATTATCAGCATAGAATAGAGCAAACCTGCTGCTTAGTTTTCCCTGCTTGTCCGAGAAGGCATTAGCCTATGAAAACACCCCCCCCACCCCCGTTCCACAGTAGCAGTTACAGTTTTATACAAAGCAGTCACTTCCCACTTAATCAATGAGGTAGACTGGGTCCAACTAACCCACCTATAACTCCAGATAATAAAACATCTGGTGCCTCTGGAGCCACAGGTCAATAGCATCTCAACTTTATATTATCTTACATCTTATCCATCAATGATACATAGTTCTATACAGAGCCACTTCAGGATTGTCTAGCTAGCCAATATCCACGTTGTCAATCTTCGTTGATGACTTGATGGGAAGAGTGTCTTTTCTTGGGGGGTGGAGGGGATGTAGGAGAGGAATAGGTCCAACTTAAAAAAAATGCATTAGTTCATTCTTAGTAGTTTAAAATGGCTTTCTTCAAAGCTCCAGGTGAGCCTTGCGCTAAAAGTATTGATCACATAGAATCAGATCATTTGGTAGATGTAGAGAGGATTGTTTCCAGCCACAGAGTCCTGTTGTTGAAGGGGAGCAGTAGAGTAAAGAGAATCATTGCTTTTGGCAGAGGAGAGTTTATCCACAAGTCCAAGAATAAGAGATTGTCCCACCATTAGGCTGTTAATGGAGGTGGTTACTTTAACTATTAATGCTTTTCAAACCTTTGGCTACAGGTGTGAACGCAAATGTCAAGTCATTCATTGTTTTGGAGGTCTGTCTCCCTCCTCGGTTTTCAGAACAGCTTATGAACTGGGTAAGTAGGTTTCAAAGGCTTTGGCGCAGGAGTGTTCTGGCACCAGGGAAAATGCACTATTCTCATTCCCTCTTTCTCTCTCTCTCTCTCTCTCTCTCTCTCTCTCGTCTCCCCGTTAGTTCATCCACTTTCGGCAATTCCAGGCTCCACAATGGCAAGGGATCTTGTGCTGATCATCCTCAAAGTCAAACTGATAGTCATACGTCAGCTAAAAGAAGAGATGGAAAGGGTCAATAACAGCCTAGATTTGACAGCCTGACAGATACTTTTGAAGGGCAATATACAGACATGCTCATCTGGGGTGTCTGTGGCTTACCTCCTCTCCCTTAGGAATCCTGCGACTGGAGATGATGATGATCTTGTCCTCTTTGTCAAATGTCACCACCTCAGCCACACAGTTGGGGGCACAGGAGTGGTTGACATAGCTGAAAAGGACAACAGTGTCAACGGGTAAGACTGGAACAAGCATACAATACACGCACGCACACAAAATAATATCAAGAGAAGAGGCACAGTCTCACTCCCTAGCAAATACCACCAAGCTGTCACAGACAAATATAGTGGTGTATGATATCATTCATGCACTGAGTAACTATGCAGACGCACACGCAGACGCACACACAGTGAGGCACTCACCGAGCTGGGCCTCCTGTCAGAGTGGCATCTATTACATGCTCGTTATTGGTGCGGAACATGTAGATTCCACGGTTCTAGAGAGAAGCAGACAGTGTCATAAAACACTCCACAATCTATTGATACCTTGATTATTATGTAAAACATTTGAGTACTCAGCAGTTACCTGCTCCTCGTAGATCTTCTCGCGGCGGTTGGCCACCTCGTTGCGGATGATGGTGCCGATGTACTCAATAACCATAGTGTGTTTCTCCAAGTCCTTGCATGCATACAGCCCCAGTCCCTGGATGCGGGAGCGGGCCAGGTACACGTTGTTCTTCCACTCAGTCTTCAGTCGGCGGTACTGGGAGGACTTGGAGTGGACAAACTGTTTGCTGTAGGGAGTGTTGATCTCCCCTGTGAAGGTGCTCTGGTAGGCCTTGGACATGCTCGTGCTGTTTAGGGTGTGAGGCCTGGGGGAGTGATACAAAGGAAGTGGGAGAGATCAGTCATCTGATGAAGTAGCCAGTCAGTCCTGCCAGTGTTTTTTTGTGTCAAAAACTGCTGGATTTTGATGGGGCCGTAGGATATTTTGAGAGGCAATTTGCAATGGTTTTCAATTTTTACATATAAATATTGATAATATTTATTTATGACGGGACAAAAGAAAATTGGGGATGTGTGGTTTGATTGGACCGAATAACGCTATAAAGAGTACAGTGATTGGTAAAAATTGCAAGCCCTTACAAAATATGCAAGGAATGCATTGAATCATTCACAGAATTGCTCAATCTTGGAGGGACTGCAAAGTAGGGCTGCCACAAACGATTATTTTCATAGTCGACTAGTCACCGATTATTTTAACGATTAGTCGACTAATCGGATCATAAATTACAGCTTATCGCACAATTACTCAATCGCTCTTATTTAGCTATCATCTTCTAAATCAGCTTCTAAATTTAGCTTGAAGTTGTTAGTTGTTGTTGTAGGCATGTGCTAACTAAAAATAAAGACAATTAAAATGATTGTTCACTCAAAAATAGATATTTTAATGAACTTTGCAGATTTATTTCTGGCATCACTTGCATGTAATGTAATGTAAAGAGTAGTAGAGGGTGCAAACTGCTGAGTAAAATGAGGTAGGCTAGGCACTAGGCAACCAAAAGAATACAAAAACAAAAATAAATACTTGTACAGAGCACAAAAGTTTTGCTTTGCTTCACTCATCTCATAGTAGAACGCGCCTTCTTAGCACTGTAACGTTAAGACAAAATTTTTAGCTATTTGATAAGTATCGCTTTGATGACAACGTAAAATAATGTAAGAAGGCTTTTAACGTAACGATATCGTTAGCCAATAACAAGCTAACTAGCTTACCGAGACGAGCCATCGTCTTCCTCGTCATCTGCCACAACGTGCTTCCTTTTTAGATGCTCGCGCATCATAGACGTGCTGCCATGATAAGCGAGTTCAGCTTTGCAAATTTTACATTTTACATTCTTTTTTTCAACGTTGTGGTTGAAATGCTCCCACACTTTAGAGGTACGAGGACAGGAAGACATTTCTCTGTTTGTTTTTCCGGGGAAGTCACGTGTGCCCCGGATGACCGACACTGCGCATGTACATCAAAGACACTGGGAGACGCTAGCCAGTGGCAGCTTCAGGGAAGAAAAACGAATGCTTATCGAATGAAATGAATGGTCTTTATTGTCATTGATATAGTACAGGTACCAAACAACGAAATTTGGGAGGGGGGGGCTCCCCTGGTGCTAGACAAAAAAAAACAAACAAACAAAAAAAACGCTTATTTCAGCTCCAAAAAAACGTGCGACTACGGCGATTACCAAATATGTCGGCGACGATTTTGGTAGTCGACGTCGTCGTGACTAGTCGACTAATCGTGGCAGCCTTACTGCAAAGTAATCTGTTCTGATAAAGTAGCCCAATTCTTGTCATGACTCAGAGGGAGAGGTGTCACAATGGAATGTTAACATTCTTTAATCTCCCTCATGACATTCAATCACCTATGGCAGATGAGTTTCTCTCTATGGAATTTAATTGGAGGTCAGTGATGCGTCTTACCTCTTGCAGTGTGTGAGGACCTTGGGTTCAGAGCGAGCACTGCCAGTGGGGTTGATCATAAGGGGAAGTTCCATTAGAGGGTGGCGGCCATAGCGGAACACATAGTTCTGGCAGCTCTCTACTCCAGGCAACTATCAACATAAGACATGATAATAAGTCAATTATGAAATGGCACTTTTTCATGTAAGCAGTGAGTGGGAAAGCAAATAGCCAATCTAGAAGTGCTTTCTAAGAGAGCTCTTACCGACTCAGTGATGCGCAGCACAGCGTGGATAGTGAGCCCATACATCTCCTCTCCTTTCACATGTTCAGTGAACAGTTTCAACATGGCTGATTCCTCCCGGAGCTTAGCCACCTGCTGCACCACTCTGTCCCAGATGCCTGTGCAGACAGAGGGAGAGTGGAGAAAGAACAGAAGCCATGGTTACACACACTCTTGGGGGTGTACAAAGAAAGACATGGTTGCAGTCCGGGCTAGTAGGTACTGTGTTAGCATACACTTAGCTAGAAGCCGTAGCAGGGTGGAGGACAGATTTAAATGTGTACCTTCTGGGCTGGTGTTGCGGTAGTGGAGGTCCTCCTGGCCGTGCTCCAGCACACGCACCTCAAAGAATGGCCTGCCATCCGTTTCGCTGATGCGGCAGCGGTAGCGGCAGCGGCGGTTGGGCACACGTGTACTCCAGTAGATGCGTGTGGCCTCATAGCCCACGGGGAAGATGGCGGTGGGCGAGTGAAAGACAGCCATCTGCGAGGGCAACAGCTGGCCCACGGCGTGGAAGATGAGGCCGCCCACGCGGAACATGTGAATGCGATCGCCACGCTGCAGGATGCTGGCGATCTGCTTGACCTCGTCACGCTCGATGTAGACACGACGGAAGACGGCGAAAGCGCTGAGCTCCTCCTCACTGGGGCCCTTGAGCTTATGCTGGGTGCACAGCATGGTCTTGTCCTTGAAGAACATGCAGCGCGCCCGGATGGCGCAGGCAAAGTGGTAGACATTGGGGCAGCGCAGGCGGTTGCAGCTGTTGGTGGCACCAGTCTTCTGGCAGTAGGCGCAACGGGTGCGCAAGCCCCGGCGCAGGGCCACCTCCACATTGATGAGCGCCCCACCCTGTGTCTCGTACACCTCAGTGGACCAGAGGGCACAGTTGAGGTGCACCCACAGGTCCACGTCAATGTTGAGCAGGCGGGCCGCCCCGTCAGTGGCACCATCGCCCTCCTCGTGGCAGAAGCAGCATTTGCGTTTGTCCCGAGGCAGCTTGTCTGGACGGAGGGTGATACGCAGGCGTTCCATGAGCTCCGAGACCTCGCGGCTGCTCTCCTTGCGCGAGCCTCCCTTGCGGATGGTGATGACGATCTGGAGGCGCTTCCAGCGCAGCCCCTTCCACTTCTTCACCTTGGGCCGTACCACCTCCATGTCAGGGGAGAGGGGCCTGCTACGATGCTTTACGACCTTGGGGGACACATCTATGGTGGGGTCCTGGGGCTGAGGGAGCGAGGCTGGTTGGGACAGTTCCTGGGGCTCGGGAGCAGTCTCATCAGCTGCAGGGGCCGGTGTAGGATCAGAAGGGGGAAGGATGGCCTCTTGCTCTGGCTCAGTTTTGATCTGAATGTTGGCAGGGCTGGAGGGAGAGGAGGAGGCTGGTTGTGTGGGAGGTTCAGGTTCACTTGGAGGAGCTGAGGGAGGAGGTGGCGGAGGAGGGGGAGGAGGTGGGGGAGAGGGAGAAGGGGGTGGCGATGCCTCCACAGGAATAATAGGAAGGTGGCGCACGTCCAGGTCTGACACATTAGTTGTGTAACAGTGCTGAACCGGTTTGTCCTCTTGTTCAGGGAATTCCTGAGAGAAAACGAAAGAGTGCGCATGAGCTCTGGGTCTTCGTGTGTAAGATCTGATTAGAGTTCATAAAAAAACATTTATAACTACATTAAGGAATGTACCGTAATAGGACTAACCTGTTTGATGAGTGAGAGGATGTCGACCTGCTTCTTAAGAGTACAGCCTGGCAGAGACACGTCAAACTGCCTCAGCCACTCTGCATCTTGGCTTGGAGAATTACTGTCCATAGAACCAGTCTTAACACACAGGCCACCTGAGGATTTAATTATTCAATTATTTGTAATAGTTACATTGCTTTATTACACCACTTCCTCACAAAGATGGCGGTTTATGAGCTATTAGGATTATTTTTCAAACTGTGTAACGTTAGATTAGATGAACGTCAGTGACTAATCTACCTGGTTGGTCTGGGGCTTTCCCGGGCCCAGAAGCACCGGCCCGGCCTGGGCTAGGAGGGAAGGTCACCTCATAGGAGCCAGGCATCCTCATGTGGAGTAGCTGGGCCATCGCCACCATCACATGGTTCAGATTCTGCAAATATCACAGTAGGAAGAAATACATCATGGTTTGGTCCAGGTTACAAGAGGGGTTACAGAGAAGATAATAAGGGATTGAAATGGATATAGTGATTCCCTCAGTACCTTGGCTGCAGCAGAGGACAGGGTGAAGGTGACAGACACTTCGTTGCTCTTGGCTTTGTCCCAGGAGTTGGATGTAGACACCATCTTGCCATCTGCCGCCTCAAAGGGCTTGTTCTCTGGAAAAGCTGGACATGAAGGAAAAACATACACAATTAATTCATAAGCTACAATTTCAAATAGCCTCAAGTTTTAGTTTGGCCTGTATATATACAGTGAGCTATATAATATATTGGTCATACTTGGGATGGCAGTGCGAGGGATGAGTGGGATAATGGGGGAGATAGCTCTCTCTGTCTCCTCCTCTTTGGGGTCCCGCAGACGAGGAAAGCGGGGCGATTCATCACCTAGGTCTCCCTCAGGGGAGGAGGCTGGGATAATACTGTCTGGAGCATCACTGTCATCATCACTCTCCATCCTGAAAGAAAGATTCTATCAGTCTACAGCCAGACAGCACCAGAAAGTACATATAGTACATACTATGCAGTCACACAGGATCAGAATATTCTCAGATCATACCTGATGTCCTCGTTCTGGTTGTGAGGTGGGGTGGGGAGAGCTGCTAGAATATCCACACTCTTCACCTCATCAGGAACAGAATCTGCAGACATCAACAACATCATTAACAAACTGTTTACCTAACATGCTACGCCTGATTGTCGCTCCCGTGTGTAACCCGCTTTAGTGACTCTTCTTTGTTTGTAGGTAATTAACAGACTTACCCATAACATCCTCTGTAGTCTCAGTCTCTTTCTGGCCCTCAGACAGCTCCTCCACAGCAGTCACTCCGTTGAGCAGCTTATGCTGCACCGAGGGTGGTGGTGTGGGAGGCAGGGACGATGGGGGCGTTGGTGGGTTGCTGAGGTTACTCTGAAGGATACATGGGGCAGTGGTTAAAAGTGGGCTTTCTATAGATAGACGATTTCAACTGCAAAATACAGCTGGAAATGTAGACTGCAACAGTCCATGTTGAATAAACATTGAATAAACAAAAGTTGTTTGTTGGACTGTACCTTAGTGAGCAGCTGAGAGTAGTAGTCTGGGATGTTGTCCAACACGGCATTTCCAAAAGAGCCCTTGAGCTGGGCCTTGCCATTGGCTGGGCTGCTGCCAAAGGGGGCAAACAGGTCCAGGCTGGCAGCGATGGAGGGCTCCATCAGGGGAAGCAGAGACAGTCCCTGGGGAACATCACAAAATCATAACAATGTTCACAAAAACAACTATGAGCAAACTAATTGAGCAGCGAAATACACACTCCAACCCGAAACACTGGGTTCATACAGCAACATAAACAGAGATCAGACAATGGTTAATTCCTACCCTTTATTGAAGTGACACATAAAAAGGTGCTTTTTATTTTACTATGATTATCATACTCCTATTATATAACATTAATTAATTCCTTCCGTCATTTAACCCGAAAGTCCTTAATTTTAGGCTTACAAACTGACGAGAGAAAGTGTGACCCTTTCTGTCCAATGAGGTAATATCGGACTATTTGGGGAGCCCCCTTTGGCCCAAGAGCAACCCAGTGGCACCTTTTTTTTCTTCTTTTCAATTATTTTGATTGGAGAGCAAGAATGGAGAATACATGAATAAACATTCACCCCCATAGATTGATTTTTTATTTTCTTTTTTTATTTCCTCTTACCTGTTTCAGCTGTTTCATCAGAGCTTCAGTGCTCTTACCGACCTCCTCCTTTTTAGTCTTCTTGCGTGAGTTGGGTGTTCGTTCCCCAGCCTTGGCGTTGCGCTTTGCCTTTACAACAGGAGTCCTCTTTGTGATTGATTGCAAATCCTGCGATAAAGATAAGAGACATGAAGGAATTTCACCATCTCCTCATTGAAGAGGACTCGTGCCTTTACAAATGTAAAACATTTGAGTACATAACTGACTTACCTCCATGTTACGTGGAGTCCCTTGCAGCTTCTGCTCCAGCATGGCCAGTTTGCTGTTGATGTGGCCGTTGATCTCATTGTGGATGCCATCAGAGGGCCTCTGAGCTGCCAGCTGCAGGTTCTTGGTTCTCAGGAGTTTCTGTAGTAACTGCTGGCCAGTCTCAGTTCTTTGGATCTGGGAGCCAGGGTCTCCTGCCATGTTTCCAGTGATACCAAACCCAGGGGTGTTGTTGGAACTGACCGGCTCACCAGTAGTTTCCCTCTTGATGGCCCCAGTGGGAGCCTCGCCCCCTCCTTCACTGTCACATTGCACCTCTCTGGGCTCCTGCTTGATGTTCTGCAAGGTCATCTTATACAAAGCACCTTCTCTTGAGCCTGGTGGTGGGCCCTGGCTCTCACTGCCCTGTTGTGGTGGCTGCTGTTGTTGTGCACTGTGACCTTGCTGAGGCGAGGGCCCATTGGGGGGAATATGGGCCTGTGTTGCTTCATTGCTTGAGGTCTGAGGCTCAGCTTTGAGGCCTGGATAATCCAGAGGACTCTTGGCTCCAGGGGACCTTAGAGGAGAGGCTTTGATTTGAGTGAAAGGACTCCCTTTCCCAGCTCCACTGTCAGCTGGGGAGACAACATGGGCGGAGTGAGGTGTGCCTGGGGTAGCAGGGCTCGTGCCAGCTTCTTGTTTGTAGCCAGAGGGGCCTGCGGGGGAGCCTGCGTGGGAAGGAGAGCCCTGGAAACGCCCAGAAGCCATATGGGGCTGTTGTTGGATGACTTGGTTGGGGTTTGGTTGCCGCATCCCCATTGCCTGGGCCATGGCATGACGCTGTTGGTCTCCAGGCGAGTTGGACATAGACTGACGGGGCGACATTGGCCTGATGAGGCGGGCCGAGGGCGGCCCACGTACCTGCCCCATGGGGGACCGAGCCATAGGGACCTGGCCCCTCATCATCTGCTGCTGCATCATCTGCTGCTGAACACTGAGGGCATACTGAGGGGAGGCTCCTGGCTGGCTTGGGTGTTGTTGCCCAGCTCCCATCATACCTGGCTGCTGCATCTGAGGAGTCCCACCTGGGGGTTGTCCCATCATCCCTGGCTGTTGTGGGGGGCCCACTGCCCCTGGTTTCCCCAGCGCTCCATAATGCATCTGCTGCTGTGCTTCCATCGCTGGCATCCGCTGGCCCATCTGTTGAACTTGTCCAGGTGGACCTTGAGGCCTCATCTGGCCCTGTCCTACGGACATCCTCAGCATCTGTCCCTGCTGGAGCTGCCTCTGAGCGATCATGGCCTGGATGTGCTGTATCTGCTGGTTAGGGGGGAGGTGGCGGAGCTGGGGGTTCTGGGCGATGATCGCCTGAATGTTCACAGGGGGGCGTAACTGCCCAGGTGGGACTCCAGGCCTCTGAGGCATCATCCCCTGCTGAGCCCTCATCATGCCCATCTGTCCCATCATGGCTTGCTTCTGCTGCTGGGCCATGAGGGCCTGTTGCTGTGGACTTGGGTGGCCCACCATACCGGGCTGAGCAGGGTGGTTCTGCCCCATCACATTCTGTAGTTGTCCCATCCCATCATGCTGCTGTCCAGTGAGATCTTGCGATTGCTGCATAGCATTCTGACCCACTTGCTGTTGCTGCTGTTGTTGTTGTTGGGCCATGTAACACATTTGCTGTCCTTCCTGCTTCACTGTGACTAAACTAGGCTTGTCAGCATTGAGGGAGGTCTGCCTCTGTAGAGAGAGTTGAAGTTGCTGCTGCTGCTGTGCTTGTGGTACTTGAGGATGCATGCCAGCCTGCTGGTTTCCTAAATACCCTGGTTGCTGTTGAAGTCCTGATTGAGCATTTAGAGACGGCTGTTGCAGGGGTGCCTGTTGCTGCTGCTGACTCATGTACATCTGGGTCTGCTGCTGCTGCTGTTGCTGTTGCTGTCCCACTGACACCTGTTGATCTCCAGTAGACCCTGGTTGGGCCATCTGAATGGGAGTTGAAGGTCCACCCTGTTGTGGTGGGGTTCTCGGACTGAGGATCCCTCCCTCTTTGGAGTTTTGGGAGTCCTGGGTGAAACCCTGCTGCATGCCCTCTGTTGCCCCCTGTGGTTGAGGTGTAACTCTAGAACTTCCCGCTGAAGGAGAGGATCCCACTTGAGGGGTGGCCGGCTGGGGGAGTCCCCCCTGCTCTTGAGACTGGTTGGGTTGGTTGATAAAGCCCTGTGTTGGTTGCCTGTGCTGTGCCACTTGTTGCTGTTGTTGTTGTTGTTGTTGTTGTTGTTGTTGTTGTTGTTGTAACTGTGCAAGGTTCTTAGCAGCATTCTGCTGCTGCTGAGAGAGGAGCATGCGCTGGGCCAGAATGCTCTGCTGCTGAGGTGTGAGTGGGGCCTGCGGCCCTCGGAGCCCATGGTGCTGGGGTCCCACTACTCCCTGTTGGCCCATCATCACCTGAGGCCTCTGCTGCTGTGGTGGCCCAATTGGCTGATTACCCATCATCCCTGGCTGGGCTGCCATCATTCCTTGAGGCTGGTTCATGGGCTGCCCTCCCATGAGGGTCTGTGGTGGCTGGGCCACAGGCTGGCCTACAACCATGCCCTGGGGCACCTGGTTGCCCATCATCCCCTGTTGAAGATTTGGTTGTTGTTGTTGGGCCATCATGGGGTTCCCTATCACACCCGGCTGTGGCTGGGCCATCATTCCTGGCTGCTGGCCCTGATGTGGCATTGGCTGCTGACCCATCATCACCTGTTGTTGTTGTTGTTGTTGTTGCTGTTGTTGTAGTTTCTGGACCATCTGCATCCTGTGCTGAAGTTGTCTCTCTTGCAGAAGTCGTGGGTCTGCTCCTTGGACTCCGGGACCCTGTGGGAAAAATCCTGCAGGAGGACCAGGGGCACCAGGTGGTCGGGCTCCTAGAGCTCCAGGGTGCTGGGGTTGGGCTCCTCCCATGAAGGGCTGCACTTGGGGCATCCTGACAGGCATTGCTCCTTGAGGCATAATCCCAGGTGGCTGGCCCATCATGGAAGCCCCCTGCTGGCCTATCATCATCTGCCCAGGCATCTTGGAGAGCATGTGGGGCCCCGGGGTAGAAGGCCCTGGGGCAAGAAGGCCAGACCCCTGCTGGTGCTGCTGCTGCTTGCTTCTGTACTCAGCAATTAGATTGGTGTGCTCCTTCTGCTGCTTACGCACCTGAAACGTCAATAGAAATACAGGTTACCAGGGGGGTATTCCAGAAAGTGGGATACATGAGTAAGCGTGCTAACTTTAGTCAGACCTCGGATCACGAATCCTTCAGAGCTAACCTATTCTCTCGCAGGTTAAGTCAACTCTATCCTGAATTTGATGACACATGTTCACATGAATGACCAATCAAATCAGATTCCCACACTCCTGCTAAATAAAGACATTATTAAAGCATGAAGAATAAAACAGGGCTTAAAGTGGGAAAAAAATCCTGTGCCTGAAACTTTTTCTTGGGGAGGGGAGCTTCTTGTCTCAATGTTTAAATGCATTAATACTATTTTATAGTCAATACAAAATATGTCTCAATGTTAAAATGCATTAATACTGTTTTATAGTCAATACAAAATATATGTCTCAATGTTAAAATGCATTAATAATGAAGCCATGGCTCGTGTTTTATACTCAATACAAAATAAAATAATATATTTAGATGTCTTTAAAAGGCCAAACTGATTGCATCACTTATTAAGCCACTATCACTATAACAATACAGAATTAAATATATACATGTCTTTAAAAGAACAAACTGATTACTTATTAAGCCACTATCACTTATATTCTCCTTCTTGGCACCACGTCCCATAAGGCTTCCCGTCACTACTCAGGGTTTTTCCTGGCTCAAAATGAGGCGGAGGTGGTACCAGTGGTGTTTGACATCGGGGGGGACCCATGAAGCAGGGCTGTCTGGGGGTCCTTAAACGAGCATCAAACACTTAATTTCTTGCATTCTGGTGAATTGATATGCACCAATTTGTGCCCTTTTTCCATCAATTTATGGTGGAAATGTAATTATATATGTAAAGGAAAAAACAATATTCAGGCACCAGATGACCATTCAAAATATAATGTAATATAATGCAATATAAGGCTCTCAGGCATTCTGTACTTTCAAATATGTATTCTCCTTGAGCAGTCAACATCAACTATCAGCTGTTTCGCTAGCAAACACGAAAGCTAACTTATTTGTGAAACAGCGCCCCCGCCACCACGTCGGCACAGTGCCGCAATTGCAGTTAGAAACGACAGAAATCCACCGAGTGCATTTCTGTCATTTCTGTCGGCTGCCTCATAGTTCTCTATGCAGGAAAAACCCTGCTACTCTCCTCTATCCATGCCCAGCGCCAGTCTTCGCCAGGTTTAAGAAACTTGGCTTCCATTTGAATAGACTCTTACTAAAGTTAGCGGGCTGCTAAAAGCGAACGTCTCTACAAGCTAACATTACACTCATTCAAACTTCTTAAGGCCCGCCCCACTACTCTGCCTCCGATTGGCTAGAAGTCGTTGGTTGGCTTGAGCAATGTGATACCATTGGTAGGCGGAACTGTCTCTTTGCTGAAGATGACTCTTTAAATTACGATGTAAACAAATAGCATGTGATTTTTTATTTATTTTTTGCTCAAAATTCCCCCGCGCCGGAGAACTTTAAGCCCTGATAAAATGTGCATGTGGATACAATGATAAAAGCAATAGTTGAGATGAGCATGTTATAGCTTTTCTAATTTATTTGAATATTTTCTAGTAATACCTTTTCTTCAAATCACCATATTTTCCACAATTGTAGACCACAATTGTACAGAGGCTAATTTAGCAAATATCATATTGTAATGTGTTAACATATTTTATCAAATCTAAAGCGCTACTATAACCCCCCAGGCGCCATGTTTATGCCACAATCAGTAATTAATTCATCAAGATGTCTTTTGTATATATAAATGTATGATATATACCCATTGATTCCTGAAGAATATTACTTATATGATCTTAATACAAGAGTTACTCCATCATAACGCAAAATATTACTCTGTTTTACTCCAATGTTTCCAAATAGGAATGTAAACACATATTGGAGAGCATGACGGTCAATAACAAGGCATGGCTTTTCTTCGTGTCTACCAACCTGGTCCAGCTGCTTCTGGATCTTGCTCTGCTCCTCAGTAACCAGTTTGAGTTTCTCTGCGTCTGCCTCAGCAAACTCCCGGCCTGCCTTCTTAGCAGTGCGCTGCTTGGCACACAGAGCCTTGCGAGACTTGCGGTGAGCTCCAATCTGCTCCTCCAGGAACTTGAGCTGCATCTGGAGTAGCTGCTGGGTGTGAAGAAGCCACTCCTCATACTGGTGTTGCTCTGCGTCGTCTGGGAGGTAGCAGTAGAAAGGGGGAAAAAACATGGAATAACGAGCAATTGTATTTTGGTTGTTCTAAACTAAACTAAACTAAATGGTTGTTCATCAACTGAGATACGGATAAATCAGATAATTATTAAGAGAGGAAAAGTAGACATACTGATGATCCCTTGCACAAACTGAGGAGGGTTCGGTCTTGATTGTGTTGAGTCACTGCTTTCCCCCTCCTTAAAAAAAGAAAATATAACATTTTTTATATCTCATGAAAAACTTATGACTGTGTTTAGAGATCGCAATATATAATTTATATGCCATTTAGCAGATGCTTTCATCCAAAGAAACATATTGTGTGGATAAAATGTTTTTTTATATACACGGTCCCAGCAGTGAACAAACCCACAACCTTCAATTCACGAATGCCATGCTCTACCAACTGAGCCACACAGGACCTGAGTTCACAGCAACTGATCTGTTTTATAGTGTTAATATTCAGGGAAATGTGTCTTTCAGCATTTTAGAAACTACAACTGGTTGGATACTGGGGGAAGTTTGAGGAACCTACCTTAGATGGCCCAGATACAAGTTGACTTTGTGGATCTGTTCCTGGGGCTGAAGCAAGCCTCTGAGCCAAGAGAGAAACTTGTTGCCTGGGAGAAAAGCACAGAAAACCACTGATACCAAAATCTATACAATATGAGAGGTCAGACAATGGGGCAAGTTTGTTTTACAGACATGTATAAAAAGTACCTGTTGATTCCAGGGGGAACCCCCATTGGGTCTTGCGCCAACACTCTCTTGATGCCCTTCAGTGCCACCATCTTTGCCTTGGCGATGGGATCCATAATGTCATCGGTCACAAACTTGTCAAGATCTGTGACAAAGAGAAAACAACATAAAAACAGGTCAAACCATTTGATGGAAAACATGATTCAATCATGAAACAATTTCAATAGCTCCTATTGATTACCTTTATCAGGGAAGAAGTTGTTGGACAGAGATGACTGTTTCACCAATTGTTGTTGTTGTTGTTGTAGTTGCTGCTGTTGAGGATTAAGTCCTGGGTGAATACCCCCAGGCTGTCCCACTCTCATCATGCCCTGTTGTTGGGCCATAGCCATATGTGATGGAGGTGGCATACCAGCTCCCATGAGCCTTTGCTGCTGCAGGATGTGTTGTGGGCGGGGCACCATGCCTGGCTGTCCCATGATTCCCTGGGGTGGGGGCCGGTGGTGCTGGGGAAGCATGATCTGGCCCTGCTGGTTAGGCTGCTGCTGAGGTGGGATGCCAAGCATATGAGCAGCCATCCCTCCCTGGTGAAGGGAGTTGAGCTGCTGTTGTTGTTGTTGTTTCTGAAGCTCCTTCTTCTCATGTTCCAGTAGATCCTGGATCAACAGGGGCAGCTCACTGGCTTCAAGAGAACTCTCTACTTTGGCCAAATCTACAGCAGGGGAGTGTTGGCCCCCTACATCTGGCAGCCCCAGAGGGTCATTGCCCAGGTCAGGGTGAGGGTTAGCTGGGGGAAAGGACAATGGATCAGCTTGACCTGGCAGAGGGTATGTGAGCCCTCCTAAACGTACAGAGCTCAGTGAGGCTGCAGGCTGGTTCTCTGGCTGAGCGGGGGGCTTGGCTGGAGCCGTGGACCCACCGAGCAGCATGGACACCGCCTCTCCCATCTCATCCTTCACCACCGCATGAGTTGTCTGCAGCTGAGGGGTCATGCCTCTTTCTTCCAGCTTTATTCTGGAGAGGTTGACAGTCTCAGGTGAGAGGGTTGCAGAGGACATGGAGCCCCCTGTTGTTGGAGGGCCAGTTATGAGAGGGTTCTGCACTGCAAACTCAGCCTTTGGTTTGTGTTCCACCTTGATGTCTGGGGCCACTAAGGAAGATGAGGGACCTGGTGCTTCACCCTCTGCTTCCACCAGCCGAAGCTGGTCTGAAAACACATCTTTAGGGTCTCCCTGGTCAAGCTCAGGGTCAGTGTAAGCCAGCAGGTCAAACTCATCACTGTTGAGTAAGTCGTCAAGATGTGGGTCAGTGGTCTCCAGGTTGTCCAGGTTTCCCAGGTCATCGTCGCCCTTATCAGGATCAAGGTCAAGGGCCAAGTCATCCTCATCCTCCACTCCGCCTTCCCCAGGTGCATCACCTAGACCTTTGGGAACAAAATGGTCTTCCAGGTCAGGCTCTGGCAGGTCAACACTGGAGTCCACTGGGGCAGCCTGGGGCTCTCCAACTACATTAGTTTGTGGAGGATGATGCTGGTGACCAGAGTGCGTGCTCAGAGTATTGCGTGTTGGAGTGGTTGCCTGAGGCTGGAGTTGGGATTGGAGCGAAGGGACAGGGCTCTGCTGGGGTAGTAATAATGCCAGGCCACCCTGCTGCAGCCCATGCCTTGTGTCTCTGACCCCCTCTGCCTGAGGGTCTATAGCCTGAGGCAATGGATGCTGAGCAAAAGGAACAGTCATTTCCTGTTGGGGCATGTAGAGGCGTTGTCGGACCTGGGGGGGCCCTCGTGGCAGAAACTGGGGCCCCAGGGGCAACCTCTGTGCGTTGTGCCTCAGCTCGATGAACTGCGGTGGTGGTCCAGGGCCCATGGCCTGCATGGCTTCTCCTCCAGGGCTCGGGCCTAGGGCTCGGGCACTAGCCATGCCCTGCATTGCCTGGATGTTGAGAGGAGGGTTGAGGTGGTGCCTGGGGCCCACAGCCTCCATGCCAGTTGGCTGGGGAAATCTCCGTGGACCAGGGCCCTGGCCAGGGAATGGAGGGCGAGCATACATCTGGGGGTTGGTGGGTGGTTGCCTACGAGAGAGAAATACACACAAACAATTAGTCAGAGCATTGTAAGTCTAGTTAAAAGAGTGGGTGTTTTAATTTAACAACCAGAATGCCTTTTTCATGTACATACATATGTGTGTCTAAAGAAACATTCATTTGACAGTGTAGTGTACCTGAGTGCATTGGGGTCCATCATAGCAGGTGTCCCTGGGGGCAGGGGCATCTTCCCTGCCAATGCAGCCTGGGCTCCGGCAGCAGCAGCACGATCCTACAGAAACAAGTAGCAGCAAGAGCATACTCAGTAACCATAAAGAAACACTAACCAAAAAAAAGGCAAAAATAAGTCCAACATAATTGCTGATCTTTTGCCATACTGGTTGACAAAGTATAGGCCTACCTGTGGGTAAGGTGGTGGTGCCCGGTGGGTTTTATCTTGCTGATAAGATGCTATCTCTCCTCCAGGCCAATTGGGGGCAGCACTATTGGCTGCTGCAGCCTCTTTCTCTTGTCGTATTGAGTTTCTCTGCATTTGTTGTCTGATCAAAAACTCCCTCAATCTCTGTCGCTACAAGCAAAAAGCAAAAAGCAGTCAGTATCTACCAGGCCTATAAATTAAAAATAGATTATTTACTTGATAATGTACCTGTCTGTGCTTCTCCAGCTCAGGGGGGCTGAGGCCAACAAGTGCAGGATCCAGCATCTCTGGCATCTCCTGGCCACCTGCCATAGCCTGGGGATGAGGTGCATCCGGTAGGCGGACAGCTGTGGCATCCTGAGCACCAGAGGGAAGAGGCATCCTGGAGTGGAAGTTGTCAGCACTCATGGCCTGAGCTTGGGGTTGAGGTTGCTGGAGCTGGGCCATCTGGGCATCACCAAAGGGCATGCGTGCCTGTGGCTGGGTCATCTGATAGGTACCCATGCTGGGGCTGCGGCTGAAAGCAGGCAGTGCAGATGTCTTCCCAGAGAGAGGATCCCCCATAGGGGTGGAGGACGGGGGGAGTGAAGGTGGCTGGTTCGGGTGAGGTGAGCCTCTGTAGCTAGGGGTGCCTTCTGGGGCAGCTGAGGTGGGCCGAGGGGGCTTGTGCAGAGTAGCAAAGGGGTCTCTAGACTGGGGGCGGGAGGGGGGCCGGGAGTAGGGGTCAGGGGACTGGAAGCGAGGAGTAGCCGGTGACTGGACAGAGAAGGCGTCATTGGAAAGGGTTCCTGGAGTGAGGGGGGACTGAGAGCTGCCCTGGGACTGTGGGCTGGAGGGCACTCTGGAACAGGAGTCCTGCTGAGCAACAGGGTGCCTCTGGGGCAGAGGGGAGCAGCTGTCTCCAGACTGGGGCCGCGGGGTGAGGGGGAGCTGAGCATAGGGGTCAATGAATGGGGTGGAGGGAGACTGTCTGTAGCCTTCAGAGGGATGGTTGGGGGAAGCTCCAGGGAGGAGTGCCCCACCCTCCCCTTGGTGCATCCTGGGCGTCATGGGTGCCTTGAACAACCCATCTCCAGACTCTAGCATCCCTGCAGGGGAGCCAGTACCCATGTCCTGCCGCCCAGTAGAGGAGGAGCGGGGAGAGGGGGCACTCATATCAGCCCTATACTGCACCATCCCTGCAGGAGAGGACACCATCGCAGAGGGGGAGGGGGATGAACTGTATTCTTGACGGCCCATCCCTTGCTGGATTCGGAAAGGGTCTCCATAGTGGGTGGTGTGGGGTGGCGAGAAAAGAGGGGATTCCCCGGGTGCACCACCCCTCGACCGAGGGCTTTCTGGAGGTCCTAAGGGCTCCTGAGAACCATGCTGTGACTGTGGCAAGTGTCCCTGCTGCAGCTGTGGTCTAAAGAAGGGGTCAACCTGCTGGGCCCGCCGTGGAGTTCCAGGGGTCCCTGGTTGCATGTCGAAGGGGCCGAGACTGGCCGGCCGTCCCTGAGGAGGACCCTGTGGGCCGGATTGGGGGTAACCTGAGGAGGCCTGCAGAGGGCTGGCACCGGCCTGGGAGTATGGGGTAGAAGGATGGGAGTGAGGGTGGGAGGATTGGTGAGGCAGCTTGGCAAAGGGATCTGTCCTGATATCTGCCGACCCCGGAGTCTTGAGGGGGCCATCCGGGAAAAAGGCGGAAGAGGATCCCGAGTCTGGTGGGAAAGGGTAGGGGCTCTCTGCAGAGCTGGGTTGGGAGGTGGTGGATATAGAACCTGAGGGTGGAGGGATCTGGAGGTGCAGACTAGGCCTTTCTCCTTTCACCCGCACAGTCCCAGGCTCTGTCTTGATGGGCCTACACACCTGGCTCTCTGCCTGCTGTGGGACAGGAGTGAGAGGAGTTAGACAGAAGCTAATGGAGGAGACAAAATGTATACAGTAGGCAAGAGTCACATATTTGCTACTATGAACTAATCCCCAAAGCCCTCACCTTCTGTGCCTTGTTGATCCGCTGAGACGCTCTGTTATCTTTGGCCTTTTGCTGGAGGGGTAAAATCAGAGGGAAATATTCAGTAACTGCTGGAGATGCAACCTTGCCGACAAAATGTTCCCTAAAGGATAAGTGAGACCTTACCAGAAAAGGAACCTTGTCAGCAGCTGACACCTTCCTCCAGATCTTCATGATCTGTTTACAACGGCTAGACCAGTCTGTTACACGGAAGAGAGAATTACAACTCCAAACATTGCCATTCCAGCACATCAAACAACAACAAAACATTTGAAATGATACATTTTGAGGGATATAAAAATTGTAAAAATAAAAGGTTTCACTAGAACTTCAAAAACAGTTTGAAAACATCTGAGGGCATAGAAAATGCACATTTCTCACCTGGATAGTCCTGCCTGAGCGTGGGGAAGTTGGTATTGGCGAAGAGCACTGGGGAGATAGTGGAGAGTTCTCCCAGCTCCTCGTCCTTCTCCCAGCGCTGGAGGCTGCGCTGGTTGTAGGACAGGCCGTCACCCTCCCCATCAGTAGGTGTGGGTGGGGTGGAGGGGGTGGCTGGAGTGGAAGGGGTAGCCCAGGGACTCTCCTCCCCTCCATCTGGACTGAATAGCCCTCCCCGGTCCCTACACACCACCAGAGGAGAAGGTGAAAATGAGGCAACAGATCATTTACATTGCAAAATGAAGAATAAAAATAGGACAAATGAGAGCTACCCTTACCGCATGTCGAAGAAAGGGGACTGAGAGAGACCAGGAAAGGAGTCCATCATACCGGCTGAGGGCAGGGACCCTGTAAGAGATCCTTGCATGAGTGTAGCATTCAACATTTTACAGACTGATAACATGCCCCCATGCAAGGTCCTCCATCAACAAAACACATGAAACTGCTATATCTGTAAATGAACACTGCTGTTCTCAGCTATTAGTACACTATTCCTTCCTCTGTGAGCTCTGCAGGCTCTCCATCCCTTTACCTGAGAGGAGAGTTCTCTGTGGCAGCCCGCCGCGGCTGAGCTCCCCCTTGCTGCCCTCCAAGATGGGCCTCATGCTGCTCTGCAGGGAGCCCCCCAGAGATACCCCCTCAGACACACCCAGAACTTTCCGGAAGAACTGCTCAGAGTCTTGACTCTCCACCCCTTGTGGAAGACCTGGGACAGACAACAGAAGAGTGTTTAGACAGTGGGCACCAACATCCCATAACCAGCCACCTGACTAATAGCTAGGATTTGGTATCGAGACCCGGTTCCTTGTTGGTACCGGTTCCAAAATGGCCAGAACCGGCCAGATCAAAAACACGTTGGAAACACGTTGGAAACCCATTGGAAACCCGTTGGAAACCCCCATTTTCAAACTGTTTACCATTTAATGCGAGCTAAGCAATAGTCTATTTAGGGATGCAGTGATACCCCTTTTTCTTTTTTCAGACCAAATGCGTCGTGCGAGTGTGGCGCAGAGGACCAAACCGCAGACCATATTATCCTGGATTGCCCGGTGTACCACCCACCCAACGGGATGCATGGTCTGTCGGTATTAGATGACGAGACGATGACGTGGCTTCTGGAGGGGTGTCCAGAAATATAGCCCGGGTGAGCCCCTCAACCAGGTCTCGGGGTGGTAAAAGGGTAGCCCCTCGGCCCCGAGCCTGGTGGAGTGGAGAGGAAAAACAACTACCCATACGCCGAAGACCAAGTACAAGTACTTACATTTGGGTACTTGCGAGTACCGATACTTAATAACACCATTACAGTTCTAACAATGACTTTGAAAAGTAAGTAAGTAAGTACCGTATTTTCCGGACTATAAGTCGCGCTTTTTTTCATAGTTTGGCTGGTCCTGCGACTTATAGTCAGGTGCGACTTATATATCAATATATATATAATTTCATACTGACTGACATGAACCAAGGAGTAAACATTACCGTCTACAGCGGACAGAGGGCGCTCTGGGCCGCTCTGGGCTTGTGACAACTATATGCTGCTCCTATACCACTGAGGAAATGAAACATTAGCTTGTTGAAGCTAAGCAAACGGTAGCTTGGTGAACTTGCTTACTGGTAACTTGCTTGTTGGACTCGCTGGCTTGTTATGTTCATTTAGCCTATTCAGCCTCCCAGGTATGTTCTTTATGCTATTGTGTTGCTGAATAACTGTTAATGTGTTATGTTAACATACCGGACTTCTATTCAGCCTGTTGTTCTGTGTGCTATTGTGTAGTTGAATAAACTTGCCTTTCCAGATTAAATGTCTGTTCTTGGTCTTGGATTTTGTGAAATATATTTCTAAATAAATGCGACTTATAGTCCAGTGCGACTTATATATGTTTTTTCCTCTTAATGTCACATCTTTTGACTGATGCGACTTATACTCCGGAGCGACTTAGTCCGGAAAATACGGTAAAGCTTTATTTATATAGCGCCTTTCGTACATGAAATGCAACTAACATGATTTAGTTTCAGCAGCTGTTCCTCACTTTCTGTCTGTAACAAATTAAAGATGTGACAGGGTCAGGTGTTTGTCATAATTAGAGAACACAGTCGTTGCTTTTGAACAGTCCTAAAACTTAAGTTTGTTTACAAGCCATGTATCAATAACACTCACCCGACTACAAAGCAGGAAGGCAGACGATCGTTATGTTGCCGTAAAGTGGTATCGGGAGCGGATGTATCAGAGAAGTTTTACGAGTAGGAGTACATGAGCATAGTATCGGTACGAGTACTGGTATCGGTATATCCCTATCCCTGCATCTAGTCTTCAAGGGGCAATGACAGGGTCTTACTGTTATAGCTACCAGAAGCAAAAGTGCATTCTACAATGGAATATGAATAATTAAGTAATATTTCACAGCATTTTAATATTGTAAAATTGATTAAATATGCACACCAAGAGCTTCACACGACCCCAAAGCCTTCCCAAAGGTTTCATTGGTAACCATTAAATAACCATTTAACCACCAAATAATCATTAAGAACTGGAACTAACCGATATGATAAAATCCTAACAATACCCAACCCTACTAAAGGCGCATGGACCAAATACAATAACAATAACAGAACGCAAAACTGGACTCTACCTTCACACTTCTCTGTGTCAGAACTTTGTGGTTCAGTAGAACTCTGCTCTTTGACAGATGAACATTGCTCTGTGACTCCTGCAAAACACAAAGAGACGATCAAATTCAGATGTTGATGAAGAGAGGAATAAAGACTTCACCTCAAGTGAGAGGTCTGCTCTAAGACTGCCGTACATTCTCTCCAGACACACATACCTGCTCCCTCTCCCTGAGCCTGGGATCCATCTCCCACTTCTTGCTTAAGGTGCAGAGCACCTCCCATCACCCGATCCCTGGCCTCCACTCCTATAATACACACAAACAGATGCACAGGTCACATACCATGCACAGATCACATCACACTCCCGTGTGACAAATCATTTCTGAGGGACACTATGTGGTGCATGTTATGCATGTGGCCTTACCCTCAGAGACAGTGGGTCTGGGTCCCGGGGCGGACAGCGAGGGCCGAAGAAGGCCCATGGCATGCCTCTGCCCTGGGGGTACCAGCAGGGCCTTCTTACTTAGGTCAATCAGGGTCTTGCCAAAGAACGCCTCCTGCAGAGAGAGCCATTGCTGATGTTAGCCAGTCCTATATGGAGGTGAATGATCACTGGATACTACAGGTTGCTCTGAGGGTTTTAATAACCTGTCAAAGGATGGTGAGCAAACATACCTGCAGATAACCTGGGAACATATCCTCCAGTTTGCTCTTCTTCCTGCCTCGCCGTTTCTTGGCCTGCTCCCCCTCCCCCTCGGCTGGCTTCTGCTCGGGGGGCCCTTCTATAGGCATGTCAGGGTGGGGCCCTATTAACAAATAGGCACATTTCGTTACACATTACAGTATTCCTATCCGTCCCTTGACAAAATGACAATAAGGATTTTGGGTTTGTTAGGGTTAGGGTTATTTCATTTTCCATTCATCTCAGCAAAGCAGATGGGTGGCTTGCCTTCGTCCAAGACTTTCTCTACTGGGTGTCCATCTGTGGCATTCTCTGCAGACAGATGGGGAAACATTGCCTTCTTCATCCGCGTGTGACACTTCCTCTGCCGCACCATGAAGCCTCCAATCCCTGCAGTAAGAAGGGGTTAAACCAATTAGCAGTTGGCTTGAATGTGACCACTATACTATACCAGTGATTACACATGTGAGTTTATAGGAAGAATTTTTATAATAGTAGCTCTTTAACCTGGTCTGTAGGGTTTCCTCTTCCTCTTCTTGGAATCCTCTGTCTCCTCTGCCCCTCCTTTCAGGCCGTCACAGTCAGCCATGCCCTCGGCGCCCCCCTCTGCACCCAGCTCCCTCTCAGCCCCGATCTCTCTGTCTGGGCTACCAGGGGGCTCCAGTTTAGGCTCACACTCCATGGGCTCCCCACAGGCTGAAAAGAGACCTAATCCAGACCAGTGGAAGAGTCAGACACGTTTGGTGCTCAAATACATGCATTCAAATAGCTCTCAAGAGATTTTGACATTTAGAGTTAGACCTATCTCCGTCCTTGGTAGATGAATGGGAGAAACCCCACTGACCTTTGCCCTCTTCCCCATCGCCCTCTCCCTCCTTCAGCTCCATGCCATCACACAGGGTGCCCAGGCGGGAGCGGCGTTGCCTCCTCTTGTGCAGGGGGGACATGGAGATGCTGCGCAGCAGGGACATGCCTGACTCAGTCAGCCACACCCCCTCCAACCGATAGAACTGGGGCTCTGGCTCTTTGATCTTCATTGCTGCCATTATGGATGACTCCACTACTGTGGAAGACAGGATATGTGGTCAGTGAGTCCTTTCACACACTTTTATTAAATCAAATGAGTGCCACTGTAACAAAAAGAAAACGGCAATAACTGAAGCAACAGTGTTGTGCACATTATTGGGTCTACTGAAGGATGGTCTATGGCTCACCTATCGGTTTAGGGACGTAGGGAGTGCAAGATGTGCAGGCAAATCCCTCATCAGAGGCTTGCTCCACCTCATCCTCAGTGTACAGACTCTCACACACAGCGTGCACCCATCTACAGAGACATATACAAAAGTTATTTTACATCACACACACTTTATGACATTAACTTACATACGAGACTGCTCTTTGTGGACTTCAGCTCCGCCTTCAACACCATCCTTCAGGCTAGTGACCAAACTACTAGACCTGGGTCTATCACACTCTATATGTGCATGGATCAAGGACTTCCTGACCGACCGCCCCCAGAGGGTGCGGGTGGGCCCCCACACCTCCACAGCCCTCAGACTCAGCACTGGGTCCCCCCAGGGCTGCGTGCTAAGCCCCATCCTCTACAACCTCTACACCTACGACTTCACCCCCGTCCACCCCAGCAACTCCATCGTAAAGTTTGCAGACGACACCACCGTGGTGGGATGCATCTCGGGGGGGGACGAGGCGGCGTACAGGGATGAGGTAGAGCAACTGAGCAAGCTGTGCAAGGTTAACAACCTGCTGCTGAACAAGTCAAAGACCCAGGAAATCATCGTAGACTTCAGGAGGAAAAAGTCCGAGATCCAGCCCCTGCTCATCGACGGAGAGAGCGTGGAGAGAGTCTCAACCCTCCGATTCCTGGGGATGCACATGCGGGATGACCTGACCTGGAAGGACAACACAAAAGCCACCATCAAGAAGGCACAACAGCGGCTATACACCCTGAGAGTCCTCAGGAAGGAACACAGCAAGCAGGAGATACTGGTGACCTTCTACCGCGGCGCAGTGGAGAGCATCCTCACCTACGGCATCTGCAACTGGTTCTCCAGCTGCACAACCGCGGAGAGAAATGCGCTACAGAGAGTCGTGAGAACAGCACAGAAGATCACCGGCGCCCCCCTCCCCTCTCTGGAAGAGCTGTACAACACACGCTGTCTCAGGAAGGCCTCCAAGATCTCCAGGGACCCGACCCACCCTGGGTACGAACACTTTACCAGGCTGCCCTCGAAAAGGCGGTTCAGGACCTTGGCCGCAAGGACAAACAGACTGAAGAACAGCTTCTACCACAGGGCCGTCCAGGCCCTGAACACAGCAAAGACCTAGGTTCTGGGCCCTGGACAGTCTGGACGGATTGATGGCAGCTGCTGGACTGAAAAAATCAGGTGTAGTGCTGAGGCACAAATATGTACATTTCAAGCCTGCAAACTGCGACACTTTAAATAAATGTGCAATAACACTATTGTGCAATATGACAACCCTAGTCGTCTATCTGTACAGTATAGTATAGTGGATAGCGTACATAGCCTTTATTTATGTAAACCAGCTCCTTCCCTTCTTGTGATTTTTTTTTAAAGTTTTTTTTTTTCTTTCCTAACACCAGGGGAGCCACCCCTCCTAAATGTCGTTGTTTGGTACCTGTACTGTAGCAATGACAATAAAGACCATTCATTCATTCATTCATACAGGTCATATGGTGAGAGATATTATGGTTGGGTGATATCCAGATTTTCATGACTTCTTACCTTCCTGGCAAATATAGGTGAACACCTCAGTATTTTTAATTCCAACTGTTGCTAAGCCTCCAATGTTCCCAGGTCTGCCAATTATTTTACTGCCTTCTCAGGGAGTGTCAACTTTTAATTTTAATTGTAAATGTTGGTGTTGCCTATTATTTTACTTGTAACCTTCATTTCTACACCTCGATGGCCACCGTAGCTAGTGATGGAAAACAACATTTGCCTAAACATTAATAACAAAGAATAACAAAATCTAGTTCTTAATTAGCCACATCCCATTTTTTCCTATGGTTTCCAGAAAATACTTGATACTACTATCTTATCGCTCTCAGAAGAACATCAAAATGACCCTGTGGTAATGCCCTGATAATCAGTGATTTTGAAAGCATCAAATAGGCGTTTATTACAGTATGAACAGCAGACCCCAAAATGTTTAGATTTAGTAATGATCTAGGAGGAAATTTAGTTCTTACAGTATTGAAAGTCATACTGGCGGAATTTCAAAATACCCTGGTATGCGGCATTATCGGATACCAGTCCAACCCAAGCAGATACTATCTTGTTATGGAATAATTTATGGTATAAATCTACATAAATAACCATTCCCCACTAGTCTTCATTAGCTGAGTGTGTGTGTTTGAGTTCTACCCACCGGTCGCAGTGCTGGCACTGCAGCAGCAGCTCCTCCTCCATGAAGTTCTCCCTGCACACAGGGCATGTGACCAGGCTGGCGCAGGGCCCGCAATGGGTGTAGTTGTTCTGCCACTCGCAGTGGAACCCTGGGGAGCTGGCCCCACACTGCATACAGCACACACACCTGCATAGACAGGGCACAGACACAGGCCCAGTGAACCATCTGGTAAAGTGCTGGGGGTTATAGGTGCTTTCCAGTGAACAGGTGACTGAAGCCATACAGAGAACTGGGCTTGTGACGCTTGCTACAGGGAAGAGAGAGACGGTTTTGCATAATATGCAGATGCTAGTAAGATCATTTACATTTAAACCTTTTCAGAGCAACATGACTAGATGGGGTGTCATGGCAAAAGAGTAAGACTGAGCACATGAGCTCCATTACCATTTGCATTTCCAGCCCCCCTTGGGTACAGTGTGAAGGGGCGGGTCAAGACAGTAAGTGTGGTAACTGACATCACAGTCATCACACAGCAGCAGGCGGGCTGGGTCCGAGGCCTTCCCACACACCTCACACACGATACATTCAAGGCAACGCCAGCCTTTACGGAGCATCATTTTAGTAATCTACAGGGGAAGGGGGAGAGATACATTGTTTAATCGACGAGGCTGACAAATGTTGGATTCCTGTGCCAAAGAGAAACAGAGGGGTGGTGCTTACTTTGCTGTTCACACAGTATGGATGGTAACACTGGGCACACTGAGCACATGCCAACAGCTGCCCTTCCACTCCCTTTCCAAAACTGCCACACACGACACACATATCCTAGAGGGGGAGAGAGAGAAGGCAGGAGGGAGAGCAACGGTCAGTTTGTGTTACAGTGAAGATGTCGATGTCTGGATCCAACATTGTAAATGCCACGGTAATTGAAAATGTCAACCCGTGGAGAGTTACCTGAAGCAGGACAAATTTATCAGTGTTGGAGAAGAGCACCACTGTGTTCTGCATGGCATCGTCTTCCTCCTCCTCCTCCTCCTCTTTGCTCACTCCAGTTTCTGTTGTCATGCTCAGCTGTGGAAATAGACATAGAATGAATCACACTGACACTTAGTGCCAAACATCTTAGATTAACATGATATTGCTGGTATAATTTGCATCTACTGTAAGATCCACAATACAGTTTCCAGTGTAAGGAGGGATGGTTGAATGGGGGTGTCTGTCTCTTTTAACTCACCAAGAAGGCATCGATGCAGGAGGCCATGGCTTTCAGGCGTGACCTCCCTCCACGACCCCTCCCACTGCCACCCCCTCGAGGTCGCCGTTTCCTTGGAAACTGCTGCTCCGCCCCTGAAAGCCCCAAACCAACCGCTTCAGAGCAACTGACAGTGATAAGAACTGACAAAAACCATTCAATGCCTACCATTTCCCACCAGTTTAAAAAGC
>NC_137676.1:48886261-49028761 GCF_963989245.1 Nansenia antarctica
ATGTTGCAGGTTCAGACCTGAATGGGAGTGAGTGAGTTTACATGTTGACACCAGCATCGTGACTGACTGTACCTGTTTGATACGGAGCGGCCCGGCGAGCTCGCCGCTTGACCTTCTCCCCGTCAGCTTCAGAGGGTCGAAGGCAGCGAGTCGTCGGTCTCTGTGAGCAGTGAGTCGGAGCGCGAGCGGCCCGTGGGCATGAGGCTGAGCTCCATGGAGAGCTGTGCATCAGCTCAGCCGGGGGACCCCAGAAGCCACTGCTGCTCTCATCCCAGTGCTCATGTTGGACATCTCGTCCAGCAGCAGCTCTGGCTTGCTCTCCTCCTCCTGACACTCTCTTGGGGCTCCTGCTTGATCTTGATCTTCACCTCTTCACCCTGGCCTTCTCCTCCCCCTTCAACAGCTCCTCTTCTTCCCTCCTCATCCTCCGACTGAGGCAGCCTGTCTTCCATGTCAACAGTAGGAGGAGCTCCTGTGTGTCTCCTGCAGGGAGGGGGAGGAGTCCCCAAGCGCTCACAGGCAGGTTCCACTTTGCTCAGCCTCCTCTGTGTCCATAGAAACAGGCTTCGCCTCTGTGGGAGAAGTTGGTGACTGTGGTGAGACCTGATTGGGTGGTTCAGTGCAGACACACCTCACTACTACTGCTCTTCTGTGTGGTTTGCTGCTCTGTAGAAGGCTGACCTCCTCCTCCTCCTCCTACCTCTCCCAGTTCCTCCTCTCCTTTTCTCTCCTCCTCCTTCTCTTCCTCCGCCTACTCTTTCTGCTCAGGGCTCTGCTCTGGCGCTGGCTCCTCTTCTGTAGTCTGGGCTCTGACATGGAGCTGGCCTGTGGCGGCTGCTGGGAGCCTCCTCTGTTCTCTCCACAACAGCCACAGTAAACAAGAGGCCTCCTGTTCTGTCGTTTCACATTCTTCTGTTGAGACGGAAAGCAGGTCAATCAGTATTTGAATGTAGAAAAACAATAATTTGATAACTATCGTCAACTATTAAGTAGTGCAGTAGAATCACTGATAACTATTCAAACCATGCTGGTGTGTATTCTCTATAATGGCTCCTCTGTTTACCTGTAACCTCAGCCAGGGCAGTGGGCTGCTCTGTAGGGACTTCATCTGTTTCCATCTGGGGTCCCTCCTCTAAGGTTAAGGTTATTTCCTCAACCACTGTCGTTTCAACAACATCAGCCGCCGTCCCTGTTGCAAACGCAAACACAGATGACTCAGCTTTATCACAACCATACGTCAGGCGGATTTAAATAACAGGTATATAGGCTGTTTCACGATTTCAGAGGGGAAAGCGGAGCTGGAGATTCTTCCCAGTTATCAATCATAATACAAGCCATATCTCAAACCTACCCAACTCCATGGGCACTTCCTGGTCAGCCTTGGTATCTGCTGGGGCCGCCATCATCACCACCACCTCTGACGTCTCCGTCTGTCCCCCTGTCACCACCGACACGTCCATCTGTGCTACCGTCACTTCGGACGCCTCTGTCTGGATTGTCATCTCAGCCGTGTCCGTCTGTCCTATTGTCACTTCTGACACGTCCGTCTCTGTGGTTTGCACCTCGGGCGTGGTGTCCGTCTGTGTGATAGGTTCCGGCTGAGACTCTCTGCAGAGCACACATATGCACTTCTCCTCTGGAGAGTCCATCAGAGAAGCACACTCACTGTGCACCCACCTGAGGAGGGGGACAGGGGAGTAATGGTCAGGAACGGATGAATGATCCTAAGAGGTGAAGTAAATCACACACGATGGCAGTTATCATTGTCTTCTAGTTGCTTACTGACCTGTGGCAGGTGCTGCAGTGTTGCAGAGTGACAGATGGGTCGGCGGTTTTACTGCAGACGCCACACACAGAACTGCGGCGGCGCTGGCAGCCCTCACACACAGCGTAGTTCTCAAACCACTGGGCCGAGCCTGGCAGGGTCAAGCCACGGGCGCCACAGTCTGTGCACACACGACACCTCTGAGATGGCACACACACAGAGGGGGGGACGGGACAAATTAGATCAATCATACAGGACACACAGATACACACAATACTTTAAAACAACCAGATTAATAGCTTGACATTGTGATAAGACATTGCCAAAAATATGGACAACGGCTGCAATTATTGAGAGGAAACGATGAGAGGTGCGATGACTGGAAGTGGGACATAGTACTTACTCTACACTTCCACGGGTCTGAGGGGAGGGAGTCCATTGCTGGCTGCAGACAGAAGGTGTGGTAGCCCTTATCACAAGCATCACAAACCAGCATCATGGAGTCCTCCCCAGGTTGCCTGTAAAAATATGGGAAAACAGATGGTTTTAGCCTCCAAATCTCTCCCATGTCAACAATAACAGCCCCATGCATTGTCTTTAAGAGGGAATGTCCTCTGTCTAATTGGCTCAGGTTGAAAAGCATGCGGTGGTCAGACTCACCTGCAGGTCTGACAGACTTTACACTCTGGGCACTGCCACCCTGACCGTTGGATGGGCGTAGCACTGATCTCCAGACAAGCAGCGTGGTAGTGCTGCCCACAGCCTGTACAGAACAGCAGGTTCAGGAGCTCCCCGGCCGAGTCACACACAGCACACCGTGCCTCCTCGCCTGCTGGACATCACAAACCCACACACACACACACCATTAGAGATATGGACCAACTGGTGATGTCAAGACTTGAACCTCACTATTAGGTATATAAGAGGTTGCTTCCTTACCAATCTCCTCAGCCTTGTCTATGTGCTCCAGACAGAGGAGGGCCAGCTGCTTCATGGACTGGAAGGATCCGCTGGCCGCAGAGCAGGGGAAGTGGTAGAGCCGCGAGCAGCCCTCGGCCTGGCACCGGATGGTCGCACCGAGCCTTTTGCAATATTCACACAGCTAAACAAAGGCATGGGTATGAGCAAGAGTAGTGGAAGAAGGTCCGAACCCCACCATTCAAAAACACCTGCATGTTAACAATGTTGCAAGTGTAATCCACAACTACCAAAACTGAGGTGAATTGTAATTTGTCCACACAAGAGCCTGCTCAACTTTCTATCAAACATTGTTGTTATTCTATGGGCCGACATACCTGCTGTGTCCCTGAGATGACGGCCTTATCCACATACTCCATCTCCTCTGCCTCAGCCTGCCTTACTCCCTCTGACCATGCCGCACACCAGTGATGGACCCAGCAGCCCCCTGTTCAACACGAGAAACAAACAAACGCAGATGTCACTCATCAATATTTTACAATCTGGCCTTGGGATAGGATGGTTTTACAATAGAATATATCAAATATTGTAAAAGAATGTGCATGATAGGTATAATAACAATAAAAATGAATGTGATGAATTCTGAATCCCACCTGTGTCATCAAAGAGTGATGCCAGAGAAGAAGCATGGGAGAATCCGATGGAAGACAGGTCATCATTCCCAGGCCCTGGCAGTGAGGAAGCTGAGGGTTCCAGGGACGGCCGGTCGGAAGATGGCCCAAAATGTCGGAGTTCCCGTTGTCCATGCAGGCTGCGCTCTACGCAGTTACAGAGAGCACAGGCCCTCACACTCTCCCTGCACAGCCAGAGACACAGTATCACACATACAGCACAATGTTCTGACCATGCTGGGCAAAAATAGGTAGATTGCCTACAACTCACTTTGGTCTAATTATTTGAACAAGCCAAATAGTTTACAGAAATTGTAGTTATGTAAAAAAAAAAAAATGCTAGGGAAAAAAAGATAACATGCTAGTCTATCAGCTTTATTGTTCCACAGTAAACACCAAATAGCGATAATCTTAAATGTGTAACGCTCATCGTCTTTCTCTGGACTTACACAGGTGTGCTGGAAGTGGCAGCAGTAGTGTCAACATTTTCAGAAGCAGGAGGGGCCTCTGACCCCCCAACAGAGGGGATAGGCTGCTTCGAAGTCACGCTGTCATCAGCTGCAGGACAAGAAATAAATGTTTTACAAATTATAATATATAATCAATTATAACCATCATATCACAAATCATATAAGTGACTAATGCTCTTCATTATCAGTGGCAGAGCTGCACTTTAATACCTTTCCCAGGGAATCTGAGCTAATCGTAGCTAAGTAACGTAAGCTAATGTAGTAGCTAAGTAAATAGCTAACTACCACTCCCCCCACCACCCCGTTACACACACACACACACACACACACACACACACACACACACACACACACACACACACACACACACACACACAACTGACAATGTAGTCTATTAGTTCTACATTACTCTAATTTACAGCCTACATAATTATTGTTCTACTGCCCCTTTTGTCATTGTCTTTTTTTCATTTTTTTTAATTGCTTGTTTTATTATATTGTTGTTTTTATCTTTATGTCCTATGCATCAACCACACCAAGTGATTTTCCTGTGTGTGCGCATATACTTGGCAATACAAATTATTCTGATTCTGATGTACATATCAATGTGTAAATTGAGGGTACAAATATTTTAGAAAACCAAAAGCGAATAGATACAAAGGAAATATTCAATGTTAACTATAAAAACATATCAACCAAATTTCAAAACAATTAGGAGTTGCATTTTCTGTTCTTTGACACCCCTGTACACTAACGGTTAAATGTTCCTCACTTCCCTATACCTGTCTGAGTTCCAAGAGTCTCCATTCAAGTTGCCCCACAAAAGCGTGTTGTTTGACACCTCCCTTTCACATGTTCTCCATATCTTCTCCTGTTGCTACAATATTCTCCTTTCTGACTTTGCACTTTTTCCTTACAAACTTTTCCTACGGATGAAAAAACACATCTCCCTTCTCAGCTGTGCTGTAGAATGGCATTTTAATTATTATCTGAAATTAACATTTATGAAGGCTTGAAGTAAAAACGTATGTAGTGTGTATTCATTAACCAGCATTAATTACTGCCACTGCAGCTGTCATCTCACCTGTCGACTCAGACTCATTTTCTTCGCAGTTCGATTTCTGCTCGTCCATCCCCTCTACCGATGTTGACCTCCTTGAGAGAGATCTGAACAATCAGGGGGAAATAAAGTGACTCGTTATTGTTGGCGGTAAAGAGAAGTACGTTATTCGTCTGCAAAATCGGACAACACACACACAATTTAGCACCTCTGAAATAATAGGGCAAATCGCAATTTAGTCACTCACGATGTCAATTTCCTGTGCTTTCTAATCTAGGTTAGTGTTGTGAACAGAGATGTGTCTGGAGATCAATTGTAAAATCCACTAGGGGTGAATTTACCCAGTTTAAATGTCCTGTTGTTCTGGTGAGCAGCAACCCCCCAATTTCACATTGTGGCGATCGGATAATGCAGTAAAACATTAAAAAAAAACTGATAGCCAGCTAACGTCAGCTGATTTGACTACATACTTAAGGGCTGCATGATCAATGTAACGCTAGTTGTTTAGAAGGGTACTAAAAAGTATAATTTTGATAAATGTCATCAATTATCCGGTATTTTATCTACCTGGCTGAATATGGCTGTTTATGTCAAGAATGTATTTTAAAAAACGCCAGCTAGCGACGTCGTTAACTGGGATCGCTTTACCGAGTAGCTCACTAGCCGGGATTCGCAAACTCTTTGCATGAAAATTGCGAGATGGTGACTAGCTGTAGGTATAAGAAATATATTAAGACATTCCAATATTTGTTTACCCAGTAATGCATAATCCAAATCGGTACAACTCATGTATGGAAATACACCAAAATATAGGAACTGAAATGTTGTTTTCTTTAAATATAACAACCCTAAACCGAGATACACAAAGAAAATACAACTTCCGTGTGCAACACTTCCTGTTGCAGCGGTGTCCGTTTCGTGCTGAACCTTGGCCATTGTGTATCACAGTTCCGCCAGTAAACTGGACTGAGGATATTACTAAGCTAAATAACAGTTTGAAACGTATCATCAGTCATTTGGGGTTACATTACGTTAACATATGATAGAACGGATTAAAAAAAAAAGCTCTGTCTGTCAATACTAGTTTCATATCTTTGAGATCATAAATGAGAAACGTGAACGAGACTGAATGACGTGCCAGTTCAAACCAATCGAAAACACACAGATTACTGTATGTTAAAGCGCCACATCCTAGAATATTTAGACTACAGTTTAGAGATATGTCAAAGAATGAGTTACACTTATGTAATCTAGGAGTCTGATGACTACACCGTTCAGTCAAACCAAGTGAACCACTACAGTATTAGGCCTGCTCAGAAAACAATAACAAGAACGTCTCTCATGTCCCTCATCATATTGATGTAGTCTATATGACATTGAACCCATATTGTTAATTCCAACATAGCAAGTGTCACATGGCCATTGGCCAACTCCAATGATATTGAATAAAGCCTAGGCTGTAGTCATTAACGCAGAATGACACTTCTGTCACTGTGTGTACATGTAGTCACAGGACTGTGTAATGAGCCAGGCGGACACATGTTCAGACAAAATACTGTTGTCAAGTAGGCCTAATATACAGTTGCCACACAGAAATGTGAAGAAACGTGTAACTGATGTAGCTGATTGTGCTCAATGTTTACTTAATGAGTAACATGGAAAAAAATAAGAACACATGGAAATGTAGGATTGAAGGTAAAAAAGTACAATTTACAACCAACACAAAAGTCTTGGACTGGTTTCCCTAAGTCAAATAATCTGCCCCAACGCATGAAACCAACCCAGGAGAGTCAGTGAGCATCGCAATGCACAGACATAGTTTGACACTCTGTAGTGTAAACTGATTAATTGATTAACTAGCCACCTTGTAACCTTGAAGAAGAACGTATTGATAAGTGATATATAACTAATTACTACAACAACTATGTATGAAAGGTGATGAACAGTAGTTAGAAGACAGTGACACTCAAACATGACTGATTAGCTAGCTAGCTTGATCATTGTAGACGTAGGACATTGTATATTTAAGAACAGACAATAAAGCAAAGATCCATCCAGTTAACTAGTGAACTAATTAACCAGCTAATATTGTAAAGTTAGCTTGCAACAGGCTAGCAAGCAGGCCATATTATTGCACTGATCATTGCTCAGTTTTAACACACCCAGTCAGATGTGTAGCCCATGTAGCTAGTGGCATAAGTAGGTAGTCATACATGGTTAACGTTTTTGGATACAACAAATCATTTGTCTGACTATCAATGCCATTAGCTAACAAACCATGTGTGCAACTAAGCCCTATTGACGTGACAACCTTGTTTGAATTAACTACGAGCTAGCTCGATAGCTAAGTGATGCTAACTTACAAGGCACTGGGGCACGACTCACACAGTGGACACTAGAAGTGGGAAGCTAGCTAAAAGATAGCTACGCACTTGGGGTTAAACGCAAGCTAATGTTATTATGAGAATCTAATGTTAGGAGTTATTCAGACCAGTAAAGCTAGCTAACGTTAGCTACATTCGATCAGCAACTGACTATCCTCATCCTCACATTAGCTAGCTAGCATTAAAGGTCAGGCACATTGGTTTCTCTAAGAAGTTTGTAAAAATGTATTATTTAGCCAAACAACTTACCTTAGCATGTGATGGTGGTGTCCTCATACATTAGAACAATCCAGCTAGTTAGTAAAGCGTCTCATGTTAAGTTAACTAGCGGGCTAAGAGCTAGCCGGCTGGGGAGAGAGAGGAGTGGGGGAAGTGCACCAAGGCTGGATCACCAACTTAGAATAGCTCAGCTAGCTAACGGCAGGCTACGGCGCTGCCAGCACCAACACTTTAAAAACACCTCGTAAAATACCCAAACAAGAACCTTTAGTCCCCATATATTCGTGTTGAACGCATGATTAATCCAGAACACGGTTAAAAATCCTCCAAGTGGTTGATAATCCCAACTAAAATAGCCAGATGGCTAAAAGAACCAACTGCTTGATAAGCTAACGTCAACGATACGAGAACGATAACGCGTTGACGTGTTTTCTGCAGCTTTGCTTGCTGAGCCGTTGAGGTTTGCAGTTAAGTTTTGCACAAAAATGTTCGATGTATCCGAAATTCCGATCCAAAACGATGGAATATCCCCAATATATTATCTAACTGCATTTACTGGCCGTATTGAAATAATGTTTTCTGTCAGTGCCTAACGTTGTTAACTTCAGCGACATGGCTTAGCTACCCCCTGTCCGGGTCACCATCGCTACTTCGCTGGACACATCCACACACAGGAGGACCCGTCAAGGGGCTAGCTATGCTAAGCTAATAACAACAACGCCAAACATCAACTCTGCAAATAAAAAAAATAAAAAATAAAAATAAAGAAAAATAAAAGTAAAATAATAACAAACAAACAAAAATAAGAGTAAAAATAATAAGAATAAATAAATAAATAAATTATAAATAAATAAATAAACGAATGAATAAATAATTTAATTAATTAATTATTTAATTTATTTATTTATTACTTAAATAATTAAACAATTAATTAATAATACATACTAAATAATAATACATAAAATAAATTAAATAAATAAATAATAAATATAAAAATAAAGAAAAATAAAAGAGCAGCGGACATTTGTCCGCGCCACACCGGGGGGGTATTCCATCAACATCGCTAAAGAAAAATCCAGGTTTAGTCTCGCGAGAGTTCTTAAAAACATCCAGGCATATTCTGATAAGTCTCGCGAGAGTTATCACAAATAAGCCAGGATTTTCCTTTAGTGACGTTGATGGAATACCCCCCGGGTTTGATGGCTAGCTATAGCTTCGTCTCACCAAACAAACTTTTCTTTAATGTTTCTTTAGGGTTAGGATTCTGTGGATACTTACTACTATGTTTAGTACTGCTACATCAGTGTTGGACGCTAACAGATATACGAGTTAAGACAACAGTCAGACGTGAGACTGAGATTTCTATTGAGTTAGTCTTCTATCATTATAGAAAATGAAGCCGTTTTTCATTGGGTTGAGAATGAACTACCCATGTGAAACTACTTTCTTTCACCCTTATCACCAACTTACTAGGCTAACATGCTTTATTGCAAAGGAGGTCATATCAATTCACCGAAATGAGCACAAACACATTATGTTTCCAGTAAATGCGTTCCGTAGAGTGCATTATTATGGTAATCTGGTTTGTGTATCATGCTTTAGCCTGGGGTACTTTCCCAGAACTAGGCAGGGCTTGGTTTTATAATGCAATGCCTCGTTCTGATCAGCAAAGCACATCTCTTTTAGCTGGCATAAATCTATGTATGTTTAAGCTTTTTGGTTTATTTATTCCTCAAAACATTTTTCCTTCTACTATTCCCTCTGCAGTTCATTGTGTCTCTCAGGTGCTTGACACCCCTCATTCCTGTATACAGTTTGCATCTGGTTCAAGACCCTGGTAGTCTTGTCCCAATCTGTTTTCTGCATGAAGATACAAGGCATGCAGGAAGTCTGACATGTGAGAGTAATCCTTGTAGGTGCAACCAGTCATTTGTTGAATGAAGTGCCCAGCTTGAGCTTCCACTCTCCATACAGTACCATGCCAGCAAGGGGTAAACAATCTGGCATTTAAAATAGAATACTAGAATAATAATGGTTCTATTCTAGCAAGTATCCCTAAACATTCAATTTATATCCAGAACATGCCTACTGTACTTCTGTTTGTGTGTTCATTGTAGTTCTTTTTATTGTTCTGTGGATGTATCAAGCATGTGATAAGGACCACTATTGAAGTGTTTTACTTGTGATGACTGTATTACTGCTGTTCACCCCCATTGAATGCACTGACTGGTTCCTCTGTATACGGATGTACACTACATTTGTCAAATATGGCAAATGTGAAATGAATTTACTATGAGGGTACAATATGTAATGATTCATAGATGTTATTGAATGATTTTTGTCATGTTTCACCTTTCGTTCACTCCCAAATGTTCACAATTGTTGAAGCATAATGAATTTGACCCAGATTTTTCATTGATGGGAACATGAGTGTCTAGGGATTGAATTTAGATTACAATGAGTAGGCCTACATCAGACGGTCAGAGACCTGCAATTCCCTCTGACCAGATGAACAGTTTGCCTGTGAACGAACCACATGATGTTGGTTGGACAGGTTTTCAGGATGAAATAAGTGATTAAGACACTGGTGCCCCTGACAGGATTAGTCAAGTCCCATTCAGCTTTAGCAGGATTGGATTGGATTTTGGTGGGCTGGGACTGGTGGGAGATTCTGTGGCCTTCTACGTTGTGATTGGCCAATGATGGTAAATGGTAGGTGGAATTATGTCATTGAGCTTCTCCCATTGGATTGGTATGATGAGTGTGAGCGCTATCCCATCTGCCTCCTCTATCTCTACGATAATCCCCTGGAATACCTTCACAGATGTTTGCAACAAAACACAAACTGGTACAATAGAATTCAATTTATTTCATGTTTAATTCCCCTATTGTTCTCATTGCACGAACACACAATAATAATTATCCTTAATTGATGTAACCTTTCTATGATTCCCCCAATTATATAACATTGATCAAATGTGTTTGTCCTTAGTTTCAAATTCCTTTCATGTCATTGTGTCTTTTCTCTTGTTTTTGTAGTCGTTTTGTACTTTTGCAATGTGTTAATTTGTTGTATGTTAATGTATTTAGTGCCTTTGATTTCATCTTTATGTCATTGTGTTTGTATCTTCTGCAGGGTTTTCTTGTCATGTGATTGTCTGTTGCTGTTAATGTCTTTCTTCTTACTGTCTTTTTATGTGGACCCCAGGAAGATTACTGTCTGTCCTCTCTTACACTTGAAGTTGTTACTGTTCTTCCCAGTTGGAAAAGGCAACCATAAACCTTTTATTCATAAATACAGTAATATACACAAATAGATCTGAATTATGTGGTGTGTACCCAGGAAATGCCTGTTAAGTCTATTTTAACTTGATGCACCCAATGAGTGATCTGTAATAAGACTAGGTAAAGATGAAACACTTACCTTGAAGGAATGGAGTCATCAGCTGCTTACATATGCAAACCAACCTATTTACTATAATGCCGAAACATAAATAAAGTATCTAAAATAAAAAATAGAAATGTTCTACAATAGCTGAAAAGACAAAAAAGACATTCACAAGCATGATGTCATCCACAAGGGGGTGTACAACCTAACATTTTGCCCTGTAATGAACACATTGTGCAATGACACATTTCAACTATACTTTGGCAGGCAGTAGTGGGTGGTAATAAGGGTTACGTAATCCCGATTATTAAAATGAATTGTAGCACTAATCAGCATACATCTTTAGAATATTAGAAAATGTGAATATATGTGCACATTCATTAAAAGGCATCTTTGGTGATTGGTGACGGCATCAGGTGATTTGGCAAGGTTCATACTTGATACTAAATACAAGGTTCATACTTCATACTAAAGCATATTAGAGGATATGGGGCAAATGTTCCAACACAAAGAAATCAAACGAAACAGACAAGAGACTTTTAGATACATAGTAATGCACAAATAACAAACCATTGTACACTTGTAAAAGACTTGAAAAGTAGGCCACATGCCACATTGTCTGTAAACATGAAATTGCTCAGGGGAGAGGGAGACTATGATTGAGATAAAGACAAAGAGATAGGCCAGCATGAGAGAACATTAAGTCTGTGTCTGGGTTTCTCATTAACCAGGCTACCTATTTCTACTAAGATTTAACCCTCACAGCTACATACACATAGTGTGCATTAAGAAACAGCCCACATTTTAAAAATCTATTCTCTGAACACATTTTCAGCTCTAAAACAATTACGCCCTTTCAGGATTTTCACGCAACATTTTTTTTTTGTGGCTGCAAACCAAGAGAGATTATTTATCAAAAATGATTTATCAAAATCAAATTCTTCATATAAAATAGGAATACAAGCAGGTTTTCTTTATATAAATTACATTAGCATTTCTTTAATTACATTTGAAGATTAATATAACAAATGCTATGTTAGACCATATTTAGTGAATAATTATGATAACAATGTTTGCAACATTTATATATTATGATTCAAATGGTACAAAAATAAAGCTTTTATTGTTTCTGGCAAATACTCATATTTCCTCATTGTTTTAGAATAATAAACCATATATTTGGAAAACCGCATTGTGTTGGATTACAGGGAATTATAAACACGATACATGTACAACCGGAAGCTTGACAATAATGTTGGGTACAGCCATCTCAGAATTTAAATTAATATTTTATGACACATTTTAAAATGTTAATTCTTCTATTCACTCTTACTGAGATACACTGTAAATATGTATGAATACATTACAATTGCAAATGAGAATAAGATGCAATTATGTGACCTTTTAGTGCATAAAGTGGAATTGGTTTATAGAGGGAATTATGTGACCCTCTAGTGCATAAAGTGGAATTGGTTTATAGAGGGGCAGTGCAAGAAAAAATAAATGCACATCAATGGCAATGTATCTAATGTAGCTAAGTAGGCATTATCAGTAGGACAGATACTGTACCAAGGTTAAACCCAGCCTTTTTAAGGATGAAATGTATTAGGGTCTAGAATAATGCGTCCGAGAGTGTGCAGCAGTCTTGCATACCAGTGCACACTTGAAACCTTATCAGTCACAGTGTCACAGTGTCTCACCGTACTGTCTCTGTTTAGAGATGCAGTCAAACTGTTCAGGCTGCCCAATGTGTCTGATATCACATGCAGGCCTGGATTGTAGAGTGTCTGATTCATTTCAACCCTCAGACTATGATGAGTATTACAGTGAGTGTCAATGATGTCCTCTGCTTGTGTGCCCTCTCTGTGAACAAGGTGGGTAAGAGAGAGCAGCAGTCGAAGAGGCCAAAATACCCAATGTGCAAGTCCCTGGTCCTCTATAGATGCATAGCTGGATGCCAGCACCCCCTCCACAAACAGAGTTCCGTGTTCTGTCAGGGGTGCATACACTCCCCTCCCCTCCTGCAGTGAGACTGAGATGATTCTGGATGGTCGTACACTCCCATCTGCTCCATGGATAAGTACATAGTCCCCCTTCTTGGCTCTACTAGCGAACTGAGCTAGGTACTCGCTGTGGTGGAGTTTGTGATGTGGGGCTAGAAAGACCAGGTGGTGGGGGGTGAGGGCGAGGTGATGGCCATCGTCTGTGTCCAGAACCAAGAAAGTTGACCTGCTCTCATGGTCCCGGTGCAAGAATAATAGGACTCGGCTGAGCACTATTTCTCCTGACCCAGACAGGGCCAACACTCTGTCCCCAGGCACAAGTGATGACAGGGCTTTCTGCCCCCTTCCAGCCACACTCACCCGGGCCCAGCCTGGGAAACAGCCCCCCTTCTCCACTGCCACCGAGTGATCTGTTGGGGAAATCAATAGAGAATGGCCAAGATGACTGAAACACTATTTCATAAATGACACATGATATGTAGGCATTTCAAGCTGATTGGTAAATGTCTGCAATAAATCCTTAAGACAAATCACGATAATGTGTGTGTCATGTACACCAGGCAGCTCATGCCCAGTAGACTTACCAGCTTTGACAGAGCAGTGCACATGGTGCTTGGACTCATAGTGCACCCAGTCAAAGCCAGCCTCCACCGCCAGCTGGGCCAGGAGGCCGTACTTGCGTAGGTCGCGATCGGAGGTGGTGATGTCCACAGCTCGGCCCTCGTAATGCAGAGAGCTAGGGGGGTGGTGGCCATCCTCGTCCCAGGCCTCTGTCACCCGCAGGCGCACCCCAGGCCACTGATTCATCACTGCGATGGCCAGCTTGTTCATACTGTCCTTGCAACGCTGAGGGAGAGAGGGGCATTTCATCAAGTTTAAAAAATAATATTATGAAGAGCAGCGGCTTGTTTGGAACTGAATACAGGTCCATACTGTATGTTTTTTTAATGAAAGAATACAAATTGGTGTAATACGTTATCTGTAGAATCAATAGAGTAATTAATTATAAATTGTTGCTTTCAACTAACTAAGTCCTGATATTTTCTTTAGTATCATTATTGATCATTTACAGTGATATTGCTGGGTCTATAGTGTCGACAGCAGATCCAGTGCTATCGACATGTATGAAACCCCCTAGAGCGGAGGTAACCAAGACTGTTTTTAATCACTTATTAACAAAGGAAAAGGAACTGCCTGAGACTGAGAGTAGATATGAGTCCACTGTCTGCCTCACTTCACAATAACTAAAGTCTCTCTATCTCACATTCAATCCCTTGTAAATCAATACCAAATACCACACCACTTCTGTAACTGTGTTCTTAATCATCTCTGCCCAGTTATGTGTGTCTCTATTGACATCATCACATTTCTTTCCTGTATTCAGGGATTTTAAAGGCCATCTCCACCCCTCCTTTCTCAAACAATCAGAACGTAAGAATAAAGCTACTGTAGCCAGTTTGATACAATCCTTGGCCTTTTCTGCAGGGTGAGAGCATAATCAAGGCCATTCTCCATGTTTCCAGAGAGTTCAATCAAGTAATGATTTCTCAGTGTCATTTCTCCCTGAGATATTTGATTAGAAATGTCAACACCATGTCTCTTACACCCACAGTGGCGTAATGTTACGTGTGTCAGCATGGCTAAATAATGTCAGAATCTGACCTGCGTCAGTCAGTGTCATTTCTATCGTTATATCCTCATGTGATGTGGTAGGTGGAATGTCCCATTAACCAGGTTTCGGGAAGTTGGAACAAAATGTATCTACCTCTGTAATAGTCATATTCCAGAGAGAGGGAGAGAGAGAGGGGAATGTGGCAGTGAAGGGGAACAAGGGAGAGAGAGAGAGAGAGAGAGAGAAATGGGTGAGAAGGAAACAGAGTATCTAGGAGGCAAGGTTCAGGCTAAGTGAGAGGGCAGAGGGGAGGAATGTATGGGCATTGGGCATGGACTTGGGAATGTGACAGCAAGAGTGAGAAAGAGAGAGGGCCAGAAAACAAACTGGCTACATTTTTCTCGCAATGCCATTGAAGAGAGGCGTTTCATTGTCACAACTACAATAGTGGCTCAACCAACGGTGCCATTACTTCAGCAGGCGGGAATTTTGTAGAGGCGACCCCTCTGAGTCTCCAAACATTACACAAAGAGGGTCTTTCACATCTGGGCAAGAGAGGGGCACATGCACACATACACACACTCACTCATCGTCGAACTGGGCATCAGAAGGGCACACACACATTTGACCACAGATTTTCATCACATACAATCATTCAAAAAGAGGAAGGAACACAGATTTGAATCATAGACAATCATTCAGAGCAACAGTGTACAGTCAGACACCAAGTATTACTATACACTGATACAACAATGTACAGACACCAAATATTACTATACACTGATACGACTCTTGCAGGTCTATTAAAGGTTTATTAAAATTAGGTCTACCTTTACATGAGAAACGTTGTGGAGTTCATTTGTGAAGTATAATTTTGAAGTCAAGTTACTGTCATATGCTGGAAATGACCAAGCGACTAGTTTTAAATGTATAGAATATGTCTCAATTGTCTCCTATTCGCTCCAGTCAAACAAGATAATTTTAACTGTATAATGACACAGTGCTAGTGTCCATCTGCTATTTCCAAATCAGGTATCAGGTCTCCTATCCATTTATAAGATAGATAGAAGATAAAGGGACATACTTTTTTCAACTGTGGTGTAATTCAGTTTGTATACATTTTAGTATAGGTTTGCAATGAATAAACATAATGTCAGATTCATTTATGACACACTTGACATCAGAGGCTGAGAATACCAGCCATTTCAGAGCAATAACAATAGCCTACTTTTACTGTTCCATGAACTCAACTCAAAATGCCAATATCACACTGTGGCTTCCTTGATATTCTAAAGAGGTTGTCTGTGTTCCTGTGTCTGTGTCTCAACTCATTTTGACCAACTAATTTTGGCCAGGGCAGATCATATTTGAATGTGTGTATACTAAAGCTATGTACTATGCAAGGATACGTGCTTCACCTACAAATCCTAATTGCAATAAAGCACAGACCAGGCAAGTAGGGGAATCGTTTTATTACTCAGCAACAAAGACTTTAGTTAAAGATTAAAAGGAAGTGATCACAAGGGGGAACACATTCTCCTAGAAAGTCATATTGAATGACATCCTCATCTCCCTATCTTACAAAGGAAGTATGGGAAGTCTGAGTAACAATTAGACACCCAGGGTTTGAATATGTGATTAAGGAAAAGCTATCCTACACAAAAGGTTATCACCTTGTTGTCAGTAATCTTTGTTATAACCTGTACATCCACTATTTGATCAATTGTTCATACTGTACATAGCACAATGAAAAATGAAGAGAAACATCATCAAACAACAGCATTTCAGTGTATCCGTTGGAGTTGTGATACTGAAAATATCCCTGTAGAAAAGAAAACTCTACATTTCACCACCTGCTGTAGTTAAAGTGTAATCCAGCAGAGGGATTTTTTTACCATGATTTGGCCAAAGGGAACCAGTTTGCTTCCAGCGCAGAAGCCCAGTGAGAGTGCATGCACCCTACAGTACATGATAGGGACATTTGGAGGAGAGATGATTGAACTTGATTAACCATTACACCATTACAGAGATAGGAAATGTTAGGATATTTATAGCATAGCATAGAGTACAGCACAGTGTTTTATTTGTATAGTATAGTATAGTGGATAGTGTATATAGCCTTTATTTATGTAAACCAGCTCTTTTCCCTTCTTGTTTTTAGTATTTTTTTCCTAGCACCAGGGGAGCCCACCCTAATGTCGTTGTTTGGTACCTGTACTATATTAATGACAATAAAGACCATTCATTCATTCATACACACTAAACCAGTCTTACCTTTGTCATGAAACGGTCGGCCTTAGTATTCTCCTCGTCTTTGAAGAAGATGTCAGGGTTGTAGTTACACACTAGTTCATTGAAGCGCTCTGAGTTGCGTGTGATCTTGCCCTCGGCTCTTCCACTGGCCCCCAGGTTGTTCTCAGAGAAGTTGGGGACAGAGTGCTTGTAAGGCATGGGGGTGAGTTTCCTGGGCTTCGGGCGGACGCCATAGCCAGGGCCTGGCCCACATCCCTGGACCAGCCATGTAGATGTGCACACAGTAAGCAGGCTGAGCCGGGCCAGGCTTTCCCAGCAGCAGGACCACTTCATTGGGGAAAGATCCGGGGGTCCCAGGTATTAGTGACCCACGATGCCCACGTCGAGAGCCCTGTTTTGGGCACCTTATTGCATTTCAATGAGTGTCAAATATTAGTCCATTCAAGATCATCGGTTGTAAATGAGTAATGCCATTGCTATAGAGCAGAGTTTGTTCTTTGTTCTTAATTAGAAAACAAAATGATTGGATGTTATGTGGGTACTCATGTTGACCCTTGTAAATAATCAACTTCAAAGTATCAATAAGCCAATCAACGATTTTCCTATTCTCATATTGTTAGATTCCTCTATTTAGCTGTAAATATATTGTATGTATATTCAGTATTATATATATTTTTTATTTTTTTACAAAAGGTGATTTGTCACCATAATAATATACAGTTTCTGAGGCTTCTTGTCAGCCATTATACTGTAGCTGGTTAAATAATTAGACCACTTAAGTTTCCAAATACCGGTATTTTATCCCAGTTCATTCCGTTAGAAATGAATAAATGTCATCCGTTATGTGTCCTTTGGAGATACCTGTCCCCACGCAGGTGTTTCACGGTGTACCGACTCCGGTCACCTACCTGTCCGGTCACCTACCGACTCTCTGTCTTTGCCCCGGGCAGTCTCGTGGCCACACGCAGGTCTGACGCGCACATTGCCCTACTGCGCCTCTCTAAAACGTGTCCCATGTGAATTCGTTTGAGTGTCATTCTCATCCACCCATTCCTCTATCCAGGAGCGATGCGCCTCGTAACGGTTCTGTCCGTCCACCGTCCACTGTCGCGTAGAAGCGCTCCTGACCACCGTGCGCCAGCCATTTGGTCTTATTAGCGTCTGGACAAGATTGCCCTCCCTTCCTTTGCGCGCTCCCACTGCAACAGCACACGCCTCCAAGGTCCAATTCAACCTTACAAGCGACACATGAATAGCCTACTTACTTACGTTAATGCCGCACTTTGTCATAGATTGTTTGTCATAGGTGACTAGACGTTTTTTCCCAAGGGAGTAATGAAGATAAACCGTTGTTATATTGGTAACTTACACACACAAAGTGGAGATGAAAGAGAGAGACCATGCACGTCTGTTGTCAAACACTTCTATATCAACGCATTAGATTAGAGAGTAATTTGGAGTTCTAGTTTAACTTTATTAGACATCATCTTAAGCTTTTACTCAGTGTATTAACATTTGACTCAAAATCGTTGATATCTCTAAACACTAGAGCTCTACTCTACTACTAAATGAATGAATGGTCTTTATTGTCATAAATGTGATTCAGATATCCCTCTACAAGACTGGATTTTGTATGCTCTGGCCACTAATTAGTGATAAATATTGGAGGGACTCACTATCACTGCCATTACTCTCTTAGTGGTGTATTAATAGACTGGAGGTGAGAGTCCATGACAGAGAGCCAGTTCTGCATGGAGGAGCTTCCTGCTGAGGAGAGGGCCACTCCAGACCTGACACCCTGGCCTGGCAGACCATAGATATTATGTGGCGGACTGTCTCTGTCGCTGCCTTCCTTTGTTTGCGCTTGAACCAGAAGACCCAGGGGACCTAGGCTGACCACATGGACCCTGAACCCAGCGCACCCAAGACCTCTTCACTGGAAACACCCACTGGCTCTATCAACATATTATTTTTATCCATCTCAGAACAATAGCTGGGATTTACAGTCATAAAAAGGCAAGAGATAATGTCACAATATGACGGCAGGAGAAAGGAATAATGAACAATTGGAAAATATCAAAATGTATCTCCAGGAGTTTTAACACCTTCAATAATTTATGGAGGCTCAAATTAAAGGTCAGAGGGGTTAAAGGTCAACAACGTATGTCTCCTCAATATTGTCTGTTTGACAGTGGATACAATGTAGGCTCCTAACCATTTTCCCCACGATGAACCACCTCTTTGCTGCCTCTAAGATCTTTTTGCAGTCTTGTTGTAAAGCTCATCAGATGTCTACTGTGTGTGACATTATGTTGCATTTGACCTTATATCAAAGCCTAACGGTAACTTAATGTGCCCCTTATTTTTTTACAGGTATTCAAATGTTTCCACCAGATCTGATCATTTATGTCATCATCATCAATCTGAGAAAAATCGTCATCAACTGTTTTAACATTCTTTTTTACATTTACATTTTTTTGGGGGGGGGGCATTTAGCAGACGTCTCATTCCAAAGCGACTTACAATCAATACATTTGACTAAGCAAGTGAATCATCAATCCACCAGTCGTAGCAGGAAGAGTAATCTAGCTCAGGCCTGGGGCCATTGGCAGTCTCCGTGATAGAAGGAAAAAACGATAGATATATATATTTTTTATATAGACACTGGAGAAACAGAGAAACAGTACAAGGGGGCAGTAGAATTCTTAAGGGACACAGTAACAATTAGACAAAATGATTGGATGTTATGTGGGTACTCAGTTCTTTTGTCAGGCTAGTGAAATCATGACTATATTTACGAATATTTAAACGGTGAAAGAACATACAATGGAGCAGCTATGGAAATTGAGCAATGTGTGAGGGAAGGTTTGAGAAGATCCCAGGATGTTGAAAGGAGGGGTGGCGAGCAGCATCTTCCTGTCCTTATGATAAACATGAAGGAGAGTTAGGGCCGGGCCCAGGCACGCCAGATGAGAGATATCACACATAATGACAAATTCAGGGAACGGCTCAATCAAACGAAGAAACTCTTTCATAATGAACAATAAGCAATATTGATGTGCTGATGAAAATGGATGTGAGAAAAGAGATTTCATCAAACATGAAAGGGAGAGGAAGGAAGTAAACATCTGTGTGTATGAGTTGGAAATAAAGTCATTATTATTAGTTTTTATTTCTGTGCCCCCCCCCTCCCTCTAACCCCCACCTCCTCCTGACTCTTAACAGCCCTCACTCCCCCACTTCAGGATGGGAGTATATGGCTTTGTGAATGGCTGAGTTTCCTGCACAGCCACAGCACAGAAAACGAGATCTTTCCTGCCTGGGTTAGTCTACCCCGCTTTGTTCCCTCCGACTGGAGGCCTGCGCTGCCTTGCACCTGGACTCACGGTCAAACACAACCATGTCGTGCTTTTTTTCCTTTATAAAGTGATGTAGATGTTTTGTCTACAATTGGGCAAATAGCTTTTTCTACATTAAAGATAGTTGAGTTGATTTCCTCATTGAATGTAGGGTTTTGTGTTGGTGATTTAGCAGCAGTAACAACTACGAACAATGCTGGCTTTGACTTTGACATCTTCCAAAGTGTTTGTCTTGTCTCTTATAGCTGAATAGACACTCTGCAGGATCCACTTCCTCAGACTAAGGCCGTTGGAAGGGGTGGAGGGAAAGCAAAAAGTCAAGTAGCTGACCCCCGCCCCCCAATCTCAGACCACCCCGTTCTACTGTCTCCCACTCTGTTATCAGTGCAGGAAGAGGCAGGGTGGTGCATCTGACGGTGCTATGGCATTGCAGGACTGGATGATTTGTGGCTCCAGAGAAAATGGATTTGCTCAAGTTCCTCTGTGTGTAGTGTCGCTGCCCTTTACCTTAAAGAACACAGTAATCAGTGTAAAGCAATGTAGTCCTGGGTCATAAACATGTTAAGTCCAGGTTTCAGTACAGTTACTTTGCTCACCCTAGATGTGAAAAAGAGAAACACAAGTACACGTACACTGTCCACACTTACAGGGCTGGGAGTGGGACCATGACGATGCTGGACAATAGCTGACCAGGGTGGAACTTCCTGGCCCGAGACAAGCAGGTCATAGGTCAACCATAGAAATATACCTCTGATGATATACCTGCTACCAGATTTAGATATCCTCCACAGTATACAACATATTGACCTTCAGATTTATAAAAATGTCATTTAATGATACCACATTCGACAACCCTTTGCTGATGTGGAAGTGCTCCCCTATTACAGGTTGATGGGAACTACCTATAATAACTTACATAGTGTTACTCAATATGAGCATAGTGTAGTGCATGTGGCCATCCACTTCTATGGGGTTTTGATCTGTGTTTGATGGCTGTTTATGAATGAATGAATGGACTTTATTGTCATTGCTACAGTACAGGTACCAAACAACGAAATTTAGGATGTATGGATGCATCCATGGATGTATGGATGAGAGGCCTGTGAGTTCTGTTGAGTGTGTGAAGCAAGTGTGCCGTGAGTGTGTTGGCAGGGTGGGGGGCTGCAGTGACCAACAGACAGTGCGACCCATTATCAGTTGATTAGCAAGAAAGTCTCGCCTTTTCCTGTGAGTAGCTCCCTATTTGCCAGCGGTTAAGAGCGGGAATAATAGTCCCTAATGCACTTTGGCATGCACTTCAAACAGCCGACTGTCAGGAAAGCTAATCTGTGTCTCTTTTCCCCTTCATTCTTGTGTTTTGACAATAAAGATAGCCTATCTCATCCCATTACAGGCTGCCTGTCTCCCGCCTTGTCTCTGATATGCTGAACAACCAGTCAAATAGTACATGTTACCCAACAGGGCAGCTGTGACATTTTGATTGCAGGGCTATCACCCTTCTTATTTTGCTGTTGGGAGGTGCTAATGTCTCACGTTTCATTGGAACATACTTTAAGTGTTTACTGGAGTGTATAGGAAACTTAAGGTGACACCATAACTCAAACAGACACACTATATAGTAGACAGTGCTACAGTATCTAAATATCCAGTCTTTTAGTAAACAGCAGATAGTATTTCAACAAAGAATTTAGTTATTCAGATGTAGAGCTCACGCCATAGTTCTGGCAGAATTTATTTACATATAAGAGGGCGTTTAAGTTCAGGGAAATGGTGAGCAGGTCATATTCAGTGGGACACAATGTTCAATGCATTGGAAACACAAAAGCGACGTATTGAGAGGAAATAGTTCTCACATGTTAGAGAATTGTGTCTGTTCTATTGGCGACTAAACATTTCTATCCACAAGGTTCTGAATGTGTCATTCTAAATATGCCCCCGCGACCTTACGAGTGGGATTAGGCACTAACATAAGGTGCCTGTTGTTCATGTAAATTGTCTGGCTATATGAATGGATGAACTGCAAAGAATGTTTGAACATTGTTTCTGATCACTCCACTGTGGGAACACTTTTATTTACAGTCTAACTGCATTAGTCTCTTTCATTGGCATTTCACTGGATGTCAGCAGTCAAGTACATGGTGTATATCCCTTTGCATTTACATGCTGTTCAGCTATTAAATCCCTTGATAATCAACTGTACTGAATCAGCTTAAAACTTCTACTATATGACCTTATTGAGGTTGACATAGGTACCATTAACTGGGGATATGCAACATTAATTTCCTACCAGTTTGTACATTCACTCAGAACAAGATGAAGGGAAGCCCATTTAATGTAAAACGTTTAGAATTCCAACAGGTGGATGTACTTGTTTCCCCCCTCTTCTCTCTGTCTCTCACAACAATGATGTATTCATTAACTAGCATGTCTTGGTGATGTGTGCCTCCATCACAGTGGCAGGCACACACACACACGCACACACACACACACACACACACACACACACACACACACACACACACACACTGAACAACCATGTCTTGGCCATGTGTCCCTACATCACACAGGGCAAACCAAGCTCCTGATATGTCGCATTCCGGGAACATTTAGGCTTACTCCCTTTTAGGGGAGGAAAAGAAACACAAAACAAAGCAGAAATTAAATGAGTTGAATTAAAACATCCAACAAAAGAAAACAAGAAAAGAAATGCAAACAAAAATCAAGAGGGAGAAATTAATCAGAGCCGGGGATTTCTTTTTCTGACTTCAAAAAAAATTGAGAGGAAATGAATAATAGGCAAGGAAAACGGATGGAAGAAAGGAGGTGGGGGGTGAAGGAGAGAAAGCGAGAGAATGTTGCCTCTCCTCCTGCATTTTTTTGTTTAATCTAGTGGTGGCATCCGAGTGGGGAAAGCGTGGGCTAGGGCCGCAGCGGCGTCGCGCCTGGCCACCGCTGACAGACAGGCCAAAATAGAGCTTTCTTCTAGTCCTGATTAAAGCAGTGCAACACAGGGTGGAGGGACCGTGAGGACAGACACGCACACGCACTCACACTCACACACACTCACTAACCCACCAGGAACACGTGTGGACTTGTCACTGGGACATGACTAGTTACAGACATACAGTTATAGTATATATATATTTGTATTATAACAGCCTGATTGATGTGTAGTGTAGCCATCTTCCGTCAAATGTATCCATACACACACGTACAAAAGACACGAACATTTGAGTATCGAAAAGCATGTTGAAAACAATTTATTGTAAACCGTAAAAACATTTTAAGATCTTTTTTCTTCAATAACTGGTCACATTCTATTCACTTCAAAGCTTTTTAAAAAAATACTACATAAAATCATACAGCCATCATCCATGTGCTTTAGAGCAGCAGGTGAAAGTAGTCAGAGGATCTGCAGTTTGTTACACAAATGCCCTTGATTGGCAAATAATACAGTATTACTGCATTTTTACTCTCAATCCCTTTACCCACACCAAATGTGCTCCTAAAACAATACATTCCCAGATGAAGTGAAATGAGTAAACCTACTAATACATCAACTGTGTTCTATGTAATGACTGACCAGGGAGAACTGAACCTCAGGGACACTTTCAGGCTGATGGTGTGTTTGGGGGACACTGTCCTCTGCTGGTGACAGAGCAACAAAACCAAAACAAATGTCATGGCTAATACAACTTAATATGCTGATACAGCAAAGGACAACCATGACACAGGATCACAACATGCTTATTATCATCAAAAAATAAAAACAAAGTGAAAGAAATGTTTCATTTAGATTTCATCTTAAAAGTGTGTTAATCTCTAACTAGAATTGGAGCGTGATAGTTAAAGTGAATGTCCAGCAAACTACTTGACTGAGCATAAAACTGGGAACATGAAACTGTCCCATACATTCACATATTGCACTATTTCACAAGATTGTTGAAAACTAAAACACATTCAGATCACCAACCATCTAATCAAAAACCTAACTCTCCATAGTAAACAGTATTGCACTTGGTTTATTCACAAACCCTTATAGAACCATGACAATTCAAGACTGAGTGAAAACCCACTCAAAAATGACTTTTCAATTATGACTTAATACACAATGCCAAAATAATGAAGATCACATATGCCCCTTCGATTTGTCTTCATGTGTTCAGGTATCTTGCCATACAAAGGTCTATTACTCCAATGTTAAGAGTTAACAAAGTCATGCTATGCCCCTCCTCTATCTGAAGGTCAAGGTATGCAGAGTGAGTATGACCTCTACCCCCATTAGAAACATCCTCTCTCATTAACTAACACAACATCAGTGCAGACAAGACCCGACAAAACACATGGAAGTGGGATTCACAGGAGTGAGGCCCCAAAAATAGTGGTACAACATGAGAGGGGAAGGCGTGGGGAGGCTACAGAGAGAGGACTTGCTCAAGGCAGAGCAGGAAGAGGAAATGTTGTCACTGCCACAACGTAATGTTCCAAAATAGCTCTGCTGACTTTTACACTTGTCCAGACAGAGTAGTGTCCAAGCTACGTCTAGATCATGGATTTTTTAGAAGGCAGTAGTCCGGCTGTGGCATGCTGTATGGTATTAGATACAGCATTGATCCCTTTTTATATTCCAGGCTCTCATGGTCTGTATGGCTCAGATAACTATGCACAGTAAATGTGCTAGAACCCATGTAGTAAAATAACCAGTTGCTTCCCCAGGTCAACTTGTATTGGTCAGTAAGCAGATATCTACCGCTCCATTTGCCAAACCGCACACATATTCCTCCACTCCACTGTCTTCATTTTGGTGAACTGAGCACCGATTGGTTGAAGGACGGAACTCAAGGTGCCACTGGTCCAAGGCTCAGGTCCCAGGGAGTAGGAGATCAAGCTTGCGGGGCGAGGGATGGAATGACACTGGATCTTTGACAGTCCATTGGCCAGGAGGAGCTTGAATGGGACGGTGGAGCAAGACACAGTCAGAGGCAGTTTGTGGAGACCTGCAAAGGGAAAACAACACACAACTGCGATTAAAAAGGTGGAGTGGTATGGCATAATTGCCCCCAACACGCACGCACGCACATACACCTTTAGGTGAAAAGAAAGTCCATCAATCACAGAACAAAAGCCTGTGGTGAGGCAAGGGAAAGGAGTAGGAGAACTACGATGGAGCAGAGATGCTATCTGCCCTGTGAGGAAGGGGGGTGTGTGAGTGTGTGGCGTGTCCATGCTCAGAGCTGTTGTTTGTGTTGGGCGGAGGGGCAGAGGGTGTGCGTGCTCTGGAGGGGGGGGGGAGGGTGACAACTCCATAGCTAGGCCTGTAGGCCCGTAGGGACCCTACTCCCCTCCTGTCCCCTTTCACTTTCCTGAGAGAATTGAACGCTTTCTATCTGAGGAAAGGGGACCAGCCCATCGGGAAATATGGACCAAGTTGCTGGGAACACCTAACCCTAGAGACACTCTGAAAACACTGCCCATTGCTTATACAGGCTGTAAAGCCCTTCTACACCAATGTTTCTCACACACACACAAACACACACACACACACACACACACACACACACACACTTCTTAAACTTTATCAAGAGGACCCAAACAACATAGACAAACATTGCTTGTCATGAGCGGCAGACTGACCGAGGGCACGGATGAGCTCTCTCTGAACGGTCCAGGTGAGGGTGTTGATGAGGCAGGCAGAGGTCAGCCCTGCAAACAGAATGTTGTACAGGAACACAATGTGGAAGTTCCCCAGCCAGTTGTACCGACCAAAGTCTCCGAGCAGATCAAACCGTGTGATCCCTGAGAAACACAGAGAATTGGTAAAGATCAATCAACTGCTACTCTGAGGACAACATTTGTCAGGCCACATGCCACCTGGTGGTCAGAAAAAGGTACTACAACCAGAAACTCTAACTAAGGTGACCATAAGTCAACCAAATCTCACGAAGTGGAAAATGTACTTACCAAGAGTGCGAGAGAAGACAGGCAGTGCAGAGCTGAGAATAAGGAGACACACACAGTTCCCAATGATCTGAGGAAGGGAGAAAAGTTCACTATTAGAACGGACTGCACCTCCAGCTCATATACAGTTAGCCTCATACTGGAGTTATGAGGGAAAGTGAGAGACAGACCAGTATACCTGTGTGAGGTTGGTGTCCTGAGCATGGGGCAGCAGGCCCACGAAGAGAGGGGAGCTGTAGAAGCCCACCACTGACGACACCATCAGATAACTGACATAAGGAGTGAAGGGCCTTCCTTATAGTCGGACATAAGCACACTTTCACATACACAAAAACGACCATGGCTTGATGTTGTTTCATAGGTGATTGTGGTCATTAAACGATATAAATGCGCAGAATGTTAGACACAAACAAGCCATTAACTTAACAAGCAATCAACTAAATATGTACTTCAACATGATCAGCGGAGGTGAGGTGTGTAAGACAGCGGGTCTGAAGTGAAAGGATACAGGATGAGGACCACCTGCACTGCTGCTCCCAGAGACCCAAACATGGAGAAGGAGGCCGTCCCCAGACGAGGGTCCTGAAACACACAGGTTATTGTACCTATCATAATCGCCATATGGAAACATGTCTGCAGGTATCTAAACAGCATGAGTAGAACAGCAGGCCATCCAGATGCTATAACAGCCAGGGTTCTGAGCAAACCACCAGGGCCACACAGCATATTCCTCTCTAGTGGGGTCCTCTCTAGGGTTGAGAGGTATAGCGGTAATATTATCTATCGACCTAAGCCAAATTAAGCGTTGTTTGTCAATTCACAATGTATAACACGCCAGCGTGGTTGGAGAAAGTATCACAATCATTTCAGGAGTGTAACTTTGCATGTTGCAAGTGACCTCTTCCACCTCAGGTTAGAGAAGGAGAAAAAGAAAAAGAAAAGATAACTGGTGGGCTTGTTCCCTAAAAAAAAGATGGGAGATTTGGCCGAGTTTATTTGCATGATAAAGATGACAGCCAGAGATGGGAACACTAATGAAAACTAATCTACACTTGCACCTCAAACACCCATTAACAGCTGCACAAACGGGATATCTGTCCGTATCAAGTGTGTGTGGTCGTCAGTTAACACGACTTGTCACACCCGACTGGAAACTACAGTCAAAATGCCTACAGACTAGCTTTTTTCTAGAAAACCACACGGCGGAAAACGTTGTTGATGCACTCCGCACGGCACTTGGATGTGAATAAACTCTTGGCCATAACGACTGACAATGCTCCTAACATTGTGCAGTGTGTGATGCTTCTTATTAAGCCATGAATGAATGAATCGTTTAATGACCACACGACCAAGGTCGGTGGAATTTGTTGTCGGTACAGATGGAAAAAAATCAATACAGCAGTGTCAAATACATCAGACATACACACGACTATCACAATGGACAATGTACACACAACCACAAGACAAAATCATAGTCAATATTTACAACTATAAAGTGCAGTACATCCGGCAGGGTTAGTGCAGTGAGTCAAGTGTTGAGTCCTTATAGCAGAGGGGAAAAAACTGTTTTTGAAACGGGATGTTTTGGTGGCCAGGGTTGAAACAGGTGCGAGCAGGGTGGGAGGAGTCAGAGATAATTTGGTAGTGCGTTTGAGATGTAATGATTCAACTGATGGAAAAGGGGTGCCAATGATCTTAGATGTTTTTTTGACTATTCGCTGTAGTTTTTTTCCGGGATTTACGGTGCGTGCTGCTGAACCAAACTGTGATGGATGAGGTGAGTATGAACTGAAGGAGGTTTTGTTTCACTTTGAATTTTTTGAGCTGTCTGAGAAAGAACAGTCGTTGTTTTGTTTTTTTGGTGATGTTATCTGTGTTGATGTTCCATTTGAGTGAGTTACTGATATGTGCCAATACATTTGAAAGAATCTGTTATAGTTATGGGTTCTCCAAAGATGTTAATGTTTTGTTTTGAGGGGGGGCTGTGCCTGAAGTCTATGATGAGTTCTTGTGTCTTTAATGAGTCGAGCTGGAGGTTATGCATGTTATTGAGCCACCAAGTGACTGCTTGTGCTATCTGCTCGCGATAACGGTCTTCATTGTTGTTGGTTATGAGTCCAATTATGGTTGCATCATCTGCATATTTGAGAATGGTGACTGAGCTGTGGAGGGATATCAGGTAGTTAGTGTAGAGGGAGAAGAGCCAGGGTGAGGCTCCTGTGCTGAGGGTCAAGGGTCGAGATGAAAGGCTGTTCATCTTGACCCTCTGTCGTCTTTTCCACAGGAAGCTCCGTATCCAGTGGCAGATGCAGGGGTCAATGTTCACGTCCACCAGTTTATTGTAGAGATTGACCGGGTCTATTGTATTGAAGGCCGATCTAAAGTCGATGAATAGGAGTAAGGTGGGACTGGGAACTGTTCAAACCTCCCATAGAACTCATTGAGTTTGTCCGGGAGGTCAGTGTCAATGTCAGATGTAGACTTTTATTGTAGTTGGTCATAGACTTTTTTCCAGATGGTTCTAGTGTCACTTGATGCAATCTGTTGTTCCAGTTTTATGGCATAATTAGATTTGTCTTTCCTGATTGCAGACCTGAGTTCATATTTGGCAATTTTATATTGATCCCTGTCTCCACTAATAAAAGCTGAGTTCTTGTCCTTGCGTAGAAGCTGGACGTCTTTGTTGAACCAGGGTTTATTGTTGCTGTGAATTTTCACTGTTTTGGTGGGGATACACAACTCCTCACAAAAGTTGACGTATGACGTCACGGTGTCAGCGAGTTCATCGAGGCTGTATATGTCCCAATTTGTGCACTCGAAACAGCGGCAGTGGCAGTCCAGGATTTGACGGGTTTGGATGTCGTATTGCAGGACTTACATTTCTGTCTATATTTCGGGATAAGGAGCAGCATGGCATGGTCAGACCTTCCCAGCGGAGCCCTCGGGAACGAACGGTAAGCCTCAGATTATGCTATCCAACTGTTTAGTTCAGTTTGTCAAGCTGTGAGTTTAAATGATTGTTTAGGCTAAATGTCATATGGTATAGCAGTTTCCACATGAATAATTACGTTTTACAATGTAGAATAGATAAATATATGGAGCAAAGACACACAAGCCCCATGCAATGTTTTTTTTCTTTTTTTTTCTGCTCTAATACCATATACGCCGGTAAAATTGAAGGACGGAATAACAGGTATGACAAAATTGATACTGCCCAACCCTAGTCCTCACCTCCATTCCTCTTGGCATGGCAGTCTCATCGAAGAGGAGCTCCAGCACATGGAAACACACCATCAGCACACACACCACCTGAACAAGGGGAGGGATAACAACTCATTATACCATAACAAGCGCACATATGCATGTGTGTGTGAGAGTGTAATTGTGTGTGTGTGAGAATGAAAATTGACAAATGTCAAGATAAAACAACTAGTCTACCGTTAAAGCTAGAAGCAGAAGCATGGCCAGAGGGTAGCCAAGGTTCCGTTGCCATGGGGAGGCTCTCCTACGCGTCTCTAGGGGGAGAGAAAGAGATTGATGGAGGGGTGAGGATGTGAACGACAAGTCTTTGACATTGCATTGTGATCAGTGTGAGAGGAGCTTGTGTGTGTAGCTCAGACAAAGTTTTACCCAGGGCGACGCGCTTGGCCTGGACACTGAGGAACTGCGTCCTCACCGCCTCTACATTCCAGCAGGATGTGCCACAGCCTACAACCAGAGAGGATGATGAAGACAGAATGGACACACACACGACTGGAATGATTCATAGGAGAATGGTGGTGTGAATCCCTTCTAGACCACATTGGCCCACTTACGGTTGAGTTTCATGGAGAGCGACGCCTCTTCGAACACGGCACAGTTCATTGTTTCCTCCACTTTCTCCAACAGCTGAGGAGACATGTGAGACGGTTGTTGTCAGATACTTACAGATTTGGTCATAGTTCATCATCTATACAGTGGGATGCAAAAATGTGGGCACCCCTAGTCAAAATGCCCTTTACAATTAACATCTTGATTTTTGGGATCTAACAAGTTCATTGCAAGCCACACTGTGCGACATGGAACTAATAATCTTGGGTACGACCATCAATTTGATGCATGCACTGTGTGATGAGCCGCATGCAGCAGCGATAAACATAAACAATGGCGCATAGCAAGAAGCGTGCACTTACAATAGTGGCATTCATGTGCATGGACAAGGCAAAAAAAAAGGAGGAGAAAGAGAAAAATGTGTTTTTTTCTGTCGCTTGTGTTGTCGCTCTGATCATTGCGTAATTCCATTCTGCATTTCTATTCGTTGGTTAGTTGACGTAGGTCGTAACAGCATTCACATTGCGAGACGCTCACGTACGATCATCCACAATTTCTGACACTGTCAGATATTTGTCGCAGGCTATCTTTGGTCGAAAGACCGTAACAGCAGTCAATATTTTAACCATACACACAGTACAAGGTAGGATCACCATTTTGGACCCACGACCACAGATATTGCCAAGACTGGTGAACTTTTGTCTGGGACAGCCCAAAATCGCACAGTGCGTCCCAGTGAAAAGAAGCAAACCTAACCTCTAATGGTACAAAGTTAAACATGACAAATTTCATCACATTTTAAAGCAAGTACTTTTTAAAGTTTCAAAATAATAAAACAAGGAAAAAGGCCATGTGCAAAAGTTTGGGAACCCTGTCAGCTAGTACTTTGTAACTCCTCCTCGGGCAACTATAACAGCCTGCAAACGCTTCCTGTAGCCAGCTAAGAGTCTTTAAATTCTTGTTTTGGGAATTTTTTCCCATTCTTCCTGGCAGAACACCTCTAGCTCAGAAATATTCTTCGGCCTTCTTGCATGCACGGCATGCTTGAGATCTCTCCACAGATTTTCAATAATATTCAAGTCTTGGGACTGTGATGGCCATTACAAAATCTTAATCCGTCTTTCCTGGAGGTTCTTCATGGTTGATTTTGAGGTATGCTTCGGGTCATTGCTTGCTGGAATACCCAACCTCTCTTCAACTTTAATTTCTGGACTGACCTTCGAACATTAGCCTCTAGAATGTCTTGATATTTGGTGGATCCATTCTTCCTTCCACCCGCACAATATTGCCTGTGCCCCCAGCTGCTACACAACCCCAAAGCATAATGGATCCACCTCCACGCTTAACTGTTGGCAAGGTGTTCTTCTCAACAAATGCTTCACCCTTGGGTAGTTTGAAACGTTGCGAGAGTTTTTTGTAGCATTCTCCTTGATGGTGGAAGTGAACTATCGTGATTCTGACATCCTTGGACAACTGTTTAGAGGAACCCATGTTTTTTAACACCAGACACAACAGCCACCGCGGTTAGATACTTTAGAAGGCATGGAGTTACTTCTGAATATATAGTTCAAATTATATTCACCTGGCTCATTGGAGCCCTAACGAGTAAATTTGGTCTGGGCCTTAGTAATCATCTTATCAAAAGGTAACAAAGAATAATCCAAGGGTTCCCAAACTTTTGCACAGGGCCCTTTTCCATGTTTATCATTTAAAAACTCAGATTTTTTTTTAAAAATACAATATGTGGAGACATCCGTTTTCTCGCTCACCCGTGGTTTGACCAAAAGGCTCCCAGTGACGCTGAACATGTGAGACAGTCCAAAGGGAGTGCACACTGCATGGAGGCAGGAGAGGAAGAATGATTCACCATTTTTAAAACTGCATATTTTTGACAGGACCAAATCATATACTTTCAAAAGGTTTCCTAGATCTAGAGCAACCACTGAGGTAGAGTTCCCCTATTCACCAGTAAGTACATGGTAGAACCAATCAAGAGTTTTACTCACACAACAGCAGCAGCACTCCAAAGAGAGAGACACCAGAGTAAATGTAGGGCAGGTAGTACTCCCACAGGTCTGAAACAGGAGAGACAGGGGAGGGGAGGAATATCACATTATAAGAAACATCACATACATTGCCATTGGAAAGTATTCAGACCCCTTAATTTTTTCCACATCTTGGATTCAAATAAAAGAATACAAAAGAATGACAAAATGAAAGCACGTTTTTTAGAAAATGTCAGTAAATGTATTCAAATGTAAATACCTCATGTACCTACGTATTCAGACCCTTTGGTATGACACTCTTAAAATGAGCTAAAATGCAAAAATGTCATCAACAAATCACTCAATAAGTTGAATTGAGTCGATCTTAATGCAAGGTATTTCTGTAAAAAATTAATATATATATACATTTCCTGAAATTTCTAAAATCATGTTTTTGCTTTGTCATTCTTGGGTATTGTGTGTGTGATTGATGGCAAATTATTTTAATTTAATCTATTTTAAATTGAGTCAATAACACAACAAAATGTGGAAAGATTGAAGGGGTCTGAATACTTTCAGAAGGCACTATAGACTGTATGGTTCTACAAACTAACTTAAAGATTTAAACTATGTTAGTGTGGTGGAGTGGGCCCACTCACCGTAGAGGCTCTCCCTGGCTGTGTTACGGTGGAGGGCGGCTGAGGCGACCCACACGATGCCCAGCAACAGTAGGGAGACCAGCAGCAGCACCACAGCAGTCTCATATACCCGCCCCATCACCCCCTACACACACACACACACACACACACACACACACACACACACACACACACACACACACACACACAGCCCAATACATTACCCCCTGAAAAGAAGCCTGCAGAGATGTGTCCATCTCTGACATTCTGTCTGACAATGAACGATCTTCAAATCAATTCAATCAACGGTTTTAATGATATCATGAGACAGTGTGTGAGACATACAAAAACATGTACCTTTTTGCACCCCACAAAGCCCTCAGACTCAGTGAAGAAGTAGGCAAAGGGCATGAGGAAGCCCAGGGACAGGTTGGAGAAGAGGAAGACCAAGTTCCACAAGCCTGATTGACAGGAAGAGACTTTTTCATTACATTTGTAGTAATATAGTATATATACCATATATATATATATATATATATATATATATATTACTATTAAAAAAACTACTTAAATATTATATTAGACAACAGTAAATATGCAGTAGCACATATTATGGATAGAATTCAAGGCCAACTATAAGTGAATACATTTTCGAACAATTGAGACAATACCACTGAAAGCCACAGTGGGGCGTATCCTAGCAGTCAAGGATGGAATAGTTTTTGGCTTACACTAACATCTGTAAGCTAAACTCTATGAAAATAAGCAACAGAGCTCAATGAGTTCGAGAAGAAACTAGGGCAGCTGCACAATCTGAATAATTCCCCAAAAGGTACTGTATGGGGCCCCGTTTCCTTTTGACCTTATGCTTGCCGCATGTGAGGTTTCAGAGTATCTCTAGTGTTCATGCGATTGTGTTCACGCCCCGTTGACTCAACAACAGGTTGTAGAACCATCTAATCTAAATGGTATAACTACTTATATTTCTGACTGAAATTCCAAAAACAACAGCAAGGCTATACAGAAAAAGCTCTGCCATATGAACAATACCATTATTGTACCTGACACAAAGCACTGTGCTTCTTGGAGCTCATTGACTATCAATGCTACGGATTTAATTGCCATTTTAAAAAAACAGAATGGAGTGTGTTGAGGAGTAGACTAGACTTGGACCAGTACCGCGGATGAGGGAGCCATTGAGCCACTGCATGTAGTAGCTCTGTGGGAAGGTGAGCAGCACCTCATTGGACAGGATGGAGATGGGGAGCAGGAGCACAGCACACATGGCCACAGAGAGGGTGAATGTGCACAGCCACAGCCTACAGAGAGAGAGAGAGAGAGAGAAAGAGAGAGAGGGAAAATGTGTGAGAGGGTGTGTGCGTGTGTTTGATCCTCTAGCTGTCAGGGTAGAGAGGGTAGGGAACAGCCCAATGCCAGCGTGTAGGGACAAAGGGCAGCGAGCTGACATAAACAGACAGGAACGGCCCGTAACACCACAGCCAAGCGGCCACATCTCATTTTGTCATATTGACATGAATACTGACTCACACTAACTGACATTCTAATCACAGTGAGTGAGTCAGTCAGTTAATCATTAAGCTCTTTACTTACGCAATTTTGTTGACGGTGGCATCTTCAATGTCATCTGAAAAAGAAAATCAGAAAACACAAGTGAGTGCCTCGAAGTCATAACACTCACGTCATCAACTGTACTCAGGCAGCTCATTCAACAGGCAGCTTTATCAAATTAAATAACAGCAACAGGAAGATCTTTACAAGTGAAAAAGACCTTGAAAACAGAACCAAACAGAAGGGGGGGGGGGCAGTGAGAGAGCGTGTATGCTCCGAGTGACATCTGTAAGACACTGTGATAGACACAGACTAAGAAAAAAAGCTGATGTACAGTACAAATGTACATGTACAAATGTACAGTAATGCCGAGTACATTGTGTTCAAGAAATACAAAAACAGTGTCTAGAAATAAAGAGGAGGGTAGAAAAACAGTCTGCATTGATTTACAGAAACTAGCCTTAGCATGGTGCAATTCAATTAAGCTGCAAGGCACAAATGTTCTGCAAATGTTCAGCTGTGGACATTCAATGGAAACAACAACACTGCACTAATGCAGAGCAGGTTTCACAGATTGCCTTCCAAAAGCCAAACAAGCTCTGCAGTGTGATATAGAGGCCAGTTTGTTGGAGGTGCCACATCTGCTTCCAATAAGGAGAGTCTATTGGATAGATTACATAACTTTAACCCAATTCCAATGCAACATTTGAACAACTCACATTTTCGATAAGTGAATATAGCATATTATAGCAGGTTTCATCACTGAATTAGTTCAATGAGAGGACGCATTTCTATTAGAGCAAAATGGCCATGCGCGTATTGTATACTGAAAGGTTAGGTTAATAAGTCATTACATTTCAATATGGCAGAAACAAAAACATAAGTTGTTAAGCATACAGCACAGAGCATGGACATAAGCATGATGATGTATATCCTTGATGAACAAAAGCAGTCTTCATGATGTGATTGTGTCAGTGAGGCCTTAATCAGGGGGCTAGGTATGGAACGGATAGTTCATGTTTATCTTCAAGGAACATTCCTGCCCTTCAGTCGATTTAACACACAGGGGACCTGAGGTAGTGGTTACATAACTACCTCCTTCAGCGATTGGGACCCGATGTTCTGGCCAAAGTCTAGAGCTAGGCCTGGAGATAGCTATACGTGGACATCGCATGTGCAAAAGTAGGCCTACATGGAACACAAAATCCATGTCTATTCCTATTGCCCCAATTATAAAAACATATAGGCCTAGCACTTAAAAATAAAAAAACATAACAATATCCCTAAGACTTACGGAGGCGTTAGTACAGAGTTACAAGGCTTTCGGAAAACTCATCCAGACCCGTTTTTCCATAATAACGTTTCTGCTGTGCTGTGTGTGCACTCAAAAAGCAAATCTGCAAGTTAAACACCCTTGAGCTTCCTCTTTGGACTGCTCTGGCTTTGGTATTTGATAGAGCAGTTTTACTACTACTTGTCTAATACCCCGGAGTCCTATTTACCAATTAAGATCATGGCAAATATCCATACTCACCAGTGACAAAGTCTGCATTCTTCTTGAAGTGAGTGAGAATGAGGTAGGACACAATGTAGAGGCATGTGAAGAGAAAGACACAGATCTGTGAGAGAGAAAATAAAGACATTTATATGACATAAGACAGTTGGCTTTATTATATTCCAAATGTGGATGAAAATACTGTAGTAGCCTAGAAGTTACGCATAGCCCTAGGCTCAAAACCAATGGATCTTGGGTGGTATCTAGGAGCCATATTAAGTATTGCACCAAACAAGTGGGCCTAGAGGTTCAGATAAACAAAACAAGACAGGTAGCTGTCTGACAGGTAACCAAGCTATCAGCAACTCATGACTTCACCTCACTATGGCTACATGCATTGCAGTGTGTGACATAAGTGCTTATCTGAGACGCTTAACATGGCTAGGTGGATGAGTGAAATAGATCAAGATGAATAAAGGAACACACAGGGAAGAGAGAACAGAACAACTGCAGAAGATACTGTAAGGAGAGGGAAAGTGATAACAACAAGATAACATTGACAAAAAACAGAACAACCAGACCCAGACTGGCACAGTTGTGTAACTATCTAGTCAACAGGCCTGGCACCAGCACTAACACCGTGGGTGGGCAGGGGCCGACTAGTTGATGATTTTCTGACAAAGCTAAGCTTTCAGGTGGTAGATAGACATACAAATATGACCTTCAAACACACCCCTGGAATATCAACAATTCAGAAGTTGAAAAATGTCAACTTTTGATCGGGTGGGCAACACATACATTTGGCTGGGCTGAGCCCACCCCTGTCCATAGCTACCGCTGGCCTTGCTAGTCACGTCCTGTGGGTTTGACCGAGCCTCAATGTTTTTAAGCGTTCCTTCAGTTCACATATTATTATTTTTTTAAATCACACATCCTAAATAACAAGTGAGTCAGACCAGCACAAATGACCCGACTCCATGATCCTCTAGAGAGACGACTTGAGATAGTGAGATGCATGACAAGGCCAAGAGGGACAGATGGAAGCTGAAGATTTTCCACATTATAAAAGAAAAAGGGTGAGTGTGGGGGTCTAGGATTAGACTAAGAAGAGAGGAAGAGTAATTTATTCCCTGAACAGGACAACACGCGACCATTCTCTTGACTTGTTATCTTGGTTATCTGGAGTAAACACTTACCATATCGCAGTGTGTTATGTCAACATGTTCTTTCACAAAGGCAATGTCCAATGATATCGCCCTATGCCTACCATTTGAAGCCACAAAAGAACAGGTTTTATAGGCAATGGGATTTTGACATTTGGAAAGAGGTAGTTAATGTAAGGACAAGGACCACATCTTATAGATAACTCCTTGTAGCTCCTCCGTATGTCACATGACTTCAGGCGAACAAAGAAGCCATGTGACTGAAATGCCAACGTGACAGCATCCTGTTCTCCATAGCATCATTCCTCCATTACTGATCCAAGCCTACTTATCATTGAATTGAAATAGACTAGTTGATGATTAGGCCCATAGTGGACAGATCAAGTACAAGTAGCCAACTGTTCTTAAGCTCTAAATCAGAGTTTTGTTTGCATGCAGTGGGGGGTGAATAATGTTGCACTAATATCATATCAATATAACTTCTCTGCCCGAACATGGTTGGATGTTGGATGCAAACCTAGGCAAACTGGAACTTCAAAAAAGTACACACACATCCTCCCTCCCGCTCAAAGGAAGAGAGACAAAGGTGGCAGGATACAGGCATTCACCCCTGAGGCGAGGAAAAACAACAGATCAGAGGAACATCCTGAGTGGCAGCAAACGGGACAACACTCATATGGCTCATAGTTTCCTTCAGAAAGTTGTTAACTCCAGCACATAATGTACTTATGGGCTGAAAAATGGGCCAATGACAATACCCCAATCAGCTGAGGTATGATAGAATTCTAGGCCTGTCATTGTAATACTTTCTGTGCACGAAAGCATCAGGTTTCAAAGCATTAGCCTATTTCACACCAATACAAGGTCTCTTGTTCTCTTACATCACTGTAGCCTCAAACAACATCAATGTATTTCTAAATACATGTAAGTGTGTGTATGTATGTAGTAGTATGTATGCAGTCTAAAGACTAGCCTACATTATTCCAACATATGGACAGAGTTCATTTAACAACAGAATATGAGGACATATGGTACAGTAACAAAGAGGGATTGACATACCCCCTCCTCTTCCTAACCTTTGGGGGGACGGGCATTGTGTGACCCACTTTAGGGTGACATTTTCTGACAGCAATAAGATTTGAGAAAAACTATTTGATCTTGTGCAGTCTAAACCTGCCAAACCCCTTTTCTATCTAACAAAGTGGTTCACAGGGGGGGTTTAGGCCGTTATAGGTGAACACCTGATTGGCAGGATAAGCCCAGAGTTGGGCTGGCGAAGGTGCTAGGAGTGCCTTGGTTGGCTTAACCACTTAAATGCCCAAATCGAACCTCTGTGTCTCCCTCAAGCCTTGAGCCGTAGAGTGGTCCTTTCTATAGTAAGAAGAAGAAAACTTTCAGCAAGTCCTTAAATACAGTAAAACAAAAACCTCTATTTTTGATGCATTCATCAAGATTCATTCATGCAAGATGAATCCTCTAGTCTATCTGTACTCTATACAGTATTGTTTTTCCTACTAAACAGCTAGAGACAGCGAGCTCAAGAGCCTGCTCATACTGGAGTTTGTGCAACCCTTTCTTTACAAGTGGAATAAGAGGATATCAGATGTATACCTTATAGCTGCAAAAAATAACTAGTCTAACAATGCTGTTAAGCAAGCCCCCCAAAAAGGTGTGCTGTATGCTGTATTAGAGCAAGTTGTGCTAATGTATTGACAGAAGAAAGCAACATTTGATGCAATCTTGAGAGGAAGGTGAATAACAGATCAATACTGCAGGGCAAGTTACGACAAAGTTAAGATGAGCCTAACTGAATTGTGGAAACTGCCATTAGAGATTGTAGAATGACAAATTCCAGTTTAGAATATTTAGAATTGTTGCTTTAAAGCAAGTTACATAGTCCCCATGACTCCCCAAGTTAGAGTATGGTGGTGTATGTCTTGATTTCAATGTGGACTATAACTATTTGCAGTTGAATGAGCCTGGCAGACATCCTGAAGAAGTCACACCAACATTTTGTCAATTCCTTTGCAATTGTAATGTGCCTGAGAAAATCGCTCCCTGGCCACTCCTTTGCAATTGTAATGTATCTCACACCTTGTCCTTTGTTGGGAATGATATTTCAGGAGAGGGACAGATATTCTTTGAGTTAGGCCCACGATAGTCTCCTATGTTGTCCTTGACGCACGTTAAAACGCATGGTTAGAACTTGCAGTCATATGTTGCTTTGAAACTGTTAAATTGGTTATCTTGTTGATACTCTAATCTGCTTTTCTGTTACAGCACGACATAATCGTGACCACTGGTTATCACAGAGTTTACCATCAATGTCTAATGTTCACATGCATCGTTAACGAGACGTAGAAGATCAGTGGTTGTGTGTTTCCCTCCATCCAGGACACCCACAGCGCTCGGTGTGTCAGAAAGGCCCTCAGGATTATCAAAGACCCCAGCAACCCAAATCAGAAACAGTTTGAACGACTGCCGTTGGGGAAACGGTACCGTAGCCTCCGGCTAAAACCCAGAGGATGTCAAACAGACACTCTGTTTACACTGTACATGTCTCTACTTTGTTAACTGAACAAGTGCTGATTGTTACTTCTAAGAAACATTATTACACAGACAGTAGCAGGTTGTATTGCTCGTTTAAACAGCTGTTATTGTTATAGTCGTTAGCTTAACACAAAAAAAAAAAGTAAAGTAATTTTTTCTGAGTGTCATTTTTATTTGACAGATACAGCAGAGGAAGGATGGGTGAGAGAGAGGAGGGACGACATGCAGGACATGTCCCCGGCCGGAATCGAACCGGGGACCCTGCGGCCACATGGTCAACGCTCAACCCGCCACGCCACCCAAGCGCCCCAGCTTAACACTATTAGCTACGGTTAGCAAACTGTCCATGAGCAAAAGTATTTTAACAAGATGAGCTTCACAACTGGTTTGTAACACCGGACCTTATCGCCAGCAGACCTGCTCTGGACCTAACCACCAAAGCGGGTAGACAGCTGTGCCTCAGAACACTGTCTGTCTGTCTTTTGAATCCAGCTCAGTTATTGAAGCTAGTGTCGCTGTCCCAGTCTTTGTAATAAGGGAACATATCCTATATTATAGGATATTCCTGGTCCAAATACACATATGAAGCCTTCATTCAACCATACTATAAGAGGAAAATTGTCGGGACAACACCAAGTGGTGGTGATTAGCATCTAAACATATGTAAACATGACAAGTGTCACCAATGTAACCAACGACTGTCGTCATCATTACAGTCGAGCATACAAATCATTCTGTCTTGAAACCCCTCTACAGGCATTTTCCATGCATGTCAGTAGAATTTAGGATGAATTTCTGGTAATATGAACAGCCTAATTAATCACGAACGTTAATGCGTTAACATGGACAGCCCTAATATACACACCCACACACACACATTCTACCAAGTTATCCTCAAGGTTGCAAGATGAGTGGGGCAAGAAGGGTCAATGATAAGCCAAGCCCAAAGCCATTTACTGCCCAGCTAGGTTCAGGGGTCATACAGTATGAATACAGTATGTGAGCACCCAGTGAAGGAGTAAGCTACTCAGGATCTTGGGTACTTAGACAGCATTAGGCCAGGGTGAAAGGCAAGGTCATAATAAGGGTATAGAATCATGAGTGATTATAGTGTAATTGTTATAATAGTAGTGGTCCCAAAAGCAGGCCACTGAACCATGGCCCTTAACAGAACAGTAGAGGGAGAGGCCATTGAATATCCTTTTAGATCCTGTGCCGTCAGGGGGATCAGTGTGCTTGCTAAAGGGGGGAATGAGTATTTCAGCCTGCTGCTGCAACTCTTGTCCGTTCAAGCTGGCTGGGGCTTCGGATCATTTACATGATATAACTGTCTGTCATCTCTGAGCAAGATAAAGAGTCCTGCTAGGCATGAAGGGCCTATGCAGAGTAAAAAAAAAAAAGGATTTTCCTATGAGACCTATAACACCTTGTACAGACAGCGGCGTGGGGCCCAGAGGAAGTCTAATTGCTTTTCACCAAATTGATTCTTTTTTTTATCAGCAAATGCAGATTCCACAGTGCCAACACAAGTTACGTGTTGTATTGAAAAGATTAGATACCTACACAACCAAATGTTTCTATTTAGGCCTATAACTTTTGAAAGTTGTCCCTGCTTTCATTTTTATTCACACACTGTGATGCTTGTTTGCAAATATGAGCGCATCTACTGACAAATCGTTACCAACATTGACAAATAATTTAGCAGTTATTGTAAATAATGGTTTAGCCTACATATACATGTGTCTGTGCATGGATAGTAAATTATATTTGTGCATTGTGTTTAAAAAAAAAATACATAGATAATGGTTCACATGACATTTACAAAAATAAATGCACTAATATCGCATATGAAATTACAAACAAACAACAAAAGTGTTGGCAGTCACCCCAAATCTCAACTCTACAATAAAAAAGAACAAATACTAGGAACTCTAATATTGAAGAATATTTCAGAAAGGATTATAACATTTGGGGTAACTTGGTTTAATAAAGGTGTATCTTTAAAAATGAAAGATTAATAATAAATGTTTGATATATAAATGTTTGCTGTCATAAAACATGCATTGTAAGATTTGCATCATAGGCTACTAACTAGTTACTTGTTATCTTTCCCCATGGAACAAGGTGCATCTAAAGGTGCTATCTGTGCATGAGACAGAGTCGTTCACAGGGGTAAAGTGCAGTATCCATTGTACCCTGTTGTAGATTAACTTCAGACCTGACTGGTTTAAGTAAGAATTGTCCATGGTTCCCTGGGCAAGGGTAAAATCGCAGAGGAGTTATTCTGGAACCAAGTGGCTTCCCACTTCAGGTAATTAATCTCTGCAAAATCATTAGGCTATACAAAGCTTTGTAAGAAGAGGGGTCCTTGAATACCGGGTCGCAAAGCCCCCCTGCATGCACAAGGTGTGAGGAAAGGCTCCTCGGGTTACAAACGATGGCCAAATGGAGCCACTTCTACCCACACTCATTACAAGCTTTAGTAGAGAAAACCTCCTGGCCTCAGCCAGGAATCATGGCAGGAATGGCTGACAAACTTTTGAAAACACACTGTCGGTCATTGGACTAACTTGTAGCCTACCTAGATTAATATTTCGCTATAAAACAATTAGCAGACCTACGATCAGTAGCAGTATTGTTACTTACTATGGTCTCTCGCATATAGTTATATAGTAATATAGTAATATATAGTACATAATATAGTTCTATTGTTACTTACTATGGTCTCTCGGACTCGGTTGTGGAAAAGTTGCTCCCTAACCGACACGTCGTCTACTTCCATCCTCCGAAACCATAACGCATAAAGTGTTAAAAGACAATCAAATCGTGTCCTGGGCTAAAAGCACTAGAGAGGGATGTCAAACCAGTAAAGGAAAACATCCATATCTCTCTCTCCGATAGTAGGGATGTGCTAATAGATCACCCCTTTTCAATTCCACCGGCGGATCACCACTGGCTGGTTCAGCTGGGTGCGACTTTAATGAAAGGGGCCAGTCCGGCGAGGAGAAAGGGGTGGGCGGTCCCAAGAAAGGGGGTGTTATCGAATCCGGGGGGCTGCTTGCAACTCTGAGAATCATTCTCTTTCAACATTGTTTCAAGATTCGAATTTATTTGTAACAAAACAACCTCAACACTTTTATGTCAGATACATTTTCTACAATTATGTATAACTTTGCGGTTAGTATTGATGTTTTACATACATTTAGTACTGACAATTTCTTTACTCTATTTCAATGGCCTTACTTTCTTGAATGCTATCCAAATCAACCATGAGTCCCTATAGGCTACCCTCAGTGCAATTGATCAAGGGAGGTCAATAACGTTTATATGTATTCAGAGTGAAGGTCAATTTCATTCTCGTCATCCAAAGTCCACACAACTGATGCAACAGCATACTCTGAAGAAGTATTTACTGGCGTGATTTGTTCCGGTAAGCTTTTACAAATGTATTCTATTTGCAATGGTCGATCTACATGATCGAATTCGAGGGAAATGTTGCTTAACTAACTTACTAATTAACTATCCGTATTTGTCGTCCAGTTATCTGCTTTCAAAAGAGGTGACAGGTTTTCTGTTTATGATGGAAGCCTATGACAGAACACTGTTCACAACATGATATGACTGAATCATGTGATTAAATGTATGTGGACAGCCCCAGCTGCCTCTTTTTGTTTGTATGGTTAGGCCTAGTTCTTCTGACTCTTCCATTGAATATCTTGAGAAATGATGTATAATAATAATTATAGATCAATTATATTATAAATACATTATAAATACTATACATATTAATCAAGACGACTGCCAATGGCCGCTGGCCTGAGCTAGATTACTCTTCCTGCTACGACTTGTGGATTGATGATTTACTTGCTTAGTCAAACATATTGATTGTAAGTCGCTTTGGAATAAGGCGTCTGATAAATTACCAAAAATGTAAATGTAAATGTCATAGTTACACAGTTATGCTATATGTATTAACATGATGTGGTATATCATATGTTTACTTCCTTTAATGAAAAATATTTCTGACTGTGAGTTAGGCCTATCCATCTTTCATAAAAAATAATTGATTTTCATTTGTTTATCAATTGCAGGCTCTCCCATTTGACCATTTTTCCTTCTGTTGTTGAAATATTGATCCACTGAGGTCCTATCATGGCAAAAAGAGTGACAGTCACATATGCTTTATGGGCAGTGGGTGGCCCAATGGGCCTTCATCACTTATACCTAGGAAGAGACAACCATGCACTGCTGTGGATGCTTACACTGGGAGGCTTTGGGGTGGGTTGGGCAAGAGAGTTCTTCCGCATCCCTGCATACGTGAATGAAGCCAATCGGGAGGCAGAGGGGGTTAAAAGAAGGCCCCCCACAGCCAGACCTCCCCCTATGAGTCTTGCCAGATTTGCTGGTCAGGTTTGTGTAGGCATTTATTTTGGTACAGTGGCACTGATTGGCCTGAACTCACTCAGTTTCTTCTACTGGATCGTACTGCCACTGTGTGTGGGTGCTGGGGTGCACCTGGTATCCAGTGTTGGCCAGCAGACCTCAGATCTATCCAAGACCCTCACTGCCTGTGTCATCACCTCCCCCATCTTCTATGGTAGTACCCTCTCCACTCTGCCCATCAGTCTGGCTGCCAGTGTTGCAGCTGCCCAACACCGCAGGTTCAAACCTCCTCGACGCTCTGGAAACCCCCAAGAACTGGGTATGACATTACATCTCACGTCCACTACATTCCACTACTGTAACAATTCTAACGATGTTCTCACAATTTGCTTGGCTATTACAGAGAATAATCCTTCAAGCAAGCAATGCTACTTTTTGCTATTAATGATTTTATGTTTCTCCTGCTCTCTTGTTTAGGTCCTCGCTGTTATCGCCTTGCTCTGGCCTGGCTAGCCTTCTCTGCCCCACTGGGATACTGTATTTTCCACAACACCACTGCCACGCTGTATTACCTGTCTGACTGTGTGGCAGCACTGCTAGACATGTTCTGGTTCTTTCCCTGGCTCCGAGGGGTTGTGGAGTACATTGTACTGATACCTTACAGGATCCTGTGTGCTCTCACAGGAGGGGGGTACACTGAGGAAGCCTGGAGGAAGGTGTTGGAAATACTGCTTAGACAGCACAGTCAAAGAGAGAAAGAGGCATTGCAAGTGAGTAGTAACAGAGTGTTGCCGTTATATATTAGAAGATAAAGTGTCTGAAGTCTTCTTCAATGCTTTGTTGTTTTTGAATGTGTCATGTCTTGATCTTATCTTTTGGAAGCCTGCATTATATGTTCTCTTAGGTCATCTTACTTGTATGTGCCTTTGCCCATACTATGTGCATGGATGTGTTTCAGGTGTTGTCCGTGAATGAGGAAGCCTCTCTAGAGGAGATCTCTCGCAGCTACAGGGAGCTGGTGAAGGTGTGGCACCCAGACCACAATCCAAGCCAGATGGCAGAGTCACAGCAGATGTTTATAAAGATCCAAGAGGCCTATGAGATTCTGCTCCAAAGACATAAGCCTCGTCATAATAAATGATTTCACCCCAACTCTTGACAATCCTGAAAGCACATGCCAATGTTGTGGCACTGAGACAGCTGGTCTTCCTTTCAGAGGATCAACAGGGTCAGCCCTGTTTCATGAAATTTGGTTTTCCCAAACTGGATTTGTGTATAATATTGCTGTATTAGTACATTGCTCTATTATTACATATTACCACCATGCTAAAAAGTCAAAAAACAAAATACAAAAACGTACTTAAATGCATTGTTTGCTGCCATCTTGTGGTAAGTTAGAGAACACCATAGGCATTTAGTGGAGAGTACCATGATGTTTAATGATTTAATGATGACTAAACTACTGCGTCGTATTGTACACTACCAAAGCATACAATCATATACTTGACTGCCCCTCATTAATATCGAGTGTAGTTAATGGCCTCTTTTTTTTTTTTCTAGCATATTTTAGCCAGGTAAGAGATCCATTTAGACTGCAACTGGAGACTGGAACAGCACATTCAATGCAACACTGATATATCCATGCACCTGCAGATTATAGACATTGATTTGGGAGAATGTGAGCAAGACTGATTCACACATTTAGCACCCACATCACACAGTTGCACATGTATTCAGTTAATTAAAAGTTATGCAAATAATTATTTGTTGGCGCTTGCATATTTAGGTTGTCTCAATCACAACTCCCATTATGCATCGATGTTTTCGACTATCACTTTGGGTCAGACTGCTCTTGCACGGTTATTCGGCCAGCATGGGCCCGGAAGTTGTTTGGGATTCCCAGGTAAAGAAGATCCCGGAGATGCCGCCGTCGCTAGAGAAAACAAACACGTCTCATCTGCTATAACTACGACAGCATAGTCGGTCGCCAGGTAAGGAGAATAACGAAATAATTGTCTATAGCCTACAGTGTGTTGTGAACATTTTTTTAGATGTCTGTGTTTCAGACTAGTTAGCTCGGTGGACTGCATTTGTCGAGTGGTGGGTGCCATAGCAACGGCTCATTAGAAACCTTATTTAGCTACTGTAGTTTAACGTGCTCATTTTTGGATGACAGTTCTATTATATATTTGAAAAGTGCCAATTAAATGTAAATCAGAATTTCCAGACTTTTGACGCTTTTTTTCAATCGCAAAATGAATGGCTCGCGCTGACCTAACCTGTCACACGTCTCATCAACAGCTTGTAATAATATCAGTGTTCTATAATGGTCATAATAACCAGTGAGAGTGAAATATGCACGAGACCAATTCGGAATGTCTACCTGTCAGCATTAACATGTCACATAAATGAAGATAATCGGTATTGTCCTCAATTCAGCACAAGTACAATAGTTGTCATAAGTCGGCCATTTCAGTTTAGACCAAAAACAATATTGCTGCAAATGGCAAGCATAGACCAGCAATGTAGATGTGTTTCCCCCATCATCAACGTGCCTGTTGCTCTTTTGCGCCCAAGAAATGTTCACCAGTTCCATCTGTTGACTCCGCCCCTGACTGATGTGCTCCAATGTCTCGCTCTTACTGTTTAGCTCATTCCGTCCATTTAAACCTAAATAATGTATTATTACTAGACATGGATGCATTAACATTGATTGCTATTACCTTGCGGGCTGTTTATCGTGTCTACAAGACCTATGTATATTATTATTATTTTTTTTACATAAAACATCACATCATCAGGGTTGGGGTCGATTAGATTTAAATTCAGTCAAATTATATGAATTTACATTTCAGAAATGAAAAAAACGTGATAAAAGCCTCTAATTTTCTGTTTATTGAGAAATCATTGACAAAAACCAAATGAAAAATAATTTCATTAATTACAATAATACAATTTAATTACAATGTACTTCCTGAATTGATTTAATTGAAATTCAACTTACATTTACATTTTTGGCATTTAGCTGACACCTTTATCCAAAGCAACTTACAACAAAGCAACTAACCCCAACCCTGATTTCCATGCTTATTTGGTCACTCACACTTAGTTTCCTGGATATATAAAGGGGGAGGAGGGAGTTTATAATGGGGGAGGAGGAAGTTTATAAAGGGAGAGGAGGGAGTTTGTATCAACTCTTCATGTGTGCATTTGTTGGCAACAGGGGAACAGAGAAACTTCAGAGAGAAAAGTGCCAGTGAATAGTCTTACCAAGAGTTATGTACTATTAGGAAGATAACAGAGAGAAAACAGAAACAAGGCTTATCACAGGTCTCAGGGCTCCGGAAAAATATTTGTTCCAAAAAGTCTAGCTGCTGCGTAGGACATATTTGACATGGTGAGCATCATACAGTTGCATCCAAAGTGGCACCAATTTAGATGGCAACAAGTGGGTATTCACTGTTTATGTTAGACCAGATAGAAGATTATTAGTATGATCGAAGAGAGAAGGGCCATATTCAAGTTCTGTCTTTTACCCTTACTTTTCCACAGTCATCTGGTGAGAGAATGAATGCTGATGACTGCAATGGACGTTCACAGATGTCAGGTAATGAACAAACATCAATAATTAAAAAAAAAATGTTTGCACTTATTGCAAAAAATAATTTGTTAGAAGGAACAAAAGTGCGACAGTACATTGAGTTAAAGCATGTGTGTTTACAGGCAGTGGAGGAGAGTCGGCGACAGAGCGGGATTTTGATGTAGGATTGAAGGGCCCGACAGTGTGCACTCCAAACAGTCAGCAGTCCTCCCCCAAGCAGCCCCTCAGTGGTCAGTGATCTCTCTATAACCTATGGATTGGATTCTATAATCACACACAGAACAGGCTGAAAACTATGTAGAGATCTGGTAGGAATATTACTTGAGCAATTCTCTCCATATTGTGTTATACAGATGAAGTGTTTACCTTGTCCCTTCCCCTGCCTCTATTTTCCCCAGCAAACTCCATCAAGGTAGAACTATACAGCGACGACGAGTCAGCAGGTGCTCCACAGCGGGAGAGGAGAGGGGGAGAGAGGGATGACAGATGGAAGGATGACAGAGGGGCCATAGAAGAGGGCAGTGCAGACCAGGGCTCCTCCCTTCGGGGAGGAACAGGAAGTGGTTACAGTGAGCTGGCCAGTCCTAAGCCTGTATCTCCTGGTCCCATCCGGCTGCCCAATGGGAAGCTGAAATGTGACACATGTGGAATGATCTGCATTGGGCCCAATGTTCTGATGGTGCACAAGCGCAGCCACACAGGTAAGGTCATAAATGTTCCCAGCATTCTTAAACCTCAGGCCTTTCACTTTGCTTTACATTCCACTGATTGACGATTGATTATGACTGATTCACTCTAAGACGATAGGAGTAATTATATCATTAAAGAGTGCATACACTGACGGACAATTTGTTGTCAGGTGAGAGGCCATTTAAGTGTAACCAGTGTGGAGCTTCCTTCACTCAAAAGGGGAACCTGTTGCGCCACATTAAGCTGCACTCGGGAGAAAAGCCCTTCAAATGTCCATTCTGCAACTATGCCTGCCGCCGGAGGGATGCCCTCTCTGGACACCTCCGCACACATGCTGGTAAGATACTATGGTCTCTAGATGAGCTTAGGAGGATACAACACTTTTATTATGTATTTACATGGCAGCACATTCATCAATAAATCTGACAAAAAGACTTACATAGACACAAATTAATGCAATACATTATACAGTAGACACTCAATGCCGTACTCATACTGTGCATATAGGGATGGGAATCGACAACTGGTTCCAGTTGAGAACCGGTAACAAATTGGACAGTATTCACGCGCTCAGGCTATGCCACAACACCTGGTATCCATTTGAGAAAGCATTTTATCTATTTAAAATGTGACAAAGTCAAATTAAATGCAACGTTGTGGATTCTAAATGGTAGACGACCTGACCATCGCTGCCACTGACGCGCCCATAGATACTTTGAGCTCCGTGCCAGATAGTGCTACCAATGTGTTAACATTTCTTTGTCTCAAGTGAGGTCAAGGAATCGTGCATATATGTTATTCATATCTTGCAGTAAGTTCTATAGTATCTCACTTGAAGTTGTATGTAAATGTTTCATTGATTTATTATATGGTAATTTGGTAATTATATTATGAAGTTACTCTTACAATTAATGAGACAACTGAAAATATATTTTAAAATGCATAGTTTAATATTATCAGTATGTATAGCATAATGATACTGCTGGCTGCACTGTAGCCTCTTTCCTAAATAGGACAGACATCAGTCTTCACATGATCTTGTTTTAGCCACACCTTCTTATTTTATGTGCCAGTTACATTTTATATTTGGTTCAAGCTTATTCCCTTTTGAAAAGGTGTATTGTAATTTATTCAAATGTTACTAGACATACATGCCTATTTTTATAAAGAAGATATTGTTCATTTATTTTTATTTAAAAAAAAAATCTCAGTCAGTTTTAGATTTATTTTCCAAGTTATATCATTTTAAGAAAAGAAGCATTGTAATTAATTTTAACATGTTCAAATGTTAGGCAGACATTCTACACTGTATTATTCAGAATCAAGAGATAATAAAAACAGCTGCATTGATGCTGAAAACCTGTGTAGGCCAACTTTCTTTCCACACAGAAAATGTATCTGGAATCGATAAGGAAATTGATAAAGAATCGGATGGACAAGCAGAATCAATAATGGCATCTGTATCAATAACATCTTATCAATTCTCATCCCTATGTGCATACATACATGAATGAATGAATGAATGAATGGACTTTATGATTCATTTATATTACATATACTCATACATACTCAAATGGGGAAAATAGCCATAACAGATGTAGTGTAGTGTTAGTATAGTTCTCTAATAATAATCTTATAGCAACACAGCTCATTATTCAATGGTTTATCTTATTACTACGTTGGTTATCAGTTTCAAGCAAAATGCAAGCAAATGCATGACACAAGTACCTGCAACTCAGTTATGTGACAGAGGAAATATATATTTTCTTGAGAGGATTGTACCACATATGACATTTAAAATATTTTGAAAACAGGAAATCCTGTTTGTGTTTTCAATTGATGAAGACATGTTTCTCATTCAACAGGTGTTGATATAGACAGGCCTTGGTGGGTCTCTGCTGCTCGGAATAAAGCCGTTTCGAAGAAAAGGCATTTGCAAACTTCGGATTCCGGCGAATTTACGTCAATCTCTTAGACGGTTTAGTTACTTTGCGGTGATGTGTTGGGGGTTGTCTAACGTCATAGGCGTGTTACTGAGAATGATTTCCGGAATTGATGGAAAAGGGGGAAATACACCATGTAACGTCAATGCCCAGGTTGCTATGTGTGTTAATGTGCAAATGTGTACTATACTGTATGTATTTTCTGATTTCACAGTGAAAAACCCCATGAAGGACATAATGTTTGGACTGTAGACCAGCATATCAGTAGTAGTGTCATGTTTCATATACCGCTCTTTACCAGTGCACTGACCAACTGACGGTTCTGTTTGTATGTTGCAGCCTCCTCCCTGACAGTGGGCAAACCTTTTAAGTGCAGTTATTGTGGCCGCAGCTACAAGCAGCAGAGCACCCTGGAGGAGCACTACGAGCGCTGCCACAGCTACCTACAGAGTCTGGACCATCAGCCAGCACTCAGCACCCAGACTGCACAGGGTAACATGCACGCCCGCACGCACAGTGTCATGTTAAGTGCACAGGGTAACACACTATACACATCATCATACACACACATGATATTATATGACACGATATATTGACAGTACCGTGGCCTTGCAGTTAGAGTGTCCGCCCTGAGATTGGGAGGTCATGAGTTCGATCTCCGGCCGAGTCATACCAAAGACTATAAAAATGGTACCCGATGCCTCCCTGCTTGGCACTCACCATTAAGGGTTGGATTGCGGGTAAGACCCTGCGACATACCAGCGTCATGTCCAGGGGTTGTACTTGTACATCTAGCCGCCTCACGCTACGGAAACAGGATAGGCTCCTGCCGCCTAAGGGCCATTAGGCTCGAGAACCATCGGTTCTCAAGGCATACTTACTTACTTACAGTGGTACAGTATGCATACATTTGACCAGTGAGTGAGGACCATGTCCAGCATTTGTGTTGTGTTCTGTGTAGAGGAAGAGTCCCCGAGCTTGGAACTGATGACTGAGCCTATCCTCCAGCCCTCCACTGAGAAATTCACCATCATGGACAGGCTAGCCAACAGCATCACCAAACGCAAGAGGTCCACACCCCAGAAGTTTCTGGGTGAGTTTTTAAAAATATATTTTGTTTATGCTTTTATTGGCAAGAAGGAATGCATGCTACAGTAGATCAGCAAATATAACAAACATTCCTCTAACAACATTGTATTGCCATGCTGTCATATACATATAGTGCATTCCCCAAACTTTATAATTGTACAGTAATGGAGTTGAGTGATTTGTGTTAATAACATACAACTGGAACAAGGGACTGTTCTGTATTCCACTTGTGTAATAAATGGAATACAGCCACCACTCCATATACCCAGCTCCATATACCAGACCATGCAATTATGTTCAGAAGGATGTTAACAATACTATAGTTATTACTAGAGTGCACACAATTGCACATGCATAGGGGCAATGTAATATAAAGGTTTAAAGAATAACACCTTCACAATAACCAACAACCAGTAGTGTGGTCGAGGCCATACACGCAGTAAACCCACTTAATTTGGTAAGGATTCTCACACCCAGCTATCATTGTCCCCTATAATTAGATCAGGGAGGTCACTATGAATCAGTCTCTGTCCGTTTGTATGTCACACACTTTATTTACGACACCACTAAGACGAATTTGATTAAACTTTGGTGAATAATACGTCTTGCCATACAGTCGCGTGGCATTCACACCTATTGGCCCAATTTGGACGAAATTGCTATAGAGATTGTTTAGGAGTTTCGAGGTGGCGCCGACCATCTTGTGATGGTGCGGCAAAAGTGATAGGTTGTTATCATTAAAAACGCACCTCATCTTTTTGACTGTTTTCAAATAATACTGTCAAATGCTTGGAAAAGAATCAAGTCAGGACTACAACCCCCGGTAATTTTCCAGCCTACCTTTCAAATAAACGGAAAGCTGTAAGAAGATAATTGATCAAATAACCTAAGCGCTACAGGTTCCAGTAACTTTAGGATTACCTGGTGGCCTGCGGTGGTCCAGTGGTCTAGCACCGCGGTCTATAGGGCACGTAGTATATGCCCATGTCAGCATGGGTTCGAATCCGGCCCATGCCCTGCTGACATGTCCTCTCTCCCTTCTTCTCCTTACTTTCCTATCTTGTCTTCACTGTATTTGTCCAATAAAATGAAAAAAAACAACTTGTGTTTAAAAAAAATACTTTTTAATTCACGCAAGGAGGGCCGCTACATAAATGCGTGACAATAAGTTTATCATTGACACCCATAACAAATCTTGCATGATACCAATTAAAGTGAGCAATGATTGAAATTGTTGCAGACCAATACATTAACAATACGCTTGTAATTTTAATTAATTAATTTTGCCATTTAGCAGACGCTTTTAATCCAAAGCGATTTACAATTACGAATTACAGGGACATTCCCCCTGGAGTAACTGAGGGCTAAGTGCCTTACTCAAGTAACCACACTAGTAGTGGTGTGGTTTCAGGCGGGATTTGAACTCACAACCTTCCGATCACAAGTCCAACTCACTATCCACTATACCACCACTACCCACCCTGATGTTCACAAGTTCACAGCCCCTTCCAAATGGGTTAGAGCTTCAAATGTTTGGCATAATAATATCAATGTCATATGGTTTGATGGAAATGTCAATCTTATTTTTGACTGACCAAATTAAATTATAATTAGGGGGCAGGCAACTTACTGTAACACATGCATTGTTATGTGTAGCTTACATAGCCATATAGAGGCCTATGGATAAACCTGATATATTATATACTATTAGCAAGCTAAGTTAAAAGGTATTAGAAGTATCATACCATAGCTGCATTGAACTACAACGCATTTGTTGTAAAACATCTTGGGGTAGTCTAAGTAAAATTTATTAATCCAAAGAAACCATATACATTTTATTTTTGTTCAACTTCTAGATATTACAATTATGTACATGAATGTGATGTACAGTACACAAAACAACATGTGTCTAAAGATATGCATTTCAGTACTTCTCTGAGATTTGCTTTTATTCTACAGCTTTGCACACATTTCCTATATATCCTGAACCTCATGATGGACTGACAACCCTAATGCACCTTTCTCTGTACAGGGGAAAAGCACATGCGGCTCCACATGCCTGATGCACCTCATGAACTCTCCTCCGGCTCTGAGAAGGAAGGAGACCTATACAGCTCTCACCCAGGTGGTGATCCTACAGGGTTAGTGAGGATGGGGGGCAGGTATCTCCAGGGGTCCTCAGCTGGAGGTGGAGACCCTGAGCCCCCCAGGCCTCCCCAGCCTCAGTGCATCCTGCCTAAGCACACCCCAGTCATCAGCTCTGTTTACTTCCACATGGCTCCTCTGGGCCCCCGGACCAACTGTGGAGGTGGGGTGGCGGCCATGTCTGTTGGGTTAACTGGGCGGGAGGCAGGTGAGGGCCATGAGGATGTCCCCTCAGGCCACAGCCACACCGCCTCCCCCAGCAACGGCTGCCACCACGACTCCACAGACACAGAGAGCACAGTAGAGGAGCAGAGCACTGGGGCTGCAGCCCCGAACAGCAACTCCAACCACCACCACCCAGCCTCTGCACTGCCCCGCGGCTGCCCCAGGTCCGGCCACACCAAAGACAGAGAGACAGAGTGGGAGAAGGCTTGCCCTGTGCTCCTCACTCCTGCCACCGTGAAGGGGAGCCACAGCAGTTCACCTCACTCGAGGGAGGCTGTGCAGGTTGTGGATGGGCAGGGGCACGCTGTGCGCTCATATCGCTGTGGGCACTGTGGCATCTTCTTCCTAGACCACGTCATGTTCACCATCCACATGGGCTGCCATGGCTTCCGCCGGCCCTTTGAGTGCAACATCTGTGGCCACCTCAGCCAGGACCACTATGAGTTCTCCTCCCACATGACCCGAGGGGAGCACAAGGTGGGCTGAGGATGTGGGTGAAAGTATTGGGATTGTGGGGGGGACGGGGGCTTGACTGCTGCTTTAAAATGACGTTGTCTGCTTTAAGATGACATGGGCTTAGGCTTGTTCTGCACCAGATCATTTGTAGGTATTATGCTTTGATATTTAATGTTAGTGGTTTTACTGTTGAAGGCTTACTGGATTAGGTAAGGAACACTGGGTATGTTTTTATTCCATCATTTTAAAGTGTTGTACAAATACTATAATATGATACAATGATTGAATATGATCCTATGACTGCACTCAATCAATTCATTTAGCAAAACTTGTTTTGCGTCAGAAGTGCCTTCCTTACAACCGTACAAATACCAGGTTTTCCCCTCAGTTTGCGGCTAGAGGAAAGCCCCACTGGTTTTCCTCTAGCCACAAACTGAGGGGAAAACCTGGTGTTCACACGGTTGTTTCCTAGGGCAAGTCTAGACTGCAGGTCATGAAGTAAGATTTATAGTAAATCACTGTATTGTATGTATTTTGAGGAAGGGTTACATGAAGCAAGCTTAGCATGCACTAAAATAGTTTAGCACTTGTTGGATTGGGAGAGGGCTTTTGTATGCTTGTCATAGATTACGCACAGACACGCATTGCCTTAACTGTTACATAGCAGTAACCATGTATTATCTTTCTGAAGGAATGCATATTGTTTACAACATGGTTTTAATGTCGGCTCAGCCCTCAAGTGTTAGCAAGGGCGCTTAAGATTAATGTAAGGACTGTTATTACCTGATTGTGTGTGAAGGAGACAAATGTATTGTTTTCGGTGGGGTTCATTTATAGTGGATGGATGCAGATATACTGTAAGAAACGTAGTGTAGACTGGGCAAAATAGGAGGAGCCTAAAGATGCTGGTGCAGATCAGACCATGACCCATGTATAGAGATGGGGATTGACTGAAGTGGACCACAGCGCTACCTCAATGAAGGATTGCACTTTTAGATTCTCTGCTTAAATGTGAGTTTTTTTGCTGGAGCCCTGCGGGGTAACTGGTGGCTTTACAGTGCAAAATCGAAATGACTTCACCTTGAAGGATGTTCTTTTTTCTGATTGCTCTATTGCACTGATACTTTGTAAAATACTCTTAAAATGTTTGATGCTTTTAGGCTCTGCACACAAGACAAGTGTTTTCTAGGGTTTTCATAATTAAAGGGGAAGCGGCCATCAACAGAACTATTGTTCTGTACCTGTGCTCAGAAATTGGTGCTCCATTTTATGTGTGACTGACACGGTTAACATTGGACTAGACATGAGTCTTCTAATCTTGATCCTAGTTTACATGTCTAAAACAGAATTTTATATCTCACAAGTGTAGAACAAAATACTGTTTGCACTTGTGAGACAGAAACAAAAGCTCTTACTAAATAATTCCTTCAGTCCATCAAAGTCTATTTTTAAATAAGTTTAAGTGGAAAATAACTATGTTAAAGTGTGCGTGTCTAATAGCCTATGTAGAGGTCGTCAGCTATATCCCAAAATATTACCTCCTGCTAATTTAAAGAACCTGAAAACCTCTACATAATACTTTTTGAGTTGTGTGACAGAATGTGTGGTGTGACATTAGGAAAACAAACTTGAATGAGACCAAACTCAGTATTTGATGTGAAAGGTTAGTCATTGTTTTTGTGTCCTCTACATTCAGTCTCTTTAAAACAGTTAACAAAATATGTACTTGAAGCTGATTCTTTTAAAAGAATCTAGGCTAACTGTACACATGCACTTGGTTTGATAAAAAATATTGTACATAGGGTAATAAGATAATGTATGAATGAGCATAATGTCCTTGTCAGTTTCCTATTTTTTCTTCCATTTTAAAAGAATATATTTTTCATATGTGATAAATTAATTATATATGAACTGTGAAGCAGCACGAAAGAGGTGGCAGGGTTGTTGTCCCTTTCATACTTGGGCTTTCATTGAAGTTCAATGTTTTAAAATGTTTTGTGAGAACAATGTAACATGACAAAGAAAAACTCTGTACCTCAAATTTATAAAGATATGAAACTGCCTCATTCTTTGAAATAAGTATTGGTTTGAAATATATAAATTGCTTTAATTTTGTGCAACCCCACATTGTTGTTCAAATATGTTTTTAAATGTCCAATAAAGTAATGCTTGTTATAAGAACTGTGAATGGGATCTTCAAATCAAATCAAAGTTTATCTGTCATATGCACAGGATACAGGGTGGAAACGGTGCAATTAAATGCTTTCCTTAACATACAGTATAATTGTAAGGCATAGTTTATTGAATAAAATCTTAGGCATTTATAATAATAATAATAATAATAATAATAATAATAATAATAATAACTAGCCAGGAAATGCCCTCTACAACGCGTGCCTTTTCATGTGGATATCTTCCTAACCACTAGGATATTTGACTGCAACTCAATACACATAATTGCAATATCACCAGTGGCGTTGCGGAGGCTCCCGAGCTTGGGATTATTATTAAAAATAATAATAGATATATTTATTTATTTTGTATTATTTATTTATTTTTGATTTCCTAAGTCATAATGGGCTCCCCTTCTATGTTGCTAGGCAGACACCGGTCTTGTGTATCATTCTAATAGTCTAATTATTTTTTGCTCACCTGTGATAGGGCTAGCCGGCTGATCACTACTCTCATTGGCAGGCTGGGCAGCGTTCAAAACAAAGCGGGAAGCATTGCTAATTTAACGTTCAATACAGTTACGTTGCCGGTAAGAATGAAGCGCAAATATGCAAGCGGTGCTCAGAAAAACCGGATGAGAGGACAGGAGAGGTCAAACTACCAAAAATAACTTAATTGTTCCAGCAGGCAGCAAAGGTAGAATCTATTACTGCAGATGGATTGGCAGTAACCCCCCCCCCCCCCCCCCACCCCCACCCAGCCCTGGCACCAGTGGCGTTGGGGAGGACGCCAGCCCCGTTACAGCCGAGCCAGCTAGCTCCCCTGGACCCGGTCAGCTCCCAGTCCAGCAACAGTGGCGGCTGGCCGATAGAGGGCGCTGGGGCGCCGCCCCCACCTTCACTTCCTAGTTGCGATTTGTAAACGTTTTTTTTTTTTAATAAACATTGTTTATTCACAAAATGCGGCTGATATTCTGTCGGCGCCTATCAGCATTCATTAAAAATCCTCCAATACAATAAACATTTTATCTGTGTGTGTGTAAAATTCACTGTTAAAATACATAGGGAGAGGAGTCTTACACGTGAGCTGTAGCAGCGCTCCAATTGGCTGTCTCCTATTTCTCGGCCAGGGACGACGAGGACGCGGTGAAGGCCTTGGAGAGGTATGCAGGAACCAGCTAGCTAGCTAACTAGCTAACTAACTGACTAGCTAGGTAGCTAACTAACTGACTAACTGACTGACTGACTGACTAGCTAGGTAGCTAACTAACCAACTAACTGACTGACTGACTGACTAGCTAGGTAACTAACGAACTAACTAGCTAGGTAGCTAACTAACTAACTGACTGACTAGCTAGGTAGCTAACTAACTGACTGACTGACTGACTAGCTCGGTAGCTAACTAACTAACTGACTAACTAACTAACTAACTGACTGACTGACTAGCTAGGTAGCTAACTAACTGACTGACTGACTGACTAGCTCGTTAGCTAACTAACTAACTGACTAACTAACTGACTAACTAACTAACTGACTGACTGACTAGCTAGGTAGCTAACTAACTAACTACCTACCTAACTAACTAACTGACTGACTAGCTAGGTAGCTAACTAGCTAACTAACTGACTAACTAACTAGGTAGCTAACTAACTCACTGATATAGTGATATATAAGATGTAGTGATATATAAGATGTAGTGATATATAAGATGTAGTGATATATAAGATGTAGTGATATATAGATATAGTGATATATAAGATATAGTGATATATAAGATGTAGTGATATATAAGATATAGTGATATATAAGATGTAGTGATATATAAGATGTAGTGATATATAGATATAGTGATATATAAGATGTAGTGATATATAGATATAGTGATATATAAGATGTAGTGATATATAAGATGTAGTGATATATAAGATATAGTGATATATAAGATGTAGTGATATATAAGATATAGTGATATATAAGATGTAGTGATATATAAGATATAGTGATATATAAGATGTAGTGATATATAGATATAGTGATATATAAGATGTAGTGATATATAGATATAGTGATATATAAGATATAGTGATATATAAGATGTAGTGATATATAATATATAGTGATATATAAGATATAGAGATATATAAGATGTAGTGATATATAAGATATAGTGATATATAGATGTAGTGATATATAAGATGTAGTGATATATAAGATGTAGTGATATATAAGATGTAGTGATATATAAGATATAGTGATATATAGATGTAGTGATATATAAGATGTAGTGATATATAAGATGTAGTGATATATAAGATATAGTGATATATAAGATATAGTGATATATAGATGTAGTGATATATAAGATATAGTGATATATAGATGTAGTGATATATAAGATGTAGTGATATATAAGATGTAGTGATATATAAGATGTAGTGATATATAAGATATAGTGATATATAGATGTAGTGATATATAAGATGTAGTGATATATAAGATATAGTGATATATAAGATATAGTGATATATAGATGTAGTGATATATAAGATGTAGTGATATATAAGATGTAGTGATATATAGATGTAGTGATATATAAGATGTAGTGATATATGCTCAGAGGTGATGAGATGAGCTAGTCTTCTGCACACATGCCAGCTAAAGAGCTAACTGGAGGCACTTTATTATTTTACTTAAAGTAGATATACAATCTTTCTTATTCTGCTAGAATTGGGCTTCATTGGTAATACCATAATGGCATATTTACAGTACATGGACAGTGGATTGAAGCATTTGAAATGTCTGTTTTGTATAGTATAGTTGGACATATTTTTTTTTTCCAGGTGAGAGAGTAATGTCAAAATGACATTATCTGACTGCATTGCCCACAGCAATCCAAAATTCAATTATAATTATGTTATAAATTGATATGGATCAATTTATACCTCTTATTAGATTATAAATACTCTGGTTGTTATGTTTGCCTTTTGGTTGACAGCAAAAGGGAGAGAGGAGGATAGAGAGGGAGAGAAGGAGAGAGAGCAGGATGGTGTCGGCACACCAGAGAGAGAGAGCAAGAACCAGGTGAGAAAGTGGACAGGTAGTCAAGACCACATAAGTAAGTAGGTTCTCGAGCCTAATGGCCCATAGGGAAGGAGCCTATCTCCTGTTTCCGTAGCGTGAGGCGGCTTAATGTACAAGTTAGTACACCCCCTGGACATGACGCTGGTATGTCGCAGGGTCTTACCCCCTGGGGGGGGGGGAGGTGGTCCATGCCACGGTCCATGCCACCCCCCCAAGGCAGCAAACCTAGGGGAAACACTGTTATTCTCATGCTAAAATCGACTGTAAATCCAGATTTTAAAGTTGATATTCTTCCCCGTGGAGCATGCCCCCATAACCTGTGCCCCACCCAAAAATGTTAGCACCAGCCGCCACTGCCAGCAGACATCAAACAGACAGCCTAGGTAGAAATATAGATTATTAGATTATAATGAATGATTATTCGCCATAATATAACCAGTAGACTACGTGTAGGCTACAGGTTGGAATTGTCGTTTGTTCTTACAGTGGCTAGCTTAATCAGTTCTAATCAGTTTTTCAGGACAGCAAGAAGTCAGCTGCGCCCCTCCGAGGCCGGTTTTACAAGACACAAGTTACAAGATACAAGTTCCGACATAGCCCAACCTGCGCATAATTTAAACCTTGTAGCCTACTCAATGATGCATGCCATAGGCCTACCTGAGATAAAAGACTTCTACGACACTGTTGAAAGGCTATATACTGTATATTCTTTAGTGGAAGCATCAAACGATGGAAGCTTTGGAAGAGATGGAAACACACCTCTCAGTGCCCAAGGCTGGCCGGCCTACAATGAAGAGACTATGCCCGACACCGCGATGGGCATCAAGACAAGATGCCGTCCAATCATGCGGTTCCGTTATGCTGACATTATGCAAGCGATGAGTAAAATAGCCTTGCTCTCCAAAAAAAACGTTTTTTAGTTTGTTTTAATGATTGCAATACAAGTGCAGAGAGATCTTTCTCAAAACTAAAATTCATAAAAACATATTTGAGGAGCACAATGTCGCAGTCTGTCTGGATGATCAATCCTGAGAGCCGACACGCGTATGCATATTTTCCAATACAGGTCAACGCTGACATCTAGTGGACATGGACATTGAGGCATTCATTCACATGAATACAGCGATAGAAAGAGAGAGAGAGAGAGATAATTGGCATAGCTCAAATGTATGGTATTTTATATAATATATGGAACAAATTAAGATACCACTGCAAAATTATCAGTTTCTCTGGTTTTACTATTTATAGGTAGGCCTATGTGTTTGAGTAAAATTAACATTTTTGTTTTATTCAATAACTACTGACAACATTTATCCCAAATTACAAATAAAGATATTGTTATTTAGAGCACTTATTTGCAGAAAGTGACAACTGGTCAAAATAACAAAAAAGATGAAGTGTTTTCATACCTCAAATAATGCAAATAATTATGCACTATGTTTTAACTTAGGACGTGTTCAGAAATCAATATTTGGTGGAATAACCCAGATTTTCAATCACAGATTTCATGCGTCTTGGCATGCTCTCCACCAGTCTTTCACATTGCTGTTAAGTGACTTTATGCCACTCCTGGTGCAAAAATTAAAGCAGCTCAGCCATCTTCCTCTTGATTACATTCCAGAAGTTTTGAATGGGGATGGAGATTGGGCTGGTCATGACAGGGTCTTGATCTGGTGGTCCTCCATCCACACATTGTCAGAGCAGAAGGAAGCACGTTTTCTTCCAGGACAACCTTGTTTGATTCATGCATCCTCCACAAAGACAAATCTGCCAGCTTTGCTGAAGCACCCCAAGACCATTTCTGATCCTCCACCAAATTTCACAGCGGATGCGAGACACTGTGGTTGTAGGCCTCTCCAGGGCCCGGATTCACAAAAGTGTTCTTAAGATATTTCTTAAGACAATTCTTAAGAAAAAATATAAGATGTTCCTAAGAATGTTCTTAAACACTATTACCATTTTTTTTATTAAGAATTGTCCTATGTCTTAAGAACTTCTTAGTTTTCTCACTTAAGAAGTTCTTAGATTTTGAACTTATCTTAACCTCCCTAGCTGCTACCCAAAGAACTTCCATCTAAAATGTGAATATAAAATAAATAATAGTAAGGACATTGTTTGTTACTTGGCCTACTTAAATAACATGTTCATAATGATTAATTAAGTAGTATACATCAAATACAACAACTGCCTCCTTGATTTACTTTCTGAGTACATTGTGGTGTAATCTAGGAATCGGCCTACATGTGACACAGGCTGAAAGGCCCATTTCAGTTATATCTCAAACATGCTTTATGTGATAGGCTACATTCACACAAAAGTACTCTGACCAACTTGAATTAACAAAATGTGTTAACACATTGTCTAGGGCTAAACTAAATATTAATAAAATCAAATAAACTCAAACTCACTTTGTCCTTGGGTGGGCTCACAACATGCCCTCCCGGCTGGTGTTTTTTGTTATCACTGTGTAGGCGCCGTGGCTTAGTTTGTTAAAGCGCCTGTCTAGTAAACAGGAGATCCTGAGTTCGAATCTCAGCGCAGCCTTTTGTGGGGGTAGTGGTAGGACCGGTGATCGGAAGGTCGTGAGTTCAACTCACACCTGGGAAACCACCACTTGGGTTCCCTTGAGTAAGGCACTTAGCCCTAAGTTACTCCAGGGAGAATGTCCCTTAAATTGTAATTCGCTTTGAATAAAAGTGTCTGTTAAATGTAAAATGTCTTCCGCATTTGAACCCAACCCCCCCCAAAAAGGGGTCCAACAAATATATCCGTACAAGTCTCTGTGGCGCAATTGGTTAGCGCGTTCGGCTGTTAACCTGAAGGTTGGTGGTTCAAGCCCACCCAGGGACGAATGCTTTTTAAGTTGAACTCAAGCAGCTGGTGGTGGACTTCAGGAAGAATAGTCGGGAACAGGACCCCATTACCATCAATGGGTCTGCCGTAGAGAAGGGAAGCAGCTTCAAGTTCCTAGGTGTTGTCACCTGGGACGTGCACATCAAACAGGTGGTGAAAAAGGCACAGCAGCACCTCAGGTGACTTAAGAAGTTTGGCGTGGGGACAAAGATCCCTTACAGAGGCAAGATCCCAGTCACCCCAACCAGTCTGTTTGAACCGATGCCGTCCAAACGGTGTAGCCTCTTCTGGAGCATCAAGGCCAAAACTCTGCCTGTTCTCTAACAAAATCACTTTGTCCTTGGGTGGGCTCACAACATGCCCTCCCGGCTGGTGTTTCTTGTTATCACTCTGTAGGCGCCGTGGCTTAGTTGGTTAAAGCGCCTGTCTAGTAAACAGGAGATCCTGAGTTCGAATCTCAGCGGAGCCTTTTGTGGGGGTAGTGGTAGGACCGGTGATCGGAAGGTCCTGAGTTCAACTCACACCTGGGAAACCACCACTTGGGTTCCCTTGAGTAAGGCACTTAGCCCTAAGTTACTCCAGGGAGAATGTCCCTTAAATTGTAATTCGCTTTGAATAAAAGTGTCTGTTAAATGTAAAATGTCTTCCGCATTTGAACCCAACCCCCCCCAAAAAAGGGTCCAACAAATATACCCGTACAAGTCTCTGTGGCGCAATTGGTTAGCGCGTTCGGCTGTTAACCGGAAGGTTGGTGGTTCAAGCCCACCCAGGGACGAATGCTTTTTAAGTTGAACTCAAGCAGCTGGTGGTGGACTTCAGGAAGAATAGTCGGGAACAGGACCCCATTACCATCAATGGGTCTGCCGTAGAGAAGGGAAGCAGCTTCAAGTTCCTAGGTGTTGTCACCTGGGACGTGCACATCAAACAGGTGGTGAAAAAGGCACAGCAGCACCTCAGGTGACTTAAGAAGTTTGGCGTGGGGACAAAGATCCCTTACAGAGGCAAGATCCCAGTCACCTCAACCAGTCTGTTTGAACCGATGCCGTCCAAACGGTGTATCCTCTTCTGGAGCATCCAGGCCAAAACTCTGCCTGTTCTCTAACAAAATCACTTTGTCCTTGGGTGGGCTCACAACATGCCCTCCCGGCTGGTGTTTTTTGTTATCACTGTGTAGGCGCCGTGGCTTAGTTGGTTAAAGCGCCTGTCTAGTAAACAGGAGATCCTGAGTTCGAATCTCAGCGGAGCCTTTTGTGGGGGTAGTGGTAGGACCGGTGATCGGAAGGTCCTGAGTTCAACTCACACCTGGGAAACCACCACTTGGGTTCCCTTGAGTAAGGCACTTAGCCCTAAGTTACTCCAGGGAGAATGTCCCTTAAATTGTAATTCGCTTTGAATAAAAGTGTCTGTTAAATGTAATATGTCTTCCGCATTTGAACCCAACCCCCCACAAAAAAGGGTCCAACAAATATACCCGTACAAGTCTCTGTGGCGCAATTGGTTAGCGCGTTCGGCTGTTAACCGGAAGGTTGGTGGTTCAAGCCCACCCAGGGACGAATGCTTTTTAAGTTGAACTCAAGCAGCTGGTGGTGGACTTCAGGAAGAATAGTCGGGAACAGGACCCCATTACCATCAATGGGTCTGCCGTAGAGAAGGGAAGCAGCTTCAAGTTCCTAGGTGTTGTCACCTGGGACGTGCACATCAAACAGGTGGTGAAAAAGGCACAGCAGCACCTCAGGTGACTTAAGAAGTTTGGCGTGGGGACAAAGATCCCTTACAGAGGCAAGATCCCAGTCACCCCAACCAGTCGGTTTGAACCGATGCCGTCCAAACGGTGTAGCCTCTTCTGGAGCATCCAGGCCAAAACTCTGCCTGTTCTCTAACAAAATCACTTTGTCCTTGGGTGGGCTCACAACATGCCCTCCCGGCTGGTGTTTTTTGTTATCACTGTGTAGGCGCCGTGGCTTAGTTGGTTAAAGCGCCTGTCTAGTAAACAGGAGATCCTGAGTTCGAATCTCAGCGGAGCCTTTTGTGGGGGTAGTGGTAGGACCGGTGATCGGAAGGTCCTGAGTTCAACTCACACCTGGGAAACCACCACTTGGGTTATCTTGAGTAAGGCACTTAGCCCTAAGTTACTCCAGGGAGAATGTCCCTTAAATTGTAATTCGCTTTGAATAAAAGTGTCTGTTAAATGTAAAATGTCTTCCGCATTTGAACCCAACCCCCCCCAAAAAAGGGTCCAACAAATATACCCGTACAAGTCTCTGTGGCGCAATTGGTTAGCGCGTTCGGCTGTTAACCGGAAGGTTGGTGGTTCAAGCCCACCCAGGGACGAATGCTTTTTAAGTTGAACTCAAGCAGCTGGTGGTGGACTTCAGGAAGAATAGTCGGGAACAGGACCCCATTACCATCAATGGGTCTGCCGTAGAGAAGGGAAGCAGCTTCAAGTTCCTAGGTGTTGTCACCTGGGACATGCACATCAAACAGGTGGTGAAAAAGGCACAGCAGCACCTCAGGTGACTTAAGAAGTTTGGCGTGGGGACAAAGATCCCTTACAGAGGCAAGATCCCAGTCACCCCAACCAGTCTGTTTGAACCGATGCCGTCCAAACGGTGTATCCTCTTCTAGAGCATCCAGGCCAAAACTCTGCCTGTTCTCTAACAAAATCACTTTGTCCTTGGGTGGGCTCACAACATGCCCTCCCGGCTGGTGTTTTTTGTTATCACTCTGTAGGCGCCGTGGCTTAGTTGGTTAAAGCGCCTGTCTAGTAAACAGGAGATCCTGAGTTCGAATCTCAGCGGAGCCTTTTGTGGGGGTAGTGGTAGGACCGGTGATCGGAAGGTCCTGAGTTCAACTCACACCTGGGAAACCACCACTTGGGTTCCCTTGAGTAAGGCACTTAGCCCTAAGTTACTCCAGGGAGAATGTCCCTTAAATTGTAATTCGCTTTGAATAAAAGTGTCTGTTAAATGTAATATGTCTTCCGCATTTGAACCCAACCCCCCACAAAAAAGGGTCCAACAAATATACCCGTACAAGTCTCTGTGGCGCAATTGGTTAGCGCGTTCGGCTGTTAACCGGAAGGTTGGTGGTTCAAGCCCACCCAGGGACGAATGCTTTTTAAGTTGAACTCAAGCAGCTGGTGGTGGACTTCAGGAAGAATAGTCGGGAACAGGACCCCATTACCATCAATGGGTCTGCCGTAGAGAAGGGAAGCAGCTTCAAGTTCCTAGGTGTTGTCACCTGGGACGTGCACATCAAACAGGTGGTGAAAAAGGCACAGCAGCACCTCAGGTGACTTAAGAAGTTTGGCGTGGGGACAAAGATCCCTTACAGAGGCAAGATCCCAGTCACCCCAACCAGTCGGTTTGAACCGATGCCGTCCAAACGGTGTAGCCTCTTCTGGAGCATCCAGGCCAAAACTCTGCCTGTTCTCTAACAAAATCACTTTGTCCTTGGGTGGGCTCACAACATGCCCTCCCGGCTGGTGTTTTTTGTTATCACTGTGTAGGCGCCGTGGCTTAGTTGGTTAAAGCGCCTGTCTAGTAAACAGTAGATCCTGAGTTCGAATCTCAGCGGAGCCTTTTGTGGGGGTAGTGGTAGGACCGGTGATCGGAAGGTCCTGAGTTCAACTCACACCTGGGAAACCACCACTTGGGTTCCCTTGAGTAAGGCACTTAGCCCTAAGTTACTCCAGGGAGAATGTCCCTTAAATTGTAATTCGCTTTGAATAAAAGTGTCTGTTAAATGTAAAATGTCTTCCGCATTTGAACCCAACCCCCCCAAAAAAAGGGTCCAACAAATATGCCCGTATAAGTCTCTGTGGCGCAATTGGTTAGCGCGTTCGGCTGTTAACCGGAAGGTTGGTGGTTCAAGCCCACCCAGGGACGAATGCTTTTTAAGTTGAACTCAAGCAGCTGGTGGTGGACTTCAGGAAGAATAGTCGAGAACAGGACCCCATTACCATCAATGGGTCTGCCGTAGAGAAGGGAAGCAGCTTCAAGTTCCTAGGTGTTGTCACCTGGGACGTGCACATCAAACAGGTGGTGAAAAAGGCACAGCAGCACCTCAGGTGACTTAAGAAGTTTGGCGTGGGGACAAAGATCCCTTACAGAGGCAAGATCCCAGTCACCCCAACCAGTCTGTTTGAACCGATGCCGTCCAAACGGTGTAGCCTCTTCTGGAGCATCAAGGCCAAAACTCTGCCTGTTCTCTAACAAAATCACTTTGTCCTTGGGTGGGCTCACAACATGCCCTCCCGGCTGGTGTTTTTGTTATCACTGTGTAGGCGCCGTGGCTTAGTTGGTTAAAGCGCCTGTCTAGTAAACAGGAGATCCTGAGTTTGAATCTCAGCGGAGCCTTTTGTGGGGGTAGTGGTAGGACCGGTGATCGGAAGGTCCTGAGTTCAACTCACACCTGGGAAACCACCACTTGGGTTCCCTTGAGTAAGGCACTTAGCCCTAAGTTACTCCAGGGAGAATGTCCCTTAAATTGTAATTCGCTTTGAATAAAAGTGTCTGTTAAATGTAAAATGTCTTCCGCATTTGAACCCAACCCCCCACAAAAAAGGGTCCAACAAATATAGCCGTACAAGTCTCTGTGGCGCAATTGGTTAGCGCGTTCGGCTGTTAACCGGAAGGTTGGTGGTTCAAGCCCACCCAGGGACGAATGCTTTTTAAGTTGAACTCAAGCAGCTGGTGGTGGACTTCAGGAAGAATAGTCGAGAACAGGACCCCATTACCATCAATGGGTCTGCCGTAGAGAAGGGAAGCAGCTTCAAGTTCCTAGGTGTTGTCACCTGGGACGTGCACATCAAACAGGTGGTGAAAAAGGCACAGCAGCACCTCAGGTGACTTAAGAAGTTTGGCGTGGGGACAAAGATCCCTTACAGAGGCAAGATCCCAGTCACCCCAACCAGTCTGTTTGAACCGATGCCGTCCAAACGGTGTAGCCTCTTCTGGAGCATCCAGGCCAAAACTCTGCCTGTTCTCTAACAAAATCACTTTGTCCTTGGGTGGGCTCACAACATGCCCTCCCGGCTGGTGTTTTTTGTTATCACTGTGTAGGCGCCGTGGCTTAGTTGGTTAAAGCGCCTGTCTAGTAAACAGGAGATCCTGAGTTCGAATCTCAGCGGAGCCTTTTGTGGGGGTAGTGGTAGGACCGGTGATCGGAAGGTCCTGAGTTCAACTCACACCTGGGAAACCACCACTTGGGTTCCCTTGAGTAAGGCACTTAGCCCTAAGTTACTCCAGGGAGAATGTCCCTTAAATTGTAATTCGCTTTGAATAAAAGTGTCTGTTAAATGTAATATGTCTTCCGCATTTGAACCCAACCCCCCACAAAAAAGGGTCCAACAAATATACCCGTACAAGTCTCTGTGGCGCAATTGGTTAGCGCGTTCGGCTGTTAACCGGAAGGTTGGTGGTTCAAGCCCACCCAGGGACGAATGCTTTTTAAGTTGAACTCAAGCAGCTGGTGGTGGACTTCAGGAAGAATAGTCGGGAACAGGACCCCATTACCATCAATGGGTCTGCCGTAGAGAAGGGAAGCAGCTTCAAGTTCCTAGGTGTTGTCACCTGGGACGTGCACATCAAACAGGTGGTGAAAAAGGCACAGCAGCACCTCAGGTGACTTAAGAAGTTTGGCGTGGGGACAAAGATCCCTTACAGAGGCAAGATCCCAGTCACCCCAACCAGTCGGTTTGAACCGATGCCGTCCAAACGGTGTAGCCTCTTCTGGAGCATCCAGGCCAAAACTCTGCCTGTTCTCTAACAAAATCACTTTGTCCTTGGGTGGGCTCACAACATGCCCTCCCGGCTGGTGTTTTTTGTTATCACTGTGTAGGCGCCGTGGCTTAGTTGGTTAAAGCGCCTGTCTAGTAAACAGGAGATCCTGAGTTTGAATCTCAGCGGAGCCTTTTGTGGGGGTAGTGGTAGGACCGGTGATCGGAAGGTCCTGAGTTCAACTCACACCTGGGAAACCACCACTTGGGTTCCCTTGAGTAAGGCACTTAGCCCTAAGTTACTCCAGGGAGAATGTCCCTTAAATTGTAATTCGCTTTGAATAAAAGTGTCTGTTAAATGTAATATGTCTTCCGCATTTGAACCCAACCCCCCACAAAAAAGGGTCCAACAAATATACCCGTACAAGTCTCTGTGGCGCAATTGGTTAGCGCGTTCGGCTGTTAACCGGAAGGTTGGTGGTTCAAGCCCACCCAGGGACGAATGCTTTTTAAGTTGAACTCAAGCAGCTGGTGGTGGACTTCAGGAAGAATAGTCGGGAACAGGACCCCATTACCATCAATGGGTCTGCCGTAGAGAAGGGAAGCAGCTTCAAGTTCCTAGGTGTTGTCACCTGGGACGTGCACATCAAACAGGTGGTGAAAAAGGCACAGCAGCACCTCAGGTGACTTAAGAAGTTTGGCGTGGGGACAAAGATCCCTTACAGAGGCAAGATCCCAGTCACCCCAACCAGTCGGTTTGAACCGATGCCGTCCAAACGGTGTAGCCTCTTCTGGAGCATCCAGGCCAAAACTCTGCCTGTTCTCTAACAAAATCACTTTGTCCTTGGGTGGGCTCACAACATGCCCTCCCGGCTGGTGTTTTTTGTTATCACTGTGTAGGCGCCGTGGCTTAGTTGGTTAAAGCGCCTGTCTAGTAAACAGTAGATCCTGAGTTCGAATCTCAGCGGAGCCTTTTGTGGGGGTAGTGGTAGGACCGGTGATCGGAAGGTCCTGAGTTCAACTCACACCTGGGAAACCACCACTTGGGTTCCCTTGAGTAAGGCACTTAGCCCTAAGTTACTCCAGGGAGAATGTCCCTTAAATTGTAATTCGCTTTGAATAAAAGTGTCTGTTAAATGTAAAATGTCTTCCGCATTTGAACCCAACCCCCCCAAAAAAAGGGTCCAACAAATATGCCCGTATAAGTCTCTGTGGCGCAATTGGTTAGCGCGTTCGGCTGTTAACCGGAAGGTTGGTGGTTCAAGCCCACCCAGGGACGAATGCTTTTTAAGTTGAACTCAAGCAGCTGGTGGTGGACTTCAGGAAGAATAGTCGGGAACAGGACCCCATTACCATCAATGGGTCTGCCGTAGAGAAGGGAAGCAGCTTCAAGTTCCTAGGTGTTGTCACCTGGGACGTGCACATCAAACAGGTGGTGAAAAAGGCACAGCAGCACCTCAGGTGACTTAAGAAGTTTGGCGTGGGGACAAAGATCCCTTACAGAGGCAAGATCCCAGTCACCCCAACCAGTCTGTTTGAACCGATGCCGTCCAAACGGTGTAGCCTCTTCTGGAGCATCAAGGCCAAAACTCTGCCTGTTCTCTAACAAAATCACTTTGTCCTTGGGTGGGCTCACAACATGCCCTCCCGGCTGGTGTTTTTGTTATCACTGTGTAGGCGCCGTGGCTTAGTTGGTTAAAGCGCCTGTCTAGTAAACAGGAGATCCTGAGTTCGAATCTCAGCGGAGCCTTTTGTGGGGGTAGTGGTAGGACCGGTGATCGGAAGGTCCTGAGTTCAACTCACACCTGGGAAACCACCACTTGGGTTCCCTTGAGTAAGGCACTTAGCCCTAAGTTACTCCAGGGAGAATGTCCCTTAAATTGTAATTCGCTTTGAATAAAAGTGTCTGTTAAATGTAATATGTCTTCCGCATTTGAACCCAACCCCCCACAAAAAAGGGTCCAACAAATATACCCGTACAAGTCTCTGTGGCGCAATTGGTTAGCGCGTTCGGCTGTTAACCGGAAGGTTGGTGGTTCAAGCCCACCCAGGGACGAATGCTTTTTAAGTTGAACTCAAGCAGCTGGTGGTGGACTTCAGGAAGAATAGTCGGGAACAGGACCCCATTACCATCAATGGGTCTGCCGTAGAGAAGGGAAGCAGCTTCAAGTTCCTAGGTGTTGTCACCTGGGACGTGCACATCAAACAGGTGGTGAAAAAGGCACAGCAGCACCTCAGGTGACTTAAGAAGTTTGGCGTGGGGACAAAGATCCCTTACAGAGGCAAGATCCCAGTCACCCCAACCAGTCGGTTTGAACCGATGCCGTCCAAACGGTGTAGCCTCTTCTGGAGCATCCAGGCCAAAACTCTGCCTGTTCTCTAACAAAATCACTTTGTCCTTGGGTGGGCTCACAACATGCCCTCCCGGCTGGTGTTTTTTGTTATCACTGTGTAGGCGCCGTGGCTTAGTTGGTTAAAGCGCCTGTCTAGTAAACAGGAGATCCTGAGTTCGAATCTCAGCAGAGCCTTTTGTGGGGGTAGTGGTAGGACCGGTGATCGGAAGGTCCTGAGTTCAACTCACACCTGGGAAACCACCACTTGGGTTCCCTTGAGTAAGGCACTTAGCCCTAAGTTACTCCAGGGAGAATGTCCCTTAAATTGTAATTCGCTTTGAATAAAAGTGTCTGTTAAATGTAATATGTCTTCCGCATTTGAACCCAACCCGTGAGTAAGGCACTTAGCCCTAAGTTACTCCAGGGAGAATGTCCCTTAAATTGTAATTCGCTTTGAATAAAAGTGTCTGTTAAATGTAAAATGTCTTCCGCATTTGAACCCAACCCCCCCAAAAAAAGGGTCCAACAAATATGCCCGTATAAGTCTCTGTGGCGCAATTGGTTAGCGCGTTCGGCTGTTAACCGGAAGGTTGGTGGTTCAAGCCCACCCAGGGACGAATGCTTTTTAAGTTGAACTCAAGCAGCTGGTGGTGGACTTCAGGAAGAATAGTCGAGAACAGGACCCCATTACCATCAATGGGTCTGCCGTAGAGAAGGGAAGCAGCTTCAAGTTCCTAGGTGTTGTCACCTGGGACGTGCACATCAAACAGGTGGTGAAAAAGGCACAGCAGCACCTCAGGTGACTTAAGAAGTTTGGCGTGGGGACAAAGATCCCTTACAGAGGCAAGATCCCAGTCACCCCAACCAGTCGGTTTGAACCGATGCCGTCCAAACGGTGTAGCCTCTTCTGGAGCATCCAGGCCAAAACTCTGCCTGTTCTCTAACAAAATCACTTTGTCCTTGGGTGGGCTCACAACATGCCCTCCCGGCTGGTGTTTTTTGTTATCACTGTGTAGGCGCCGTGGCTTAGTTGGTTAAAGCGCCTGTCTAGTAAACAGTAGATCCTGAGTTCGAATCTCAGCGGAGCCTTTTGTGGGGGTAGTGGTAGGACCGGTGATCGGAAGGTCCTGAGTTCAACTCACACCTGGGAAACCACCACTTGGGTTCCCTTGAGTAAGGCACTTAGCCCTAAGTTACTCCAGGGAGAATGTCCCTTAAATTGTAATTCGCTTTGAATAAAAGTGTCTGTTAAATGTAAAATGTCTTCCGCATTTGAACCCAACCCCCCACAAAAAAGGGTCCAACAAATATAGCCGTACAAGTCTCTGTGGCGCAATTGGTTAGCGCGTTCGGCTGTTAACCGGAAGGTTGGTGGTTCAAGCCCACCCAGGGACGAATGCTTTTTAAGTTGAACTCAAGCAGCTGGTGGTGGACTTCAGGAAGAATAGTCGGGCACAGGACCCCATTACCATCAATGGGTCTGCCGTAGAGAAGGGAAGCAGCTTCAAGTTCCTAGGTGTTGTCACCTGGGACGTGCACATCAAACAGGTGGTGAAAAAGGCACAGCAGCACCTCAGGTGACTTAAGTTCTATCTTAGGAAAAATCTTAAGAAGAAAGTTAAGAAAAAACTAAAGAAAAGATAAGAATTTCTTCATGAATACCAAATCTTCTTACATTTTGTCTTAAGAACAAATTTTGTTCTTAAGAACAAATTTTTTCTTAAGAATGCTTTGTGAATCCGGGCCCTGGGTCTCCGTTTAACGATTAGATGATGAGGTGTTGGGCAAAGCTGAAAATTGGACTCATCAGAGAAGATGACCGTAGTCCTCTACGGTCCAATCCTTATGGTCTTCTGCAAACCTCAACTTTTTTCTAGCTTTGCACGACTTCAGCCCTGCCCCATATATAGGTGCCTGTTTCGAACAGTCCTCACAGTGCACTTCACCCCAGCTGCCGTTTGCCATTCTTTTTGTAGGTCACTTGATGTCATCCTACGGTTGTATCGAATGAGTTGGCGGCCTTCCCGGTCAGTGGAGAGTCGTTTTCACCTGATGCTCACTGTATCCCTTTGCCAGTAAAGCCAGAATTGAACCCTTCTTTTTGTCACTCAAAACTTTTCTTTTCAACTCTTTTGGCATGGTCAATCTTTTCTTTTTTTTTCGTTACAGTAATACCAATCAATCATCGCTTGAATGCCATAGACTATTTGAGTATTGTTGCTGACCATGTGCATCCCTTCATGGCCACAATTTGCCCATCTTCTAATGGCTATTTCCAGCATGATAATGCACCATGTCACAAAGCAAAAGTCGTCTCAAACTGGTTTCATGAACATGACAATGAGTTCAGTGTTCTTCAGTGGCCTTCCCAGTCACCGGATCTGAATCCAATAGAACACCTTTGGGATGTGGTAGAACGGGAGATTCACAGCTTGAGAGTGCACCTGAAAAAACAGCAGGAATTGCATTATGCAATCATGTCATCAGGGACCAGAATCTCAAAGGAACGTTTCCAACATCTTCTGGAATCAATGCCATTAAGAACTTGGGCTGTTATGGCTGTTTTGAGAGCAAAGGGAGGCCCTATCCAGTATTAGTATAGTGTTCTTTAGTATAGTGTTCTCTTACTGTGAGATATAGATATATATAGTGATATTTACAATATCATTTATAATACATCTCTCCCTTGCTTGGATATGGTGCCCATGTTTTTTTTTAGGATAATGAATGCAACCTTTTGTGTGAATGAATGCCGCAATGTCCACTAGATGTCAGCCTTGACCCTTATTCGGAAATATGCCTCAGAAGTAGGCCAGAGATGTGCCATTTGTTTATATTTATCCGACAATGTTAAGATACTCTACTTTATGGAGGTGAATTAGAGAAATGTGCACACAATATGCTTTGCACATTCCTGCTTAGCATTGCCCATTGGGCCTAATTGACATATCACCAAAACCTGTGCAAAAAAAATCTCAGATGTCACACATTTGCTGAGTTCATGGGCTTGGCCTGCTTTTCGTTCATGGGCTTGGCCCCTGATAAAGTTGGAGAGAGATGTACCGTACTTATTGTAAGGCTGATGACACATTTTAGCATACAGCTCTGCCCCTGGAAGCGATTACAGACTGGGGGCACCCGGAATAGTGTGTGTGTGTGTGTGTGTGTGTGTGTGTGTGTGTGTGTGTGTGTGTGTGTGTGTGTGCGTGTGCTGGGAGTGTCCTGTTATGCAAGCAGTTCTCAGCATGCATGCATACTGGAAGTGTGGCTCCTGTGGTTGGCTGTCCTCTGTGTCACTGCCGTTAAAAAGCAGTTGCCAAAAGAAATGTCTTCTTTACAGGGTTTGGCTGCCAGCTTCCGGGGAAAATGGATGGGATCTGAGACAAACTGAAAAGGTGCCTCACAATCAAATTCACACCCACTCTTATAACAAACACACTCGTGGGTAAGAGGATACACAGTAATACAACAGGTATGTGCTAGTGTCTGGGACACACTGTTGGGGAAGTGCAGTCACAATATCCAAATGTATGATTGCAATGTCAGAAATATCAGGTTTGGTGATGCCTACAAATTCTGAGATACCACATTTATTGGGTGTTTACTGTTGAGGTGTGTGCTAGTACAGAAAAGCAGGAGGGGTGGTTGTGTGTGAGTGTGAACGTGAACGTGTGTGTGTGTGTGTGCGAGTGGGAGAGAGTGACACTGGAATGTGTCAGAGTTCCTGCAAGCCACTATGCTCCTAAACTGCAGCAAATAAACATTCCTCTGCTTGTGTGTCAGTGTTGAGCCCTCGCCCACTATCGCTGTAAAAAGACAGCCAGTAATTAAAACCAAAAAACCCAGCCTTTTCCCCCTTTGTCTCAAACAACAGTGTATTACAGAATATGTAAAAGCTATTGACAACAAGGTAGAAGATAGACCGGTAGTCAAATACATACACATAGCAATAAAGAATAGCCACATTCAAACTCATTGGTTTTTGTTTGTGAAATGTTAAACATATCATGATACTGTAATCTCTCCGCTGCTTGTTCTGATAAAAGAAAAGTTAAGGCCACACTTGAAACCTGCTTACTTTGACAGAACTAAATCTTATCTGTTGCTTCATTGGTTTCAACCCACTCTGTGCCGAGATTTTATGAAGAAGTTGGCAACATTGCTGAGGTTTACCATATATAATGTCAGATGTCTGTAAACATCTACTACTATGGGTTGTACTCAAAGAAATCCCCTGTCATTATAGCTCTGTTTATAGGAAGATTGACATTGTGTCCTATCAGAGGATCTTGTTTATACAGTGGTTTACTGTCACCGGCTGACTCAGTTTTCCACTACCAGGACAGTTGTAGAGGGTCCAGGTCATCATCTAGACACGTGTGTACACTCTTTGATAGCACTTATACTAGCTGTGTTTTAGCAGACAGCATGGCTATATGGTCATTGAAGACTCTGCAGTCATGTGGTTTAGAAGATGATTTGGTCTGAATGAAAATGAGACAAGTGGGAACAGCCCATCAAGCCAATAGAGATAACCGAGGGGTCCTGTGTGGGGAGTCGATAATGCAGCGTGAATTAATACAGGCGGCACACATGCACACACATATTGTGACATCACACACACACACACACACACTCCACAGAGTTTGACCCTACCACAGTAACGGCACTGCCCAGTCCACATCTCCCACCACAGGGGCACCAAGCCTGACCATAAACATCATACTGATTGCTCACAGTGGTCCAGTGGTCAGTCCACATTCCCACCCTGATTCACTATGCAGAGCGAACTCAAAAACGGGAAACAGTGGTTTTAGAGCAGCTGGAGTTTTCTAGACAGGAGTGAATGTCTCTCTCATTTCTGAATCTGTCCTATCATTCCCTTTATGCCTTCAATATCTCATTCTCTGTAGACACGTGATAACTAATGGATTTGGACATGCGTGTATTAAGTTGTGTGTATTGTAAATGTTGGGATGATATAACATATCAGAACCTCAAATTTATGTAGCAAGTTTCCGTCACTTATTGAAAGGCAATTAACTGTGTGTGTATTGTTAGTTATGAATGTAATGCCCTCTCCTCTGTAGGGCTATGACAGGGGTGTTGATCATAGAGTGATGGAGATGTTACGAGGCCGGAGCCATTGTGATGTTGGGTGGCTGTTACTTTGGAGCTGCCATCTGTTTGAAAGGTCAGTTGCTAGGGTACAATTCTTCTGGACTCTGTCTGCTTCCCAGCTGCCATCCTCATGCAAGCACCCATCCACACACACACCCACGCATGCACGCATGCACACACACACACTCACACTCACACTCACTCGCACACACACTAATATCAGATCCTGCTGTGTATCTCTCTTTTTTTTTACCCTCTTAGGCCTCTGCCTTGCACAGTTTCCTCCTAAGCCCAATAACCCCATACACTCCTGAACCATTCTGCACAGCATATAATTTAATGTGTGACCATAGTACTATACATCCACATTCTTCATACACCCCACCCAGTACCCCTATCCAGCCACCCACTCCTGAACAGTCACTAAGACCTCAGTAAAGGAAACATATTATCCACCATTTCACTGGAATTTTAATAGGAAACTGTTCTTAACTGTTGAGCTATTTTATATGGTACAGTATATCATCTCCATAAAAATATATATTTGGTATAATACAATTAAAATATAATTGACCTGCTTACTTTTCGGTTCTCTGCGGAAACAATCTGGGGACGTGAAAAAGGCTTCCTTATTTACAGTACACACATAAGCTTCAGCAGTGGAGGTGCTCTGTAGGAAAATACTCCCCTAGTGGCACTCAGTCAGCCCTTGGACGATGGCAGGCCAGTGTGGTTTTGTTTCTGCCAATTGTCAAGTTACTTAATTAGTGCAATTATTCAATTAACTTTATATGACTCCTGGCCCCAGTGTTGTTGGTGAAGTTGTTTCCCAAGTTAAGCATCCCATAAAGACATTTAAGCATATTGTTTGAATTAAGTCCTTTTTATTGATAAAAATGGGAAATAGATTAATTCAGTGAGGAAACTTATAAGCAATTAGTAAATGCTGTGTATTGGGGTACCAATTGAAGTGACAGTAAAATAAAGGCAAGGAGTTACTCCATTGGAAGGATGATGGCTAAATGTTGCTCCCTAGACATTCTAGCAACTAAAGTAACTAAAGGTTATGTGATCATGTGAAAGCCATTGTATTTTGGCAACAATGTCCCTTCAACATGTATTGATCTTTAATTGGGAACCAACTGGGATGTGAACTGAGAATGATATCTTCTCCCCATCTCGCTGTGGTACTCCTCTACCCCTCTCTCAAATTGTCTTTCTCTTTCCTTTCTTTCCCTTCTACATCCTTCCCTCCAGCCTAGCCCCTGCCTTAGCTTCAGAGAGATGGTGAATAGACTTTGTTGAGCTGTTGTTTTTGTTTGTGCCTAAAAGTGTTTGTGCCTTTCCCACCATGGCTCCCTGCTCACCGCCTGGCAGACCCGTGTGTCAAAGGTGGCTGCAGGAGAACAGACTGTGGGAACAGCCGGTCGGCCTCCCCCGGTCCCCTGCTCCCCAACCAGAGGGGCAGCCATCAATCCAAGACTCTCTGAACCCCCCCCCCCCCCCCCCCCCATACACACTCACACACTCTCAAACAACACAAACTCACCCCACAACCTGCACACCCTCTCCCAATAATCCGCGGAAGCAATTTCATCTCGACTCGGGTGGCGGCCCATTGTCGCCAACCCCTTCAATCTTTCCTTATTAACTCTCGCTTTGTCCCGCATCCGAGCTCCTGGACTCATCTCTCCTGCATTCCGATCGGGACTGCTCCCAGTACTCCCAGGCAACCTTCATTCCCTAATCCCACCGATCCCCCACCCAACCCACCCCAAGAAACTCTTTCTATTTTTTTCCAACCTGCCGATCACCTACTTACAGAGTTAGCTAGGGGCATTAACTCCATGGGTTTTCTGAAGGGAGAGTGTGAGGGAGGGGGGTAAGGAGGAGGGAGCCACAAAGTGACTCCAGCCCAGACAATTAGAACAATGGGCCATGCCTGTAGGGGGCTAACTCGCAGCGTCACGCCTGGACGGTGGGGTATTTTGTCGGTTTAATGAATTGTCCGTCAGGCCAGAGCCGCATCGCAGGCCACGCAGGGAGAGGCCAGCAGGGACCCAGACACTAAGTCGGTATTTATTACACTGCCTTTGTCACTAATTGAGCTAATTATCACTGACTCCTCAGCACTCCCACAATGACAGACCCCCCCCCGCACCCTCCTCCCACCTCCCTCTCACGCCTGGGATTTGAACCCTGCCTTGCCTCTTTCTCTCCTCCCTCCCTCTCTTTCTCTCTCACTCCCTCTCTCCATTTGACTTTTCTCTCTCAGGTTCTCATGTTCTCAACATTATTTGATTGCAATGACATTTATTCACCTTTTCACTCATATACAACATGTCTATCTTTTGTAAAATGTGCTTTTGACAAATTACGTAGATATGTAGCACTATCATTAGAGTTTGTTCTTCATCTTTCTGTTTTGGTCTCTCTTCCACCAGTACTTTATTGTCATCCTACTTTCTTTGCTTATTTCTTGTTCTTTGTGCCTCCTGTTGACCTGCTCATATTCTCAACCCATCCTCATCAGCTCTCAGTCCACTGTCCACTCAGCCCTACCATATCTATTCCACCCAGCACCAGATCCTGGTTCTGCTGACTTGATATCAGTCTTTTCAGTCAACCCTCAATTCTTCCTATGATTGACCTCCAGCTCCAGTAGCCACTTGTAGCTCAGCACTCCTCTCAGTCTAAATCTCATGAGTCCAACTTCTTTTACCATTCTGGGCTCTCCTTCTTCCTGCTGACTGTCCCCCCAGGGACACTCCCAGTGTTCTCATGGCAGGACCTGAGGGCTGTGGGTGGGTGTTGGCGGGCTGAGTGTGGCCGTGCGGCGCTCTGCCTAGCTGACCCTCAGTGCCCCTGTGCTGTGCTGCGGTGGGCTGGGGAGAACTGCAGGGTGCCTTCCAAACTCCTGTGGTTGGGAATAACTGCCAGGGAGTGGGGGGTGGGGGGTAAGAGGGCAGACTGCAGGCTTTCATTATTTATTCTATTATTTCTTTCTTTTTTTGACATTAAGTAAATGAAGCAAAACATTTGGTGCTGTAAGAGCCTATACAGTATAATAGAAGCTATGTGCACTGGTATCCAGGACTCCTCTGTGGTGGAGTTGGGAAACAGAGATGAGGGCTGCTGCTAGGGAAAGACTACTTTTCTAGTAATAGGATTAGCAGTGGAACACCCAGGGACGTGTTTTTATGCTAACGGTTGTCAAAAGTATCCTAAGCACAGACACTATGTCCAACACAATGGCATTTATAGACACAATTAAATGAGAGAAATATACTCTGTTTAAATGGCAACTTATTTGAAAATATAAACTTTATTGTTCTATTATACAATACAAAACAACTTCAAGCTAAATCTTTGAAGACAAATATCTAAATTTAGAATTTTCTCTATAACAGTATAAAGATCCACAGAAATAAATATTTTGTATATTTACATAAACGAGAATAGTAATATTCAGTGCATGACAAAACACAGGTGGTAAGAGAATTGAGCAGGGAAGTAAGAACGTTCAGACAGATTTCTAATGTTGGTCCTGCTTTTCATAGGTCTGTGTAAACTACATCAAGACAAAATTGAATAAGAACATAAGAAAAACATTACCGGACTTGTGACTAATGATAGCTATGCACTCCCATCCATTGGCTACAGCTAACAGGTGTGTAAATCATTCCCTCAAATTGCAAGTAACTTCAGCATAAATATATATTTATATATATATATTATTTACAACATTTTGGTTTTCTTAGCTGATATACAGTTTCCCTTCACAGTGGCTGTATATTTAAGGGTCTGGTCCATCAATGTATAGTGTACGGCTACATGCACTTCATTTGAATGGAAAAACCCTCTGTCCACTGTAAACATGGGAAGATATGGGATTATCTTTTACACTTGTCACATTTTGCCACAGGGTTTAATGTATTTTCTCTTTGTCATTCTACTCCTCGGGTAACAGAATAATTAGCAATTTCAGGGACAGGCTTGCAGGCCATTTTTGGCAATACAGTCCCTGTTTACTGAAACTAAACACATTTTCCTGCAGATCTCCCACACCCTCACATACATCTAGATACTCCTCAATATTCAGTGCATTGATACTATAATCAGACTACTCTGATTTTCAAAGATTTCATTAGTGAATTCTAGGTTGATAAAACGGTATCTAACATTTTGTTATCTTTGGAGACTGCTAAATCCAGTCATTTCATGTCAGTACGATGGTAAATCACGCAGTGGTAAATCATGGTTGAGGTGAGCAGATTCCTAAATCTAAACAAAGGGGCATATGTGGTGAGTTATAGAGGAAATCATAAGAGGTTGGGCTGCGTCCAGGACCTAAGTACATAGCAATTGGGAGAGGACAGCAAACCCCAGGAGATATACTTCACACAATTGTATGTGAGAAAAGTCAAACTGCAGCAAAAGAAAACAAAACACTGATGTTAAAATAACCACCCTCTTGTTAGAGTTCTTCACCGGTTTATGAGAGAACATGCTTGTGGTTCTCTGGCCACAGAGACATCTGTCAGACATTGTGTCCAGTTCCTCCTCTCCCCTCACGTCTCTCAATTCTCTACTGTAGACGGGAAACTAGTTGTACCTTGAGAGGTCAGAGATGGGAAAGGGTGGTGGGCCTCAAATCCCAAAGTCTCTCTCAAGCCAATGTTGGCTGTTTAACTCTCCCTGCAATTCTATTTCCTAGGGAACTACTTTCTTTACCCAATCCGTCTCCTTTCCTCATATTAGGAAGCCATATTGACGATTGGTTTCAGTTCCATTCTACATGGCTACATGGCTGGATACAGCATTTGAATACCCTCTTATTACCAGTAAACACATACACACACACACACACACTCCTTCTACACCTTGTATTAATCATGGTGCTTTTCTCGCTCAATTCCACCAAAACATTGATTAATCTGTAGTGCTATTTGTTAATCTCCCTGTATTCACTTAACTCCACAAATCACTCTTTATCCTTCCCTATATCCCCCTAACCCACAGCATCCCAAATACCACCTACCTCTATCTATCTATCTATCTATCTCTCTCTCCTCCTCTAAGAACCTCATCTCCCCACTCCCATTCCACCTAGCCTTTTGTCACAGCTGTCTTTTTGCCATCAAACACATTGGTGTAATGTCTGGGTACTGGTGCAGTTGAGGCAGCTGACATGGCAGCACCAATGGAATGTGCAGTGGCACCTCTCAGTGACCCTCTCAGTCCGGGTCTTATATCCTCGCCCACAGCACAGCAGCTCACACCCATCCAGAGCAGGAGAGGAGCTGTTGCAGGTTCGCCCAGAGGTGCCATGGGTCCCTGTTTTGCCGTTGTAGGAGCAGAAGTTGGGTGACTTCTCGAAGTAGACCAAGTCCCTGGCCGAGGGGGGCTTATGAGCGGGGTTCTCGGGTTCCAGGTGGCGAGGATCAGCTCGGTGAGAGGCCCGATTGCTGCCCTTGTTGGCATAGACCACGCGTGATGCACCATCGAAACGGTCCTTCAGGAAGTCCCCCACTGCCCGGAAGCTGGGCAGTCGCATCCAACAGGTGCGCACAGTGCAGGAGCCGGACATGCCGTGGCACTTACACTCCTGACGCATCTCTGAGGACACAGTCTGGAGAGAGGAGAAACAAAGCATTAGCCATAAGACCAGGAACAGTTGAGAGGGGAACGTGAATAGATCATGGGTTAACCCTGAGACAGTGGTTGATACTCTACTATCATTTCAGAGTCAGAGAGGACAAATGAAGTGCTATTGATGAATTGACCACATCCCTCACCATTCTTCCAGCCTCATTGTTGTGTAGGTTGGTGAGGTAGCGGAGATCTCTGCCCCTCTCGCTGGAGTCCACAAATTCTCGGCTGAACATTCGGCCAAAGTCCACATTGTCACTGCAGCCTCCCCAGTGCCAATCTGGCCCCCCAGGCCCCCGGCGCCGGTAGTCACAGGTGCAGGACTCGATGGCTCCCTCTGAGCAGGAGCGGGCCACAGCATGGGTCACCCCCGCACTTGTGATCGCAAACACAAACGCTGTCTCTCGGCAACCTGAAACAGCAACAGCAGATATTCCCTTCAATGCTACATGCAGTTATTTTAATGTGGCTATGCCACCAGGACGATCAGCATCTCAGCATCACAAGATATGTAAAGATAGGCTTTTCCAAAGGCCTACAGTATAAGTGATTCCATGACATTCTGCCCAAAATTGCCCATTCGTTGCCTAGTGAGCAGACAAGAGAGACTCACCACGGTTGACGATTTTGCCAAATATTGCCGGACTGTGGGTGGTCGGGCAGTTCCAGCGGCGGTTGCGGAACTGCCACTTGCACTCCTTTATGGCAGTGTGCAGACCAGCAGCAATGGCATGCAGGATCCCAGGGTTCTGCCGAATCAGCCTGCGCTGCCTCCGGCTCAGCAGGGCCAGGCTGGGGTCCAGGACCAACTGCACGTTCTTGGAGTTGGTGAGGAGGTTGGCAGAAGAGGCCACATTCACAATCCCCCTGGCACAATAGGGGACAGGGTGAAATAAGAGTTAGAGTGTTCTGATGTGTTCAAACATGTTCAAACTTACATATTTGTATAGTTCTCATATATTTATATTGAAAAGTGTTATAATGGAAACTGCTTGTTAACCTTGACCTCAAAAGTGCTGCAAATCGCAGGATGATGGATAAAGGGATTAGGCCTAAAGAATTCAAAGAGGAATTATGGTAATTTTCCCCTTTGCACAAAATAAAACTTGCAATATTGCAATGCTGTTGATAGATACTGTAACTGGACATCCAGTGGGCCTTGCCGAAGGACCTTGCCGAAGGGCCTACTTTGTGCGATGTGATTATGGGTGCCATATTTCATAGTCAAATATATTTTATGGTTTCACTTATTCAGCCTAATTGTTCTCTGTCTCCTCCCAACAGTTAGAATTCAGAACAGCACAGAATTATTCAAAAGAATGACCCAGACAGTTATGTGGTTGAGGCACTGGAACATTAATAATTATGCCATCTTCGGATACTTATTGCAATCCAATTTTCTTCTCTCTCACTGTGTATTTTTCTTATTTATTTCCTTGGCATATTGCAGAGATAGGGATTGTTTCAACAAGTTAGACTGACTCCAGTGACATTGTGAGAATGTCTAATATTGATTCGAACTTTAAGTATCCCTGAAATAAAGTCTCTGAAATAATATTTCTGCGACATTTTATCGTAATTAATTAACTACTTTGACAGCACGCAGAAGTAATCAACGTGGCCTGCTTGAAATGTCATAATTAATTGCCCACTTGAATAAGAGTAAGCAAATAATTAATATAGCTATACAATGTTCACATTTTTGTTTTATAGTTCATAAAAGTTATGCAGACATTAGCAATTGAATGCATATTTAGAGTGTATCCTATGTACACTGGAATGTTCAGCATATTACGAGAATACGACCCTGAATACGACCTGGAATGGAATTGCTTTCAGCCATGAAATAAATCCATATTTAATTTATCCCACATTGGACTGAAAAATGTTGTCTCGTGTTCAAGCCACACTGTCAAAATGACAGGGAGAGGAGAGAGAGAGAGAGAGAGAGAGAGAGAGAGAGAGAGAGAGAGAGAGAGAGAGAGAGAGAGAGAGAGAGAGAGAGAGAGAGAGAGAGAGAGATGAAAATTGAATAAACATGGTCTGCAACCGTTCCCAAAATAAACGAGAACTTTATCACATTGAAAATAATACTTCCCTTTATATCAATAATTTGACGGAGAGGGCAATTCATTTCGATTGGGAATGCAGGCTAAATTAGGTTAGTTACGCTCCCGTGGTAATTGCTAGGTGTTGTCCAAAGACCCTCAAAACGTAATGGTTTGTGGTTGCTGTTTGGGTTTTCCAGGAGAAATGAACAGAAATTGTGAATGTGTTGCCAACAACAACACATTATTCCGAGCACTGACTAAGTGTTAATATACAGTTGATATGGGAGAACTGGGAACTTTCAGTCAATTTAACACTAACCCGATGTCTCATTAGCAGCGGGCTCCGTTGAAATGAGCATATGAGGCGAATGAATACATGACACATTACGGTAACTCAACTCACCACCACCGGCCGCTGTTGTTGACGGCCCCCGTGCCTGAGAGCGCGGACACCAGCAGGATGCACGCGGCTTTCACCCCGAGAAGCAACGCAAGGATCCGCATTGTGTCTTCAATTAAAAATTTGAAGAAGAAGAAAAGGTCAAACTTTCTGAGAAACTCTGAATACTGATAGTGATATGAACTGATTTTAAACTCCTGATATAAAAATAGATTTCAAAAACAAACTCCTGATATCAAACTGATTTATGGCAAAGATGTAGCCTATTTTCTACTTAATAAATCTCCTGAAATGTCTCCTCCTCCTCCCCCCGTCATGACAATTAAGTAAAACTGTCATTGGTTAGGAAATAATAGGCCAGTGTTTATTTTTACTAGGCCTATGATATGATAAACATCTCTCGAATGACCCTATCTCTGTATTAGAACGATTGGCTGTATAGTGGGTTTTATTAATAGCCTATATCTGACACCCTGTCATTTCTGCAGGTTGTCATAATTAGAGCAGGTATCCGTAATGTGTACTCACCACACCACATTCCAATGAAAGGATTTGGAAGGTGAAAAAGCAGCGAGTAGCCTAATTGACTGGAATGAATCTGGTGAGAAGACAGGTTGCTAAATGACTCCTTGTCTAGTGCTGAAGTGTCCAGGCTGCAGGGATGCAGGGATGCTGCTGCAGTCTCCTTCACTCTCTCTCTCTCAGTGATGCTCTGCACAGCGCGTTGAGCGCGTGGGACAGTCCCGAAGACTTGATCCCCTCGGTGACTGATAGGCGACACATTCTTCTCTTATTGAGCGCTACGAGAGGAATAAAAAAGGGATTTGCTGCTCTCATCTCCCTCCGTTTTTTTTCTGCCCCCTTTTCAATAGGATTGGAAGGAGGGGTAGTTAATTCTCTTCAGGGTGCACAATGAATAAAGAAAACAAAACCGGACAGAAAGAGGAGAAAGAGAAAGATTAAAAAAAATAGGGCAATCCACAATGTAAATTGCACATATTACTAACGGAATCTCACGGTACTAATCAAATAATCCATCGATTCCTTGTCAATAAATGCAATAAATGCGTGTAGGCCTATAGCATTTTCCCACTGGCCATCCTCTTCCACATCCAGTCTGTCTTCCTGAATTAAGTCCCTCTCAAAACACTGATGTGTGTGTAGGCTATGGAGATTTGCTGTGGGTGCGCACAGTTTTGGTGTTCTCTCGTATGCTGCGCGAAGCTTGTGTCACGGTACAGTACAGTTACAGCGGAATATGAGCCATCTAAACTGCCCTTTTTACCCGGTGGTTGGATTACTCCCTTTAAACCGCGTCTCCTCCTTCTTTCTCAAACACACTCGTATACATTCTCAAGATGTTTCCAGAGGCTTATAACATTTCTTTCCATTCTCCTATACACTATTTCTTCATTTTGATAATTAAATAGCGACTCATGCTTATTTCTCATCCTGATAATTATTTCCCAAAATGCTGAATCAATGATTCCGGTAGAGACTACTGAATCATTCTTAAAATTCGATATTCAAGTTTGAGAAGGATAATGTTTACTGAGGGAGTTTGATAAATGACACCAATAAAGAAAATGGAGCAACTTCCAAACATCTGGACTGCAGACCTCCCTCGACGCATGGCTATGTGATCATAGCATGAGCCACAGTGCGGCATCTCCAACTCATCTTTCCACAGACTTCTTTGTGTATGAGTAAGTATCCCCCATAGACAGTTTATTGCAATCAATATAGTACTTAGTGCCTTATTTGTTTCAAGTGTGATTAATAGTTTGTAGGCTATCCTATCCCGAGAGAAGAGAGGTTTCTTGTTAAAGTAGGCTATATTCCATAGGCCTACATGATGGAACTACACACACGCACACACACACACACACACACACACACACACACACACACACACACACACACACACACACACACACACACGCACACACACATATCCTCCCCCCTCTCTCTCTGCAAATGATCGCAGAAGGAAGTGCGCATTTGTAAAGGGGTTTAATGAGTGCTATCCTACATTTATACTCTCGGCTTTAAAAGGTTCTCAAACGGGTTTCCTGAAGCAGTCATGCGACACGGAGCAGATTAGAGTCGCAATCCGGATAAGGGGACGCCTTTTATATACAAATCAACTTCAAATCACTTTTTAAGCCACTTAGATATACACGCCAAAGCAGAATGCTAATGCACTTTTCATTGCTGGAGCTTAAGGAATAGAAGGAGATTAAATGGAGAATTGGTGTCACTATGTGAGCAGTGTTTAAGGGGGGTTTTAACTTAATTGTATGAATCTAGATCACGTTTTATGTTCCAAAACGTCGCTTACTTTGAAAGGGCCCACAAGGATGAAACTTGAATGTATAATAGGCCTATATGAATACAATGGACCTGTTGATTAAATACACATGTTATATAAAATACATGTTGAATAACCCATTAACTAACATAGGCTCCCATGCACTTTCAACCTGAGGAATAGCCCAGCATGGTCTTGTCATATCAACCCACCTCAACATGCTGGTTGAGAACTATATCAAGGCATCATCTGGTGCATTTGTCATTTCTGAGCACCAGAATGCAGTGTCTCCAATGGGCCCAGCAAAGTCTTTGTTAACCAAGAGAAGATGGGGTCCTGTTTTGGCACGTCACATGTTGAAGGCACCATGCCAAACAAAAAAAAAGAGAAGAAAGAAAACGGGATGAAAATAATTCCGATTTTGTATCACATACTATGAGCAAACTTGTGGTGTGAGGTGTGACAATAAAGAAAATAAGAAAAGTTGGATGAAGAAGTAGGCATAGTTTCTCAAAGAACCATATGGCTAAAACTATTTTCTGCAAACATTCGAGTTTTAGGCTACAGTTTAGGGAAAAAACATGTTTAATCACAAGAAAAAGACTTAGGCTATTTTGGTTACTTGTTTTGCAAATGGAATAATATTCCGTCCTGTACAGAACGTTTTATTTCCTACTCTGAAATGAAAAGATTCAGACTGGGTATGGAGTAAAGTTGTTTCTAACGCAATAATAAAGAACAGACGTGCTGATTGAGGTGGGAGGAAAGGGGGACCAGATGACTATGTACCCCTGCAGTATTGTTGGAGGGCTGCGAGCAGAGACGCTTGCCTGCTGCTGCCTCCCTGTCGTACAGTGGGACCACCACCCCCCGTCCCGTCCCGTCCCGTCTCCCCCAAGATACATTCATTTTGTAAATCTATCTTGATTCTTCACTTTTATAACACCATGCTATTACATTTTCGTTGTCTTGAAATTGTATATATATACATACATATTGTATATATATATATGTAGTAGTAGTATATATATATATATATTTTTTTTTTCATCTGCTCAACAGATCGCTTTATTCTCATTCAGATTCGTCCAGTGTTCCTTTGACTAGCTCGATGGCGAGGGATGGAGATGAAAGTGGTCCCCACGCGTAAACATTCGAACACTGAACTATAGGTTGGGTTAACAGTCATATTTAGTTAGACTATACACTATATAACAATTACATGTTACATTATACTTTTTCATGAGGTCAATACTTTGGAAACCGCCTGTAGAGGCATCTCCCCTCCCTCATTCTCCCCCCCCCCCCCCCCCCCCCTTCACATTCGCCCCCAAACGATTCAGTTCTCTTTCTTCACTCCTCTAGCTTTGGGAGGCACATCGATAATACTCAACTGTTCTTCAATTCTTTGTTATAACGATTAGCACACCAGTGTTTTAATGTCACGTCGGGAAAGACGCTTATCAAAATGGAGATATCACTCAAACTCCGTTGGGACCAAGTCCTGATTTTGACCGCGGCACTTATGTCACCTGCATTAACGTAAGTAGTGCGAGAGAGTGGTGAAAGTTGAGATGTTGGATGTACATTCCGAGAAAAACATAGAGAGACAAAGAATCATCTAAAATGAATTAAATGAAAAGTGAAAAGTGACAGCAGGCCAATGATAGGATAGGCTAATATTGGTATTTAGATTAATGTTACTCTGAACATTATATTATATCCGAGACTGTATTGTGAGGTATCGCAGGTATTTATAGATACAGAACTACAATACCTTTACAACTTTCCCCCTGTTCCTACCACCTCTGCCTTGATTTAGACGTTTCTCTTGCTTCTACTGTTTTCTTTGATACACATCACACACACACACACACACACACACACACACACACACACACACACACACACACTCACACACACACACACACACACACACACACACACACACACACACTGTACACACACGCACACACACACACACACACTGCACACACTGCACACACACACACACACACACACACACACACACACACACACACACACACACATACATACACACACACACACACACACACACACACACACACACACACACACACACACACACACACAAAGCTACTTATAACCAACAGTTGGGAGACTGCATGATTAAGAACATGTAAATCTCTGTCTGTAATACCGATAACAATAACAATGGCATCCACATTCTCAACCACATCCTTTCTTCATTGTTTTGCTTGAGTATTGTTTTTGCAAAACTAGAACCAAAACTAGGCCATATTCTTAAAATATCTTGGAATATTTTAGCATAACGTAGTGTAATAATCACATAATAAACATTTAATCACCACATTAATACAAACCTAGATTATGTATGCAGGTATGAATACATCACGTAAGTCTATCATTACTGTGCTTGTCAATACCTTATTTTACTCTAGTGACAACTGACATGAACATGGTTGAGTATGCTCTAATCACTGCTCCAATGTTTTGCTATTGTTTTAGTTATTTGTTTTAATGGTAAATAGAAATGATGGTTACATCCTGAAAAATAAGCAGGATTTCATCTATAGGAAAGATTATCACTTTTCAATCTTCATGTCATTAAGTTCCATTCAGAGTTATGAATTCCTCCCTCTTTAGAGTGCTGTGCAATGACATCCTTGCCCTGAAGGTGGCAGGAGATCCTGTGCTGACCCCTAACTCAGTGTGCCTGCGCCTGGCAGGCCTGAGCAAGCGTCAGATGCGTCTATGTGTGCGCAGTCCTGATGTGACGGCCTCTGCCCTGCAGGGCATCCAGGTGGCCATCCATGAGTGCCAACACCAGCTCAGAGACCAGCGCTGGAACTGCTCTTCACTGGAGAGCCACGGCAAGCTGCCCCATCACAGCGCTATTCTCAACAGGGGTGAGAGACTCAGGGACTCAGGAGGTGGGGTCGGAATAATAGATATAAATGGATATAAAGGTAGGACTTGTACTTGGACAGGATGTTTACATTTACTATAGTTCAAGGAATTGAGAGACGCAATTATGATATGTGAGTGCTGTGGCTTACAAAGATTTTGAATGAATGAATGAATGGTCTTTATTGTCATTGATATAGTACAGGTACCAAACAACGAAATTTGGGAGGGGGGGCTCCCCTGGTGCTAGGAAAAAAAACTAAAAACAAGAAGGGAAAAGAGCTGGTTTACATAAATAAAGGCTATGTACACTATCCACTATACTATACTATACAAATAAAACACTGTGCTGTACTCTATGCTATGCTATACCTATTCTAACATTTCCTATCTCTGAACCTTATGTACCCGAGGGTTGTCATATTGCACATAGTGTTATTGCACATTCATTTAAAGTGTCGCAGTTTGCAGGTTTGAAATATTCACAGTTGTGTTTCAGTATTGCACTTGATTACAATCTAGTAGCTGCCATCAAATTGTCTAGATTGTCCAGGGCCTAGAACCTAGGTCTTTGCTGTGTTCAGGGCCTGAATGGCCCTGGGGTAGAAGCTGAGCTTCAGTCTATTTGTCCTTGCGAACATGGTCCTGAACCGCCTGTCCGAGGGCATCCGAACAAAGTGTTCGTTCCCAGGGTGGGATGGGTCTCTGGAGATCTTGGAGGCCTTCCTGAGGCAGCGTGTGTTGTACAGCTCTTCCAGAGAGGGGAGGGGGGCGCCGGTGATCTTCTGGGCCGATCTCACGACTCTCTGTAGCGCATTTCTCTCTGCGGCTGTGCAGCTGGAGAACCACACGCAGATGCAGTAGGTGAGGATGCTCTCCATTGTGCAGCGGTAGAAGGTCACAAGTAGCTCCTGTCTGATGTGGTTTTTCCTGAGGACTCTCAGGAAGTAGAGCCGCTGTTGTGCCTTCTTGATGATGGCTGCTGTGTTGGTCTTCCAGGACAGGTCATCCTGTATGTGCATCCCCAGGAATCGGAGGGTTGAGACTCTCTCCACGCTCCCTCCATCGACGAGCAGGGGCTGGACCTCAGATTTTTTCCTCCTGAAGTCCACGATGATTTCCTGGGTCTTTGACTGGTTCAGCAGCAGGTTGTTAACCTTGCACAGCTTGCCCATCTGCTCCACCTCATCCCTGTACGCCGCCTCGTCCCCCCCCGAGATGCAGCCCACCACGGTGGTGTCGTCTGCAAACTTTACGATGGAGTTGCTGGGGTGGACGGGGGTGAAGTCGTAGGTGTAGACTAGAGGTTGTAGGATGGGGCTTAGCACGCAGCCCTGGGGGGACCCAGTGCTGAGTCTGAGGGCTGTGGAGGTGTGGGAGCCCACCCGCACCCTCTGGGGGCGGTCAGACAGGAAGTCCTTGATCCATGCACAGATAGAGTGTGATAGTCCCAGGTCTAGTAGTTTGGTCACTAGCCTGTCTGGAAGGATGGTGTTGAAGGCAGAGCTGAAGTCCACAAAGAGCAGTCTCGCGTAGCTGTTCCCCCTCTCCAGGTGGGATAGAGTGGAGTGGAGAGTCGTCGCGATGGCGTCCTCTGTGGACCTGTGGGCTCTGTAGGCGAACTGGTATGGATCCAGGTTGGGCGGGAGGCGTGTGACTATGTGGGCCCGGACTAGTTTCTCGAAGCACTTCATGATGATTGGTGTGAGTGCCACCGGGCGGTAGTCGTTTAGGCAGCTCACCGTGCTTTTCTTCGGGACTGGGATGATAGTTGAGGTTTTCAGGCAGGGTGGGATGGTGGCCTGGGACAGGGACTGGTTGAAGATGTTGGTGAAAACCCCGGCCAGCTGGTCGGCGCAGTCCCTCAGCACCCGTCCCAGGACGCCATCCACCCTGAGGCTTTTCTGGGGTCCACCGCCTTCAGCACGCGTCTCACTTCATGCTCTGTGAGGGTGAGGCTGCTGAGAGCTGGAGAGAGGGGTGTTTGTGTTGTGGTTACCTCCGTTCGCCCCTCGTCGAACCGGGCGTAGAAGGAGTTCAGCTTTTCCGCCAGCAGGGGGTCGTCCTCCGCGGCTGTGAGCCTGTTGGCTCTGAAGTTTGTCATGTGCTGAACCCCCTGCCACACCCGCCTAGAGTCGTTGCTCAGGAAGCATTCCTCAATCTTCTCTCTGTGGTCTGCCTTGGCCTCCCGGATGCCACGCTTTAGGTTAGCCCTGGTGGTGCTGTACAGCAGTGTGTCCTTCGCTGAGAAGGCGTTGTCCCTCTCCTTGAGCAGTTTTTGGACCTTCCCAGTCATCCATGGCTTCGTGTTGGGGTAGACCCGGACACGTTTGTCCACGGTGGCTGAGTTGGTGCAGTTCACTATGTGGTTCAGAACTGACGATTTTAACATGATACAAGAAAATATTCCATTGCACTGATGACTGAGGCGTATGGTACAAAATGTGTTAACTGTCTATCTTTTCTGGGATTTTTTTTTATATTGCTCAGATGGAGTATAGGGAAGGAATACGAATTGTGAGAGGGCATGACATCTTCCCAGGATATCTAGAGCACAGACAGTATGATCAACTGAAATCAAACTGAATATTATTGTATCCATCTGTCTCCGCTCCAGGTTTTAGGGAGAGTGCCTTCTCCTTGTCCCTGCTGGCCGCTGGCGTGGCCCACTCTGTGGCATCTGCATGCAGCCTGGGAAAGCTCCGGGGCTGTGGCTGTGAGGCCAAGCGTCGCCTGGACGATGACAAGATCCGCCTCAAACTCACCCAGCTGCAGCTGCAGACCCTCCAGAGGGGCGGGGCAGGCATGGGAGTGGCACATCCTTCTCGCCACACAGAGCTGCCAGCCAGCCTGCGCTCCGCCCACCCCTCTACCCTACTCAAGCCCCTGCCAGACGACGTCACCTCCCTGCAGGAGACCTGGGAGTGGGGGGGCTGTAGTCATGATGCCCGCTTCGGGGAAAGGTTTTCCAGGGATTGGTTAGACTCCCGAGGGTCCCCGCGGGACATTCACGCCCGTATGAGGATACACAACAACCGGGTGGGCCGACAGGTGAGTGGGTAGACTGACATACACTATATCATCTTGTGAAATCTTCTTTATGAGGATAAGATTCGCAGATAAGTTTCAATCTCCAATTTGTTTACATCCTTGTCTTCCCTTGCACAGTTAGTGACTGACAACATGAAGAGGAAGTGCAAGTGCCATGGCACATCAGGCAGCTGCCAGTTTAAGACCTGCTGGTACGTGTCCCCAGAGTTCCGGCTGATGGGCACACTGCTAAGGGACAAGTTCCTGTCGGCCATCTTCATCAACTCTCAGAACAAGAACAACGGCGTGTTCAACCCCCGAGCGGGGAACGGGAACAGCGGTGGCAGTGCAGGGGGGTTGAACGGGGCCCGTCGGAGGAGTGTATCACGGGAGCTGGTCTACTTTGAGAAGTCCCCAGACTTTTGCGAGCGTGAGCCATCCCTGGACTCTCTGGGGACACAGGGGCGTATCTGCAACAAGACCAGCCACAGCATGGACAGCTGCGGCTCGCTGTGCTGCGGCCGTGGACACAACATCCTGAAGCAGACGCGCAGCGAACGCTGCCACTGTCGCTTCCACTGGTGCTGCTACGTGCTGTGTGAGGAGTGCCGTGTCACCGAGTGGGTCAACGTGTGCAAGTAAGCGAACCGCCACTGGACTGGAATGGGAAGCGCCTGGTCTTATAGCCCAACCACCAGGTGAAGGCAATTCTGCTGATGAGGCTGACTGCTGAGCCATTAACCAGCCAGCCAGGTGCATAGGTCTGATTCTCCTGCAGAAAGAAACACACCCACAGCCAATAGCCCGAACAGACCGTCACACTCAGCCTCCTGCCCAGGACCATCCAGGACGCACATACAGGACAGCAAACCAACTCCCATGGCTCCTCCCCACACACCCACCCTTTGTGCGGTGTTTGTTTTTTCTCCTTGTGGAAGTCTCCCACAGAATCTGTTTACCTCCTTCTCTCCTTTTCTTTTTTTCTTTCATCTGGGATCTATTTTCCCTTTGTTGCTGTTGTTATTCTCAAAATGCCAAGTCAAGAGATTGAGGAGGAGGTGACTCATGTCATGTCTTTCCTTGGTCTGTTTGGACGCTGCCTCCTCAGCCATGAAAATGCCCTGGACCCCATCTGCTCTCCCCCGCAATACAATGCACAACAGCAAGAACACATTTTTATTATTTAAAGTCACACCTACTATTGCAGTGTACAGCTCTTGTGTATTGAAAAATGTATATTTTTGTAATCTTATTTTTGCTATGGCATCATTCTGCCATTGGGGGACAAGTTTATGAGAGGAACAAGTGAGACCCAAGTTTTGCTCGGGATGGTGAACCGATGCCATGAGTCAACAAAGCTCGAACACAACAGTGAGGCAGTGGAAAACAGGCATGTCATGCCATGCCATGAGTTTTGATATGGGCTTTTTGGACTAACGAATTCAAGGACAATTATGTATACTCATTGGATATTTTGCACCTGTGCCTCAACTGACAGCAAGACTAGTGGGTTCCATTCATTTAGAGTCACTCTAAAGCCAATCATTGGGGACAGTTTGTTCTGCCCATGGATGTACTTGGTTCCATGGGCAGAAAGAAAAAACATATTTGGCTCTTGGGTGAACTAATATAACCTTGCTTTCAAGGAAAATGTCAATCCCTCCTCTCCATACTGAACAGCAGGTAATTTAGGTAATACCTAGAATTGTAACAATCATAATCAGGAAATGATAACACATACTGTATCAATGTTATTACTATTGTTTTGTGATTTATTTTAGTGAATCAATATAATTATGTCAAAACATATGCGTGTACCTTTTTTTGCTGAGAGAGTTGTCTCATTTTATGAGGATAGTATAGATTCGATATCATGTAAGCACACACATTTATTTTATTTTCGTGCACTTGAAAAGAGTCCACATGTGTATACTAACACAGAGTATGTCATACCTAGACATAGACATGCTCTATTCACATGGCTCTGGTGAGGGGTCTGATGTTGAGCTGAGGAGTGGTAGGGTTGGGAGGTATATACTCAACATAGGAGAGAGGTGGGAGTCTTTTTATGGCTGCTCCATGCAGAGAGAATGGCATTTTATGGCAGCAGGATATTGTTTCCTGAAAGCATGACTTTTATTACTGGAGAGAGAAATCAGGAGAGGGGCGATTATACCAGTCTTTTTTGTGTGAGCCTTAGAGGGATCATCTGTCCAGAGTTCACAGCCAAGGTAGACTGCACCATGTGCTGCTGAGAACGGTGTGTTCCTGTCTGTGCAGCTGCCTCAGAGACAGACAGACAGACAGACAGACACACACACAGACACAGGTAGACACACACATAGACAGGCAGACGGACACGCCGACAAGCAGACAGAAACACAAGCAGGCAGACAGACAGACATAGAGACAGGGCTACTTGAAGATTTACACACACTCATTCCACATAGTGTCCAGCAGCTTCAGCGCAATGTCCAAGTGAACACCTGACTGGGTTCACAATTAGAGCATTCCAAGATACACACATGGAGGCCACACACATTTGAGAGGATCCAGGTCACATCAATTCACATAGTCATTTGGGGCTATAGATCTTATAGACCTTCATTATAGACCTGTAAAATGACATTTTAGTATCAACATGCACTGATTCAGACACTCCATGAAACACTCCACACTGTGAAAGAGTGAGCATCCCCATTCCTGGATCAAGCATGCTCACTCTAGTCTTTGGTGAGAGAATAAAATAGAGGGGGAGAGAGACTGGCGTGGAATGATAAGGGACTCGATCTCTGGTTTGCATTTCTTCATTCCTTTATCTTTTCACCCTGGAGCTGCTGCGAAAGGGAATTTCCTGTCACTGTTTCTCCCATGTGTGAGACAGAGTGGTTGGACAGCCCTGGATCACTCCCCCCACCCCTCTCTCTCTCCTTCCCGCTCTCTCCCTCCATCGCTGCAGACACTGACACATGCATAGCAACACATTGACTGCCCCCAGAGTAATGACAACCAGACTCTGTGAAATTAAAGAGAGAGGGGGGAAGTTAGGAAAGATAAAAGTTATCCATGTTGATTGACAGGATGATTATATGTTTAACAGAAGATGATTCACAATTTTGTTTAGCGAGATAGAAAGATAGATTGATACATAGCGTACACATGTACAGTATATATACAGTACATAGTAAAGACTAACCGAAAGAGAGGGAAGAGACTAGTCGAGTATATTCTGGATAAATACATAGCTCAAAACATCTGCTTCTTGACTCCCCTTTAATTTTTGATGTGGTACAGGAGGAGAAGGAGAAAGGCAGAGAAAACACAAGGAGCCAGCTACCCAGAACATCAAAGCCCTGCCCTCAATGTGCAAGCCCTCATTAGTTCAACGAGCAGAACCAAGCAGACTTGTGATTGTGTTTGCTGGGGTGCATGCTGGCAGACACTTCAGAGGAAAGGCTCCTTTAAATCATAACTCCCACCCCCCACCCTAGTTCTCCTACCACCAACCCCTACCCACTGTAACCCCCCTGTAACCCCCTCAAACTCCCAACACACACAAACACAGCACGCTCCCCCACCATCCACTCCACCCTGTAATCTGGTGTGCAGCTGCAAACATCTGCTCGGGCGCTTTTTTTCTTTGCCTCAACCGCTGAATTGATAAACACATCTATCACAGAGTCTCTGACAGACATGTGGAAGAGTCACACTTTTCATACATCAACACGTTGCCTATAGTTAGAGGACCCGCACTACTCTGCTTTGTGTGTGTTTTCACTGACAACAAATCAAACCAGTGACGGAAGAAAATATGATGAGGTGAACTCAGGGTCTTTGACCCTGTATTATTCAAATGGAGTGATCAAACCAAAGGTGTTTAGCAAAAGCAGGTCTTCAGCTTCAGACTCAGACTCAAGCAGGCCTAGCAATGGAATTGTTCATATTTTGTGTCTATTCTTATTTCCCACCTATTGGCAAATGACTCAACACAATTTAAAAAAATGTCTGCAGGAATTGGAGTTCAGTTGTGTTGCCCTTAAACGCTATCTCTTGTCAGATCATCTCTGACACACTGAAGTCTGCCTGGAAGTATCTCTTGGCATAATTTTTTCATTTACTAATTCATTAAGGCGTTTCATGCCTGAATAATTAATGCATACCATAATGTAACCACCATGTAATACCATTCCTCATTCCATTCCATGCATTACAATGAGCCTGTCCTCTGATTTCTACCTCCACCAGCCTCCTCTGGTTTCAATGCAACACAGATGTCCCTCTTGAATAGTGTCAGAGGAGTGTTAGATTAGGCTAGGTGCACGATCTCACTACTTCCTGAAAGGCAACTGGTATGAACATATCCTGTCTCACTCTATTGGTTTAATTTATTAATCAGCTGTGCGGTAAACCGTTGGAACACACAGTGCACAGCTGATTAATCAATTAAACCAATAGAGTGAGACAGGATATGTTCATACCAGTTGCCTTTCAGGAAGTAGTGAGATCGTGCACCTAGCCAATTAGTACTTCATGTCGTTTTCAAGTCAATAGCTTGAAATTCAATGAATAGCATTGAAATCATTATCTGGATAATTAAAAATAATGAATAACCTTTCATTGATTTTTCAAATTAAAATGGAGTTGAAACCTGTTTCTGGCCATGTATGAGTCAAGTAAGAGAGAGAGGGAGTGGGAGAGAGAGGGGGTGTTGGTGACCCACGCAGAAAAAGAGAGCTGTATTCTTGACGGGATTATTATCGCGTGATTTTAGAATCACTGAGGCATTCTCGGTTTAGTTTCTCGCGTGAGTATACATCCTAACGCGTTTGCCCGAATCCAGACTGTACCGAGAGGTAAGTGGGAATGGAATGGGGAAATAGAACATGTTTGTATAAAGGTACAAAAATGAATGCGGCATCGTGTCATGCATGACGTTACAAATGAACAATTTGGTGTAGGGGGTTGCTGAGGAATTACGACATTCAGGCCACCTGATACTGCATGGTCGTGACTGCAAGGTGAGGATGGTGGACATCAGAGTTGCCATGCCTACTGCTGATGCTTAGACTGCTTCGTTTCTATGTAGTCAAACCGACGTCTCCGTTTTATTTCTCGAATATACAGCAAACACAAGATTGCTTGACATCAGAGTCCTTTTGCGACAGATGTTTCATGTGGCCATTATGGTGCAGTTGCAAATTGATGGAAACATCTATATAGCTTACATAGCCCATTGGCATTTTCATACACTCAGATATTTTCATCGTGAGAAGACAGGTGTTACATTTTATTCCAGCTGACACCTGGCACTTTCATTCAGCTCAATATAAACCAGATATAATTTTCAATTGTAATAGAAGTAAGTGTTACATGTGATTCCAGATACAGTCCATAGACTAATGCTATCACTGGCTCAAAAATGTAATGTGGTAACCAAATCATGGCCATGATGAATTCCTGTCTGTCAGATGTCACATTCTCCTGGTTTTCTGTTGACAGGGTAAAAAAAAAGAAGTGGCCTAGAGATAACTGCCATTCAAATCTCACCACCTGATATCTGCAGGAAAGAGACCTCTGCACATTCTGACTTTTTAATGCACGAACATGCTCTTAGACTACAGTGATATCATTAAAGATATTATCAGTGCTTGTTACTGAAGGCAATAAAACAAGCAGATCAACAGATCAGTGTGGTCCGCAACATGTCTCCAACAGAAAATCCGTTCTGGGGATCATTTCTGCAGGCCAAAGAATACGCTCTGTGTGCACGTATTATCTGGCTATCGGCTATCAGTGTTTGACCACCTGTGGTGCTGTAAGATACAAAAACTAAAGATACGTTGTGTGAGAGCTACGTGAATTGCAAGACACGTTACTGAGACGTGTGTATATGAAGATGCAAGTTGGCCGGTTCATACCTCCACCAACCCACCAAGCTCCTTAAGCAGCCTTTCTCATTTACCTGCCAGTAAAGCTAGATAACACGTTCACGCAGAACATATTATTTGCAGAGACCTTCATTTCATTAAAGTGCAGTCAGGTCAGCTGCCTGCAGAGGTGTGAAGTAGGCTTTATTGGTTTTCCAATGAGGTGGTTGGAGGCTGTAAGGAGGTGATAATGGTCTGAGTTGCGGTTGAAGGGCTACTCCTGATGCATGTTTCTGTTTCTTTGGTTTTGTGGTACAATGTGGTACAAATGTACAATGTGGCGCACTGTTTGTTTTTGCTGCCAGGTTCCTATTTTTGGCAGAATTTTCCTTCCTGCTCTCTTCACTTCATCATAAGCCCTGTTACAGTGTGGTCAGACCAGTCATCAACTATCACCATGGGGAACATCTTTAGCAACCTGCTGAAGAGTCTGATAGGGAAGAAGGAGATGCGTATCCTGATGGTGGGCCTAGACGCTGCAGGGAAAACCACCATCCTGTACAAACTCAAGCTGGGGGAGATAGTCACCACAATCCCCACCATCGGTACGTTAGTAGTCAGAGTTTCATGACAATAGCTAACAGTTTTTTTATTGACACATGGCTGTTTATAAACCATTCCTAAGTCATCTATAACACACAACTGCCCCATGCTCAGGGTTCAACGTGGAGACAGTGGAGTATAAAAACATCAGCTTCACAGTATGGGATGTGGGAGGCCAGGACAAGATCCGTCCTCTGTGGCGACACTACTTCCAGAACACTCAAGGTGAGATGTGTGTGTGTGTGTGTGTGTGTGTGTGTGTGTGTGTGTGTGTGTGTGTGTGTGTGTGTGTGTGTGTGTGTGTGTGTGTGTGTGTGGGTGGGTGGGTGGGTGGGTGGGTGGGTGGGTGGGTGGGTGTGGGTGTGTGTGTGGGTGTGTGTGAGAGAGAGAGCTCCTAACTGACCATGCTTGGGTTAAGACAACCACTCCAGGCCTGTGACACAACCATGTCACCCTTGACACCTAAGGGCATGAGGCTGATGACTCACACTCTAGATTTAGATATTAGTATTAGCCTATAGTGTTTTATTAGGATATACTCATGTTGGTTTAAACAGCAGATCATGTTATTCTGAGAGAGGTTGCGTGTTGAGTTTGTTGAAAATTGGCTCCTGGTTTCAGGTCTGATCTTTGTGGTGGACAGTAATGACCGTGAGCGGGTGAACGAGGCTCGGGAGGAGCTCATGAGGATGCTGGCGGAGGACGAGTTGCGAGATGCTGTGCTTCTCATTTTCGCTAACAAACAAGTATGTGTCTTTCTCTTTGCCTCTCTTCATATTTTTCCCAACCTCGGGTGAGTTTCCTACTAACTGAGCAGCATTAAAATAATCTCTACGTCCATAGCCTACAATGGATTTAAGTGATTTTATTGTTACAAAGCTCACTGGAGCCTCATTTGGGTGCTTTTTGTCACCTCAATACTTTACTCACCTTTGCATCCACTTCATTGATGTGTGTCTCATTTGTGTAGGATCTGCCCAATGCCATGAATGCTGCAGAGATCACAGACAAGCTGGGCCTGCACTCCCTGCGCCACCGTAACTGGTACATCCAGGCCACATGCGCCACCAGCGGGGACGGTCTCTATGAGGGACTGGACTGGTTGGCCAATCAGCTGAAGAACAAGAAGTGAGGGGTCCAATCAGAAGAGTGAGGAGGACCCTGAGTACCAGCTCATCAGGGAGCTCATCAGGTAGTGGTTGTAGTTGATCCGTCCTGTCTACGCAGTGAGGCAGGTCAGGAGAGCTTCTAAGGGATAGTTCAGAAAGGATTCACCCCCCCCCCCAACTTCGACTTTTCACTCTCTTTGTACAAATGGTATGGTGGGATCTGCAGTGACACTCGTTGAGTAATTTATTGATGAATATGAATTAGTAATTAATTATGAAAATGTTTAATTCCCTCATATTATGTAAATTGTTCTGTAGTTAGGTAAAGACATAATTTCCCTATCTTATATAGTCATTTGTATTGAAATGACCTTTGGATTTGTTTCTACCGTAACAAAATGCAACGTTGGAAAATCCAGACATTGTGGGAGTGAATTCTGATTGTCGTATAGGAAGAATACTACGAAATATTAACTAAATACTGTGTCATTCCTTGAGGACATATTCAACCTAATGTAAATATAAAAAAAACTGTCACCACCGTCCTGTAGTGGATTCTAAGTACAGCACATTATCACATTGTACGGACATCAGTAGTACGTAAAATAGTGAAGTGACCGTCTCTTCTGGTGCAGTTCTGTCTTCTATGCTTTCAGACGTACATGATTAGTAAATTGTTACATATAATATGACATGTGCCATATCACTTGTCAAAAAGACATTTAATTTCAAATGCTTAACCATCACTTGATAAACATCAATTATTTTGTCAAATGATATATGAATGAATTAGCAAAAGACATGCTAAAGTTTAATTCTCTTTTATGTTGTTTTTTATGCTTTATTAATTAATGTATTAATGTATTTAAAATCTCTACCATTGTTATGTTTAGATTTTTGGCATTGTGGATACAAAATAACCCTTAGCCAGTATTACAGCCGTAACTACATTAACATCTTTGGTCATGGCATGGCAACATTAATGCTTCTAGAAGTGGCCCACTCAATGGTTGGAGAAAAGGACTGACATACACCTTGTATTTCTTACACCTCTTGTATTACACCTTGTACACAGCTCTGTGTCTGTGGTGGTCAACCAGCTTTCTCAGTGTTACTGCTCAATCTTGCAGTGGGACCGACAGTTACAAGTATTTATATTCTGTAACTCTTTATGAATGCACTGGCCAGTATTCACATAGCATGCAGTATGGTATATTGATAGATGTTTCGAGAGCTTTTAACTTTACCCCCTCCAGCCCATTTCTTTATCCATGTGTTATATTCCTCCTAATTAATACTGCAGCTACTTACTATATCGGCCAAAAACAATGCACAATGCTTAACATCCTACTTTTCTTATTCATTGTAATTTGAGTTGACAGTTTAAGGGAATTCGTTTTTTCTTTTGTTGTGTACCACATTATATAAAAAATATGTTCACATATTTATGTATTTGTCTAATGTAGTATTGTGAATAGAATTATAATTTTGGACCAGGGATCAGTACTAATTGTATTCATGATTGTAGTTCATAGTTAAAAAAAAAAAAAAAAAAAAAAAAAACACAAGAATCAAAGTGATATCATAAATAATAGCAATGGATGGATGCATGATCTTATGGTAAAAGATCTCTGGAGAATAAAATGTCAAATTATCTGATATATTATCTATATAGCCAGTGTTTTCAGACAATATTCTCTATAATTGCTACTGCTGGTTGGGGCAATTATGTAATGGTAGATATTATGGACACAGTAATAGGTTTACGTAAAACCCTTCCAATATGCAAGAGCATGTTTTTTTCAACTGTATATTTACACATTTTACTAAACAAGAATAAACAAACTTGGGGGGAAAGAATCACCATTGTTAATATGCCTGATTGTAGACATTGGCTTACTGTTATGGATTGATACAGATAGAAATGTATGAAAACGGCTTTACAGTATGTGACATATTCTATATTGAGTTTAGTTTAGTGAGAAAGTTGTTTTTGTGGCCTTAAATCGGTGGTGTTGAAATATCTTTATTCTGATTATAGTTCATGATTGTGTTTTGTTTTATTGTGAGGTTTTTGTGGTAAAATGTCAGTCCTGAACTGTAACACAGTTGTGACAACATGCATTACTTGCTTGGTTTTCCCATTGACTCAAACGTGTTCCATTCAGTGCAAGAAAAAGAAATGATATATTAAAGATGAAATTACTTGACATTCCAATTAGTCATATGTAATCAGAAATAAGAAACAAGTAGAACAACATTAATTTATTCATTTGAATGGCTTATCCTCGAACTGAAAAACAAGAATGAAATTATTCATAGGAAAAAAATGGAACCCTTAGTAATTAATACACATGTATTACTGAGGAAGTGTAAATCAATAAAAATGAACAAAACAAATATTGTGCATGCCCTTGAGTTTCAGATCATTCAGATAGATAATTCATATCTTGATCAGAAATTTGCTCTGGTAGTGTGTATTTCTTGAAGCTTGTTGAGATTCTGACTTGCAAAATTGTTTCTGCCTGGAACCAACAGCTAGGCATAGCCCTCTAGTCTTAGCTTCCATAAGAATATTCCCAACATTTGAAAAGTTTGGCACATTCAGATGTTTTCCCTCTGGATTTGCTGTGCCCTGTAGAGAGTCACACAGCTTGGCCTGGGTTTAGCTCAGCCAATCATAGGTCTTTCTAGCCAAGTGCGCTGCCCCCCTCCCCAGTGCTGTGTCTCCAGGGGTGTGACAGCAGTATGTGGGTCAGATCTGCTCCCTGGGCCGTCGGCCGTCGGGGCCCCCTGCAGGACGACCACAATAGCGGCCCCAGGGCGGGTGCCATAGCTGGGATTCCCTCCCGTAACCGGGACGCCCTCGCCCAGGGCACAGACACACTGGCAGCAGCAGCAGAATCAATTCATCAATCTGTGAAGGGAGTGGTGACTGCAAAGGCCAGAGCACCCGCCCCCACACCTCGGACAGGGCCACCAGCGCTGATACTCATCATAATCTGAGGTTTGGCGACCACTGCCAAATTTCAGCATCTGCTGCCATCATGTATGGAGTCATCAGATTGCTAGAATCTTAGTTTACAGATTCAGAAGAGATAATAAGTAGTTTAAGATAATACTACTGACATCTAAAGCAAGCCTCAGTTGAAAGATATTCTTTCCTCTTTCTAATAATGTACCCAGGGATTGATGCTACAAGATTCAGACAGCTGGACCTCTATGTGCAACAGTCAGGAAAATGCACTCTCCATAATAATTTCAACAATCATTATTGTCCTACTACACCCTTAGAAAAAAAATGGTCCTTCATTTGTCCCTGTAAGGGCACCCTTTGGTATCCATATAGTCCTTTTGGGATCTATGTAGAACTCTATTGGGTTCAATGTAGACCCCAAAAGGGTTCCTTAGAGAGTGCTCCTACAAGGACAAAATTCAGAACCCTATTCTGGTACTTGAATACTTCAGTTTCAATATTTTTGTGTATGTGACGAGCCAGACACCCTTTTGGTGTACAGGAATACGGTTTTATAATTTCCTAAACACGAGTTTGATCCTAGGTCTAGCTGATAAATGTCCTATCCTGTATCCCCTCCTACTGGAGAACAAGTGTATTACAGTTGGGCTGACGTAAGCAATGGACAAATCTCAACGCAGCGGTGTGCGTCCCTATATAAAGGCGTCGTAATGTTTTTTTGTGTGTCAATTTCAGTGGTATTTTTATATGACCGTTGCATTTCCACCATGCTTGCTCTTTGTGCGTCTGTAGGTTCCACCCATGATTTGTTGTCAGTTGTAGGCTATCGCAGCGCTGTACAGGCGACTCACCCATAGTCAGTCTAGTGAAACATCTGTTATATAATATTATTCACATTTGGACTAAAGCCTGGTATACACATGAAGATTTTCTAAATCTTAACAGATTTTTTATCTCGAGAGACCCCATAATGGATTGAACAGTTTTGATCGTATTGTGTGTGGTATGGTCCAATATTCCCAATACAGCACACCACAGCTGGTGCTTAAACACAAAAACTGTAAGTAGCCACTGCTCCCCAGACCTGGAATACTTACGTTAAATGCCGACCCACATACCTCCCGAGGGAATTCAACGCGGTGTACATAACATCTGTTTATATAGCGCCTAGCGCGGATGGTAGCTTAGCATTGGCGCGGCTACATGACGTCATCAGTAGTGGACAGAGCACAGACCCACAGGCAGTTTAATGCTTCCTGAGCAACGACTCCAGGCGGGTGTGGCAGGGGGTTCAGCACATGACAAACTTCAGAGCCAACAGGCTCACAGCCACGGAGGACGACCCCCTGCTGGCGGAAAAGCTGAACTCCTTCTACGCCCGATTCGACGAGGGGCGAACGGAGGTAACCACAACACAAACACCCCTCTCTCCAGCTCTCAGCAGCCTCACCCTCACAGAGCATGAAGTGAGACGCGTGCTGAAGGCGGTGGACCCCAGGAAAGCCTCAGGGCCGGATGGCGTCCTGGGACGGGTGCTGAGGGACTGCGCCGACCAGCTGGCCGGGGTTTTCACCAACATCTTCAACCAGTCCCTGTCCCAGGCCACCATCCCACCCTGCCTGAAAACCTCAACTATCATCCCAGTCCCGAAGAAAAGCACGGTGAGCTGCCTAAACGACTACCGCCCGGTGGCACTCACACCAATCATCATGAAGTGCTTCGAGAAACTAGTCCGGGCCCACATAGTCACACGCCTCCCGCCAAACCTGGATCCATAGCAGTTCGCCTACAGAGCCCACAGGTCCACAGAGGACGCCATCGCGACGACTCTCCACTCCACTCTATCCCACCTGGAGAGGGGAAACAGCTACGCGAGACTGCTCTTTGTGGACTTCAGCTCTGCCTTCAACACCATCCTTCCAGACAGGCTAGTGACCAAACTACTAGACCTGGGACTATCACACTCTATATGTGCATGGATCAAGGACTTCCTGTCTGACCGCCCCCAGAGGGTGCGGGTGGGCTCCCACACCTCCACAGCCCTCAGACTCAGCACTGGGTCCCCCCAGGGCTGCGTGCTAAGCCCCATCCTCTACAACCTCTACACCTACGACTTCACCCCCGTCCACCCCAGCAACTCCATTGTAAAGTTTGCAGACGACACCACCGTGGTGGGCTGCATCTCGGGGGGGGACGAGGCGGCGTACAGGTGGAGCAGCTGGGCAAGCTGTGCAAGGTTAACAACCTGCTGCTGAACCAGTCAAAGACCCAGGAAATCATCGTGGACTTCAGGAGGAAAAAATCTGAGGTCCAGCCCCTGCTCGTCGATGGAGGGAGCGTGGAGAGAGTCTCAACCCTCCGATTCCTGGGGGTGCACATACAGGATGACCTGTCCTGGAAGACCAACACAGCAGCCATCATCAAGAAGGCACAACAGCGGCTCTACTTCCTGAGAGTCCTCAGGAAAAACCACATCAGCCAGGACATGCTTGTGACCTTCTACCGCTGCGCAGTGGAGAGCATCCTCACCTACTGCATCTGCGTGTGGTTCTCCAGCTGCACAGCCGCAGAGAGGAATGCGCTACAGAGAGTCGTGAGATCGGCCCAGAAGATCACCGGCGCCCCCCTCCCCTCTCTGGAAGAGCTGTACAACACACGCTGCCTCAGGAAGGCCTCCAAGATCTCCAGAGACCCATCCCACCCTGGGAACGAACACTTTGCTCGGCTGCCCTCGGACAGGCGGTTCAGGACCATGTTCGCAAGGACAAACAGACTGAAGCTCAGCTTCTACCCTAGGGCCATTCAGGCCCTGAACACAGCAAAGACCTAGGTTCTAGGCCCTGGACAATCTAGACATTTGATGGCAGCTACTAGATTGAAATCAAGTACAATACTGAAACACAACTGTGAACATTTCAAACCTGCAAACTGCGACACTTTAAATGAATGTGCAATAACACTATGTGCAATATGACAACCCTCGGGTACATAAGGTTCAGAGATAGGAAATGTTAGAATAGGTATAGCATAGCATAGAGTACAGCACAATGTTTATTTGTATAGTATAGTATAGTGGACAGTGTAGATAGCCTTTATTTATGTAAACCAGCTCTTTTCCCTTCTTGTTTTTAGTTTTCTTTCCTAGCACCAGGGGAGCCCCCCCTCCCAAATTTCGTTGTTTGCTACCTGTACTATATCAATGACAATAAAGACCATTCATTCACATACATAAAGATCAGTCCTACTCCTACGACAGTCTAGAGTCTCGTCCCCCAAGCCAGAAATCTCGCGTGATCAGGGTAGTATTACCCTGACTAACCTGTATGAGGCAGCCATGTGCGACTGCGACAGGGCAAATAATGTGCAGAAGAACGAAAAGAAGAAGACGCGTCAGTCAGATAGCTTCTTGATTGGCTACATTCCATCAACGTCACAATCGGACTCGCGCTAGTTGTCAGTTTCGCCCACACACAAGAGGACTTTTGATCAGTCTTCATAGCCTAATGCAAAATATTCAATGCATTCAATATTCAATCAAATCAGTCATGCCTTAAAAAATGTACCGGATACGTTTGGGTCGACTCTTCTACGCTTTCCTCCCTGTCACCCACAATGTTGAAATACGATGGCCAGCTTTCACCCAGAACGTCACAAATGGAATAGGGTCAAAGATCTCCGAAGGTGGTCCATTAATGTCCACACAAAGAAGAGAGGGCAGACTCTTTGCGCGGAGCCTGATGCGAGATTTCCTGTCTGTGTCATTAACTGCAGAAACTCCCCTCTGACAGTCAGCAGAGGTAGCCAAGAAGGTCTTGCTGGCAATCAGAAGTCTCTTCAGAGTCTCTCCCTCCTGTCTCTTGTAGTTTAAACTCTATGAAGTCCTTAATTGCTTCTCTGGTTGGTTTACCAAGGAGTTTGGCCATCTTATGCACCTCAATCTCACCAAACAAGACAAGCTCTTCACGCTTTTGTTGGCCAGCTGGACTTCTCAAGGGGCCTCAGTAACTGAACAAGGTCGTCATTTGGCAGGCGGGCAGTCAAGTTGTCAACAACTGCTTGGTAAAATTGAGGGCTATTTATTTTCCCTGCTCTCTCACCACTAACGCTCACTCAACGCTCACGCCAAGATGCTCTGTTGAGCCTTTGCTGTTGACTTTCCACCCTGAATTTTCATTGCACTTAGAATTTCAGTGGAATAGAATATGGATATAGCGGTGACTGTCAATAAGTGTTGTGTTTCTTTGCTGCAGCTTCAGTGATAGGCTCTACAGTTCCCTTAAAACATATTTCATGCAGGCCAAATCACACAAAAACTTGCATTGGTTAGGTACTTCAAATCTTACACACAGCCTCGTCAAGATTTGCTGGCTCTCCCTTGTCATTGGGTCGCAACTCGAAATGCTTCCAAATGTCAGCAGTTGCTTTTTCTTTTTTGCAACTCGCTTGCGTTCACCATCTCTTTTTCGAATTATTCATTCTGAGGATGTGACACGTCTTTTTTGACAGGTTATTTATTTGACAACTTACATTGTTTAGCCTACAAAAAGGTCTGTCATCACTTTCATAGCATCTTCAACCACATAGACAGTGGTGCTGGACAAGCACTCTTAAGGCGTTTATTACAGCCTATATAGCAATTTATTATATATATATTTCTAAATGATTGGATGTCATTGGATGTATAGAAACTGACACCGTTGTTATTTTCAAAAACCGCGGTGTATGATATTACTGTATTACCACCAAACCCTAGCGTGCATGCTATGTGAGAATCTGCCTGGGTGCAAGGTAGCAGTGAAAATGTAGTATGGAATTTCATTGATTTGGGCATTTTCACAATAAGCAAGTGGAATGGATTTGATAATGAAGCACTAACATAGCGCTCTGTAAACAGCACTGTGTGGATAGACAGATACTGATTTTCAACATGGTAAAAACATGGTAACGGTGGGGGGGTCTAAACTAATAATTTTTAAAAATGGGTGGGACTTGTCCCTCATATAATTGCAGCGACGCCCATGCTTTGAGGAAAAGCGCCCTCAATGAACTCAGGAGAGGTCATACCATTGCTTCCAGTGTGGGATGAATGTTACCAGCTGAGGACAGGAAATGTAATCTTCTGGAGAACACACATTGGAGAAAAGTTATACTATTGCTCTGATGGTGGGAAGAGAGGAGCACATAAGAACACACCTGAAGTCACTGAGCTCACTGTGTGTGCAGAATTTCAGTGGGGCAAATTATCCTAAAGGGATACAGTGACATATTCAGTGGAAGTATGAATATTGTATCTGATCTCACCCTTTCAACTAGAACACTGATATGTCATATGAACACTGAGAAGTTGAAATGGTTGTGCCTTTTTGATTATGATATGTTTGTTATAAAATGATTTATTATTTATCATGTATGAATACTTCATAAATCCAATGCTAATGGAAAGCTTTGAAAAGTATAATCAAGTCTAGCTTTTGATAGAAACTGCCATTCATGCTTTTTAATTCATACAATAGCGGCTAGAGACTCACTTATGTCTAGCTGAAAATTACATGAGATTAATAGCAAACTACAAGGTGTGTATTTATCTTAATAGCCTGTCAGAGACTGTCCAACCACAGTATGTATAATGACAAATTTGCCACATTTAAGATGTGAGATTTCCTCAACATCAATCTAGTCCCACTTAGATGCAGAAATAACCCTGTGTTACATATTCATGAAGTAACTATTTATTTTCTCTAAAGTCGATCTTGAGTGGAAAATACCAAGGAATGTTGAATTCTCTGTGACCATTCTCTCAAATTAAACATGTTCTTGTTTGGGATCAGAAGTCACTTGACCAATTGACAATGTGACCATTGTGACAGGCTAGTCCATACGGATCAAAGAAATGATTAACCAGTTGACAGGGCTGGAGTATAATAATGCTCTTTTCTGGGAACAGTAGTGCCACTCAGACCCTGGCCACTGGTTCCAAATGCACTGGCAGATAACATGGAACAGAAATAACTGCAAATAGGAGAGTGCTAAATAATGGTCTCTATTTGTATGGGCATCACTGATCTCTTAGCGATGGGCAGCCATTTTCTCCAAACCAGCAGGGTTAGAATACAAAAATAAAACCATTTCACACGTGTGATTAGTGAAAATAACTAACGTTTGTTACCGGTATTGATTTATTATTTCGTTTATATCCTTGATTTGAATGTGAAAAGAGTAATACGATAAATAAATGATTGTTATTCACACATTGCTTCCCTAAATTGACATAATACTTAGAATATTGTTCAAATGTATATGTTTTTCATGAGCTTAAAAGTTGTGTTCTTGTTCTTGCCCCCAAGAGGCTTTTTTCTTTTCCAGGTCGCCAATGCAAATAAGAATGAGTTCCTATTGGCCTGCCTGGTTAAATAAAGATTAAATTAAAAAATGAAATAAAAATAAAGTATGCTAGATTGTTGTGGTGTACAGTAGTCTACTAAGGCTGACTAAAAATAACACTTCATCAAATAGAAGTCTGTGTTATAGTTCTCCTAAGTGCATAGACGAGACAACCTCTGATTGATAAATAAAGTATCTGGCCAATCCCCAGTGACTGTCTGTCCGCCGCTAGGGAGTGAGAGTGCGTCAATAGGCGACAGTGTTGCCAAACTCAGAATTGACGCGCCTTATCGGCTATCTCCACCTATGGCATAGCCCAGCATAGCCGATTTACTGGAATCATTTGATCAGAGCTGATTTAATTATTTTCGATGAATATTTTTTGTTCTTATTTTTTTTACTCAAGACATTGGGATACTGACATCATTAATGATTAATAAAGTGAAAAGTGATGACATCGTGATATCGAAAGTTGGACCTATCTTAAAAATAGCGTGAGATCTTTCAGGGTGAGAACATCTTGAGCTCATACTCATAACTTTGAAGAAGTTTTCTTTTTTCTTAACGAATTTTGGTATTCTTGAGCTTAATACCCACCTGCGGTAGTTCATGGTCATGGTTATTTGACCAGTTTCGACCTAAGCATGGACCGTTGGCAGGTGCTCGTTTTGTGTATGATATTTCTATCCTGTCTAAAATCCACGGCGTCTCAGACCCATGAAGGTATGTACTCTTTGGACGGTGTTATTATGTATTTTTTTTTATCAACAACTCTTTTGCTAACATAGAGAACTGTAAACCAGTCAACTGTAACTCGATGTATGATTTACGTTTTTTTTTCTTCATTTTTCTACTTGTAATTTCTGAGTGATATAAATGGCTCTATTGTGAGCAGATGGGCATTCCCTATATGACACATACAGGCACACACGCACACAAAGTGTTTCCGTTATTATTTCCGAGTATGCTGCTTTCCTGGATACTATGGAAATCAACAGACAATCCCCCATATTACTGCTCTTTTCCTGCTTCACCTGAGGGTGTGTCCCCCTCTGACTGCAGAGGAACCACCTGTGTGCTTTGAGTCACACTGTGCTCTCAATCACTGCGTGTGTGTGTGTGTGTGTGTGTGTGTGTGTGTGTGTGTGTGTGTGTGTGTGTGTGTGTGTGTGTGTGCGCGCGCGTGTGTGTGTGTGTGTGTGTGTGTGTGTGTGTGTGTGTGAACACACGAGTGCATAAGAGATGATACAGTCGGAGTAGGTTATTTTACTACTTTAACACACATTACAATAATACATGTTCTTGATACATGCAGACAACATTACTATCCTGTAGCAAAAGGATCATCTATACTGACTGGTTGAAAGACTGTTTAACCGTTAGTTATCATAATGAAACTCAGTGAGGCATCTGAAAACAGTACACTCACTGTAAGTGTCAGTGACACTGTCTTGACTGTTCAGGTGACTGGTACTCAATGATTAACCCAGCTCCTCTTTATCCTTCCTTCGATCTCTCTCAGATCACGTTGACTAGCCCCTCTGTTTCTCTCCCAGGGAACATTGCTACATGCATTACTGGGCTGCAATCAGGGTCCTTGATTATGGTAATATGTCACCAATTTAGCCGGCGGTGGCGATGTGCCACAGCACCACTGATATCCTGCTTGGGAACATAAGTAACTGGGAGGCAATTGTCTCGGGTTGTAAAACTCCACTGAGGTCAATCGGCCCATTCAAAGGTCTAGTGTTAAGCCTGTCTTTTTGGTGGAGTTTGTGGCTCCTGTGAGTGATTTGATGATGTTTACTGATACGGATCATAGTCCTAGAGTTGGCTGTTTGTGGTATAGTGAATACCTGTTTATATCATGCAAGACCTGGGGCAACCAGGCTATGCATTTATCAATACATTTGACGTTATGAGGCTACATTGGGATACAGGAGTTGTACTTAGTTTGACTGAATGTAACATGGCATCGCACCTGTGGGACATAAAACATTGGTGGAGCGTGTGTGTGTGTGTGTGTGTGTGTGTGTGTGTGTGTGTGTGTGTGTGTGTGTGTGCATATCTGTGTTTTAGTAACCCATGGGCTTGCCTTTTCTCTAGCTAATTTCTAGTCAGTCCACACCCATCTATGTGTTTACAGTGGGTTAAAACTGCCCTTTGAGCTGGAATCAGTGTGTTCTCCTAGATTAGGTGCTTTGTGTGTTCCCTTTACAACTTCCACTCCTATTCTGTGCCAATATTTGCTCACGAGTATGATGTGTGTGAATGAATGAGTGTACAATGATATAGATTACCCACAGGATATGCAAGTGCATGTGCTTGTGGGCCATTCAGAGCTCTCAACTTTTTAAAAGTCATCTATGTCAACATGAAACACTCCATAGTATTGAGACCGGCACTGATAATATTCACAAGAAACTGATAAGAGGAGTAAGTGAAGTTTAGATGAAGTGATTAGGTGTTCCCATTTGTGAGTTACTGGAATAATTGGGACAATGTGCAATGACTAATTTATTAAGGAAGAGGGTTTTGGTATTGTCCTTGTGAAAGCAACTACTCAAGTGAACAGCTATGTGCTGTGTATGTATGCAAATGCATAATGTGAATGCATAATTAGAGGAGTCTAACTGTCAAAAAATGGTCAATAAGAGATGGTGTGCATGTCTCCTTCCTGCCTTCCTTGACCAGAGTAGTTCTCACACATGGCCTATTGTCCCTTGCTATGATCTCAGCATTGTGGGCCACACACTCACACTCACACACACACACACACACACACACACACACACACACACACACACACACAGAAGCACTGTCACTGCATCACTCCTTACTCTCACTGGAACACACTGTCCACATTTATGGCTCTATCACAATGCTGGACTTTGTCTGGGAAGGCCCTGTTCCCCCATCCTCCACTCTATCAGCCTCAGGCCTGCTCCACAACATGCAGAGGGTCTGCAGAAGGGTTATGGTCTGCCCTGCCCTGCACTGCATCAAACACAGCAGTAGACATAGCAACAGACAGAACATCCAACACAACAACACACAGATCAACAGATACAACATCAAACAACACCAAACACACCATCAGATATACTGTAGTATCACACACTCATACCATTAGACACATCATTAGTCCAAATATCTGGGTTACTCTGTTGAAGCTCTGAACAACTCTGGTAAACTGTATAAACTATACTGGCGGTAAACCAAGTGCAATGTTCCTGTCTTTCGTGTGTGTGTGTCAGTGGTGTGTCCTGGTACCCAGAATGGCCTGAGCTCCACAGGCTCTCAGGAGAATCAGTACAACCTGACAAAGGAGCGCTACACAGGCTGTGAGATCATCATGGGAAACCTGGAGATCATTCAGATTGAGAGTGACTGGGACTTCTCCTTCCTCGGGGTATGACAGCATTTCATGTAAATGCTTTTCTTACAGTACAGTACATACCAACTCCATTTCCTCTACCGTTCTTGTGCCCATTGTATTCGTTGAGATGTGTTGCGGATTCAGATTCACTCTCAGATTCAGATTTAATTTAATTGTCATTGGCAGAGTGCAAGTACAAAGACAACCAAACGCATTCGGCATCTAGCCAGTGCATAGTGCAGAAGCCATACAAATGTGGACAGATATGTACAGTGTGATATGTACAGACAAGGGCGAGATATATACAGTAAGATATATGCAGTATACAGAGCAAGGGAAATAGTTATCAATACAATATGTACAATATATGTACAGTGTGCAAAAAGAAAAGCGCATTCAGCTCCTCCAGTAAGTCTACTTATTACTAACACAGTCATTATCTAGTCATAACTATTCCTGACCATGATACCCCCTACAGGTAATCTACGGTCATCTGGTAATTTGGCTGAGTCTAACCTTTACTGTGACGTTAACTTTCCCCCTCCAGACTATCAGAGAGGTGACAGGTTACATCCTCATCGCCATGAACCACTTTCGCCTGCTGCCCCTGGAGCAGCTCCGTGTCATCCGAGGGAACACCCTGTACGACCGAGGCTTCGCCCTCACTGTGTTCCTCAACTACCCCAAGGAGGGCTCCAACGGCCTGCAGCACCTGGGCCTCACACACCTGACGGGTGAGGATGGGAGATGGTAGGATAGAGGGGAGTAAATGGAGAAGAGAGGAGTGAGGAGAAGAAATGAAAGTGCAGTGAGGAGGATATACCGTATAGTCCAAAGATGGAGGACAAATGGTTTAGGGGTCCAGGGTGTTCATGTAAGAGAAGATGGTAGATCTCCTGATGGTAGATGCAAGAGATGTTGACATCAAGTGATGGTGAGGATGGATGTTAAAAGGGATGCGGGAAGGGGATGAATAAGGACAGAGGAATGAGGTATTAGACATACAGTAGAGGAATCAGGGAAGAGGGTTACTGAGAAAGCACATGCATAGGAGTGTGACAATTTATGCTTATGACAAACCGTTAAAATACAGTTTGTCTTACATCAGCCATCCCCTGCACTGTCATGTACCGGTGAACACAGCATTTTGTGTGGAGTGTGTGGGAGGCCACAGGGATCTCTTGTGGCTGACACCACACCCTCAGTAGGTGCAGACAGGTGTGTACTGTACCTTTCAGAGGGGGAGTGGAGGGGGATTGAGGGTTCAATTCTGACTAATGGCTTTACTATAAAAGCAGAGCTTTCAGTATTCCCAACAAGAGGGCTTTCACCTTCGGTTAGATGTGTATCTTTGTGTTTATGTACTGTAAATGTGTCTTACACAAACTTCCCAGCCTCCAGTGGAGGAGCTGGTTTTCTCAACATGTGCGAGCGTGTCTGAGCAGTTGTTTAATCTGAGAAAAGTACAACTGTTTTGGTGTGAAATTCCTGCTTATCTCTTTCTCTCTCTTTTCATTTCCCACAGAAATTTTGGAGGGGGGAGTGCAGATCATCAACAATAGGTTCCTGACTTATGGACCCTGGGTGAACTGGCACGATGTTGTAAGAGACAGTAGTGCCCTTATTGACATCCAGTCTAATGGAGTGAGAGGTTAGCATCCAGCAGTATAGAATAAGAGAGTCTGTAGCGGGAACAGGAACTCTCTTCCTGGATCATGTCCAATGGCTTTATATGCAGTAACTCATAATAACATTCTCTCTCTCAGGGCCATGCCACCCTTCTTGTAATGAGCACTGTTGGGGACCTAATGAAGACCAATGCCAGATCTGTGAGTGATTTCTCTCTCTCTATCCCCTCCCCCTGCTCCCTCTCTCTCTCTCCTTCTCTCTCTCTCCCCCCACCCATCTCTCTACTCCACCATTATATATTTTTTTACCACTGCAGACATGTTGGCTGTGTGTGCTTACCTCTCTCTGACCTCCCTCTCTCTCCCCTGTGTGTCTCAGTGACTAAGACAGTGTGCGCACCTCAGTGTAATGGCCGCTGTTTTGGGACCAGCCCCAGGGACTGCTGTCACATAGAGTGTGCCGGGGGTTGCAGTGGCCCTAAGGACACATACTGCTTTGTGAGTGCCCTGCCACTCTCTCCATAGGAATATGCTCATCTGTTATATTGAAGGCTGATAGAAGACAGTGTCATTAAACCACCACACTGTGTGTGTGTGTGTGTGTGTGTGTGTGTTTGTCTGTCTGTCTGTCTGTCTGTCTGTCCATGGGTGCATGCCTGTGTGTACCTGCCCAGGCGTGCCGTCATTTCAACAGCTCCGGATCCTGTGTACCACAGTGTCCCCAGACACTGATCTACAACAAACAGACATTTCAGATGGAGACCAACCCCAATGCCAAGTACCAGTACGGCTCCATCTGTGTGTCCCACTGCCCCAGTGAGTGACCTCTGTCTGTCTTGTCTTGTCTGTCTGCCTGTCTGCCTGTCTGTCTGTCTGCCTGCCTGCCTGCCTGTCTGTCTGCCTGCCTGCCTGCCTGTCTGTCTGTCTGTCTGTCTGTCTGCCTGTCTGTCTGTCTGTGTGCGTGCGTGCATGCGGGTATGTGTGTGTGTGTGTGTGTGTGTGTGTGTGTGTGTGTGTTTCTGTACTGACACTGCATGTCCCCCTGTTTCTGCTCTGTCTACAGTACTTGTAATAACACTGTAATAACAATAACAAGGTAATAACACTGTAATAACAACAATAACAAGTTAATAACAATGTAACTCCATTGGTGCTTCTGTCTCTCCCCCTTCCTTCCCCCTACGTCACCCAGCTCACTTTGTGGTGGACGGCAGTTCCTGTGTGAGTGGTTGTCCTCCAGACAAGACGGAGGTGGAGAGGAGTGGACAGAGGCAGTGTGAGCTCTGTGGAGGACTGTGCCCCAAAGGTAATGTCAACAGAGTCCATTGCACAACCTGCTCAAATACACTTTTCAATGGCTAGTTACCATTGCTTGTTGATTTACAGCAGATAGATTTGTGCATGAATTGAATGCAGTCTATTCTGTTGTTTGCACATGAATAAAGAACAGTGCTATACCTCTTCAGTGCTTCACAAAATAACCTAACTATGTGTTTTCCACTGTAGCCTGTGAGGGCACCGGGGCTGAGCACAGACAGACAGTAGACTCCAGCAACATTGACAGCTTCATCAACTGTACCAAGATCCAGGGCAGCTTGCATTTCCTGGTCACAGGGATCCTTGGGTAAGTGAGTGCATCTCACACACAGGGTACAGTCAGAACACAAGCAGACTTACGGAGTGTAAGTCATCATCAGTATGTGACATTGCTCTGTCTATCTTTTAGTGATGACTTTAAGAATATCCCACCTCTGGACCCCAAAAAGCTGGAGGTCTTCCGCACTGTCAGAGAGATTACAGGTATGCATGTGTGTATGGTGTGTATGTGCATATATTTGCATATATAAACTATATATTGACATTCTGCGTTTGATCACCAGATATCCTAAACATCCAGTCCTGGCCGAAAGAGCTGTCGGATCTGTCAGTATTCTCCAATCTAACCACCATACAGGGCAGATCCCTTTATAAGTAAGGCTGTTGTGTGTGTGTGTGTGTGTGTGTGTGTGTGTGTGTGTGTGTGTGTGTGTGTGTGAGTGTGTGTGTGTGTGTATGTGTGTGTGTGTGTGTTCGTGCGTGAGTATGTGCGTATGTATGTGTGTGTATGTTTCTTAGTCCTTAATTCTGTATATTCTATTATATGTTGCTTGTTATATAACCAGACCTGTCATTGAGTTCACACAGTCTGTCCACCTTTTCCGATGTTTGCTTAATACCCAAAGCCGCTTTTTGTGTAAACAGCTCACGTCAAGCCCTCTGTGCATGCATGTCACTGGTGTGTGTAATCTCTCAAATCTCTCTCTTTGTGTCTCACCCTCCTGCCCTCCCTCTCCCGATGTCCTTCTCCAGTGTGAAGAGGTATGACCTGTGTGTGATCCTGTCACTCTGTTCCCCTGTCCCCAAACTAAAGCATGGCCTTACAACCTCACTAGAAACAACATGTCCGTCTGTATGTTGCTCATAAACTATGAGTAGAATTAGACCATCTATATCTGCCACAAGTACAACCAGGGTGTTGTGGTTGACGATACTTTTCAAAGGTATTTGAAGATATTAGACATGCTTTCTGTTCTGCACTTGTTAAGCCCCCCCCCCCCCTTCTCCTCGGATCTCTCCAGGCGTTTCTCTCTGATGGTTATGAGGGTTCCCTCCATCACCTCTCTGGGGCTGCGTTCTCTCAGAGAGATCAGCGATGGCAGCGTCTACCTCAGTCAGAACGCCAACCTGTGCTACCACCACACCGTCAACTGGTCCTCCCTGTTCAGAGGCAGCAACGCACGCCTCAATGACATCAAGCACAACAGGCCCCTCGGGGAGTGTGGTGAGCTGGGCAAGGGGACCAACAGGTGTGAGGGGTGTAAACAGCAGATAATTAGCTGTTAATAGGCTTAGAACTTTACATGATTGGAATGTATAAATGATATAGCTGTTGTTGTTGTTGTTGTTGTTGTTGTTTCCAGTGGAGGAGGGCCATGTGTGTGACCTGCTGTGTTCAAACTCAGGCTGCTGGGGCCCAGGACCCGCCCAATGTCTCTCCTGTAGAAACCACAGCCGAGACGGCACCTGTGTGGCCAACTGCAACTTCTACACAGGGTCAGTGTGTGTGTGTGTGTGTGTGTGTGTGTGTGTGTGTCTGTGTGTGTGCATGCGTGCGTGCGTGCGCGCGTGCGTGTGTGCGTGCGTGCGTGCGTGCGTGCGTGCGTGCGTGGATTATCACTGACTGGAAATGTAACCTCTGTAAATCTCTCTTGTCGGTCCCTTCCCCAGGGAGCTCAGGGAGTTTGCAGGGCCAAACGCTGAGTGTATATCCTGTCACCCAGAGTGTCAACCACAGGAGGGGAGAGATAGCTGCACTGGACCGGTACTTTTTTACTCTCTCTATCTCTCTATTCATTCAGAGTTCAAGTTTACACAAGAAAGAAGTAACGATTGTGGCTGAGATCTAAGGCTGTTCCACTTGGAACGGCTCTTGGCTTTTCATCCTCTCATTCCTGAGAGTTTTTGGTGCATGACTCATTTATAAACACTCTTGCAAAAACACACTTTTTAGTCTCCTAATATATATGTAAACCTAATATTCTGTAACACTTCTATTGTTTAAGCCTAATCCTACTTTTGTGTGAAGTTGTCCCCATATGCCTTATTTGTTTGACAATGGCTTATCAGGATCGGCGTAATCCTATGTAACTTTGTGTGTCAACTCTTTAAAAGGTGATGATTCATTTGTAACCGACACACACCTTTCCACATGCCCTCTATGATGACATATACAGTTATTTCTTGGAACAAATGTCAAGCCTTGATAAACAAGCTGGACTAGTTCCTTGTGCCTTTTCATGTAATTTCTAAGCTATATCAATAGCCATAACATACTACAACACATCAATGTCAGATTTTGTCAGAAAGCCAAACTTTTGAGAGACAATAATATGATCCTCTTCCTCTCTCTCTCTTTCTCTCTCTCTCTCTCTCTTTCCCTCTCTCTCTCTCTCTCTCTCTCTCTCTCTCTCTCTCTCTCTCTCTCTCTCTCTCTGTCTCTCTCTCTGTCTCTCTGTCTGCCAGGGAGCTGATGAGTGTATGGAATGCACTAGCTTGAAGGATGGTCCCCACTGTGTGTCCTCGTGCCCCAGTGGAGTGAATGGCGAGAGGGGCCTCATCTTCAAATACCCCAACTGGGAGGGTCACTGTGAACCATGCCACATCAACTGCACACTGGGGTGTGTGTGTGTGTGTGTGTGTGTGTGTGTGTGTGTGTGTGTGTGTGTGTGTGTGTGTGTGTGTGTGTACGTGTGTGTGTGTGTGTGTGTGTGTGTGTGTGTGTGTGCGTGTGTGTGTGTGTGTGTGTGTGTGTACGTGTGTGTGTGTGTGTGTGTGTGTGTGTGTGTGTGTGTGTGTGCGTGTGTGCCTGTGCCTGTGCCTGTGCCTGTGCCTGTGCCTGTGACTGTGTGTGCACTGGCACGGTTACTCAGTGCACGAAGTATATCATACACCACTGTATTTGTCTGTGCCAGGTTGATGGTATTTGCTAGGGAGTGAGACTGTGCCTCTTCTCTTGTTGCAGGTGCTCAGGCCCAGGCCTGAGCGACTGTTTAGAAACCGCAAGAGCAGCAACCAAGTGAGTGCCTCCCCCTGCTGGTGGATAGCTGAAAACACACTGGAAAAACGGTCAAATTACGTCTGACTCCTTTTCACGCATTAACCTCGTCCCCACTCAAACACAGAGACTCAAAAACGAATCTCTCTCCATGTAGCCACCAGATCACAGGGATAGCATTGGGGGTGCCGGCTGCCCTGATCATCTGCCTCGCTGTGTTTGTCCTGGGTATGCTGTACCACCGCGGCCTGGCCATCCGCCGCAAGAGAGCCATGAGGAGGTACCTGGAGAGTGGGGAGGTGCGTCCCTGAGAGAAGAAACAACTGTGCTTCTCGAATTACAACTCACATCTTCACTCAGAGTCAAAGTCCATATCTGCACGGGTTGAGGGAAACACTGGACACACAAAATCAAGGGGTCTAAGGAAGACCTATCCAAACCTACCGTGTACGTTTAAATATGCGTCGTCTTGTGTCTGTGTGTTGTCAGAGTTTCGAGCCACTGGGACCAGGGGAGAAGGGAGCTAAGGTTCACTCCCGCATCCTGAGGGCCCCAGAGCTGAGGAAGGTCAAAGCCCTGGGCTCTGGAGTCTTTGGCACTGTGCACAAGGTGGGGCACCTTCACCACAGTGGTTATTCCATTATCGGCATTTCCCTTTGTGTAGTCATCAGGTCGTCGTCACTAGACCCTTGATAATACCTGTTTCCCTGCAGTGATATTACAGTCCTTACTTAAACTCAGTCATCGGTATCTGGTTCGATCCCCATGAATACATGTTAGTGGCCAACTAACTTCTGAATGGAACTTCAACCTCCCGTCTCTTTCAGGGCCTATGGATCCCAGAGGGAGACTCAGTGAAGATCCCTGTGGCCATCAAGACCATCCAGGACCGCACAGGGAGACAGACCTTCTCTGAGATTACTGATGTGAGAATCAGACAGAGATTTGACACTCAGTTACTAACCTCTGAATGGAATCCAATATATGTATTTTTACAACAGTTAGTTTCGACCAAGTCATTTGATTGGAAAAGAGGTATTCCATGAGCACTGATATAGAGTATAACAGCACTGGGACTTTTAATTCCTAACTAATGTATCACTCCGCCACACAGGTGTTCTATTAAATTACAGTTCATTAGGTTAGGCTACATTAACGGTCGTTAACGGTGAAGCAACTCATGGTCTGATGTTAACTCGTCGGAATCACACATGCCACCAAAGCGACTGTCAACAGACTCTTATTTCACTGGTTGCACAATAAATGGAAACGTACAGATAAATGTACATGATACAAAGTAGCTGGCCTGCGGTAACGTGTGTAGGCTTAGACAAAGCAGCAAGCTGTGCAGGAACATGTTTGTGTTCAGGTTGCCTGGTAACAGTCCAATTCAAGTTCAAGAGCAAGTTCAGTTGCTGAACTATTTGTGTTGGCAGAGCCAAATAAATGATTAAATAAACAAACAAATATAAACAGCTTGTAGTACTGTTGTATAAAAGCAATATCACACAAGAGGGAGTGCTGTTATACTGAATATCAGCACGGCTGTGATTATCTTCCGTGCTGATATTCAGTATAACAGCACTCCCTCTCGTGTGATATTGCTTAAATATAATCCATAGAGCAATACCCATGATGTGGTGCAGAAATTCATACTCACGGTCTATGTGTGTGTGTGTGTGTGTGTGTGTGTGTGTGTGTGTGTGTGTGTGTGCGCGTGCGTGCGTGCGTGTCTGTCTGTCCGTCCGTCTGTCTGTCTGCCTGCCGTGCAGCACATGCTGTCCATGGGCAGTCTGGACCACCCTTATATCGTTAGGCTCTTAGGTATCTGTCCGGGTGTCAGTCTGCAGCTGGTCACTCAGCTCAGTTCCCAGGGGTCCATGCTTGAGCACATCAGACAGCACAAGGCCAGCCTGGACCCTCAGCGCCTGCTCAACTGGTGTGTGCAGATTGCCAAGGTGAGCTAAAAAATCGGATCTGACCACTGTCTGTTTGCATGGGAGAACATAGGCATAAGTGAATGCCGTGGTAAATGAGTGTGTGCACATACCGTACTGCTGTATGATTTACGTAAACAAATATAATATAAAATGTGATCCTGTTCGACATATCCATGATGTCCCTTCTTTTCATATGACATATCTATTATATCCCCTATATTTAGCCTAGTAGTCTTTATTCTACAGTCACTTTCAGGACTGTTTGTGTGTGGGTTACATACTGTATGTGTGTTTGCTGCAGGGCATGTATTACCTCGAGGAACACTGCATGGTCCACAGGAATCTGGCTGCTCGCAATGTGCTGCTGAAGAGTGATTACATCGTCCAGATCTCTGACTACGGTGTGGCAGACCTGCTCTATCCTGACGACAAGAAATATGTCTACAGTGACGTCAAGGTATTAAGACTCATTTGATTCATCTTGATTCATTTATCAAGCAAAACCAAGGTATTTAACAAGGTATTTCACTCATTGTTATTTCCTCTAAATCTTATAGAAACAAAACAAACCTGTGTTTTATGTTACTTCCAGACTCCCATCAAATGGATGGCACTGGAAAGTATCCTCTTTCGAAGATACACTCATCAAAGTGATGTGTGGAGTTATGGTAAGTTGGTTTTATCGTATGTGAGTTGGTGTGTGTATGTGTGTTAGTCTCAAATTGGTGTGTCATGCATGACCTCTCTCCTGTGCAGGAGTGACAGTGTGGGAGATGATGTCATATGGGGCGGAGCCCTATACGTCTATGCAACCCCAGGATGTGCCCAGTCTGCTGGAGAAGGGCGAGCGTCTGTCCCAGCCCCACATCTGTACTATAGACGTCTATATGGTCATGGTCAAGTGTGAGTAAGACATTATATTGCAGTGTTGCCTCTGACACTCACTTTTATTACTTGTGTAATATCAGTATCAGTTGGCACACCGCTCTGCAACCTTTGGTCAATACTTCCCCCCCCCCCCCCCTTTGGCAGGTTGGATGATTGATGAAAATATTCGGCCTACCTTCAAAGAACTGGCCACAGACTTTATTCGCATGGCAAGAGACCCGCCCCGCTACCTTGTCATTAAGGTAAGGAAGCAAAATACAGCACCATATAACCGTTGAACTGTAGCGGTCTAATAACTAAAAGGCTTATATCATTGATGCATTACACATAGACCGAGCGAGGAGAGGCGGGGACAGAGGAGTCCCACCAACGTGAATCAGAGTTGGGCCGCTTGGACGTAGAGCTGGACGATCAGGATGAGGAGGGATTGGAGGATGGTTTGGCCACACCTCCTCTTCACCTGTCACCATCCAGAAGTCTGTCTCGTCTGCGGATTAGCTCCTATAGGGTAAAACTCATTTTGGATACGTCTTGTTACAAGGACTGAAGAGATTGGGCTCTGAAAATTCACACCTATCCTATGTCTGTTCTCAGAGTGGCACCTCTCAGGCAGGACCAGTGGAATACCTACCCATGACCCCCAGCACAGGAGAGAATCCCCGGCAGGTGAAATGCCTGAGCACTCAAACATGAAACATCCCTTCTACAGAACAAGGATATCTACATTTTTAGACAGATGTTCAATGTTGCCACTGCACCACTGATAAAGGAGGCAGATACTGTATTCATCCGTGCCACTCTAAAGCCCCACCTTCATCAGAATTATGACTGCACTTGGCTTCAATCAGTATTATCACTAAACATTGAAAAGGAACTTGCAAATGCAAAATGATAGGGAAATTAGATTCATGTTTCAATTATATCCCACTGTTTTCCATTTGATACAGTCATTTCAATGATTTGCTCTTATGTTGGAACTTCTCCCGAACTCAAAGTACTTTACATAACCTTTACGTAAACTTTTGCAGTTTTGGTCCCAGCGGTCTCGTCTGAACTCAGTAAGGACGATCTCTGAGGGCTCAGAGGGCAGGGGGAGTGGGCAGGACACTGCGCCGACAGAGGGGGTGTCACTGAGTGGCAGCCTGCGCAGGCCCAGGGCTAGCATGAACCGTGGCAGTACCCACACGTCTGCCTCCCTGCAGAGGAGCCTTTCTGCAGCTTCGGAGACACCTTCCAATGGGCTAGAGCTGGGAGAGGAGGATCATGATGGATACGTGCTGCCTGGATCATGTGGCACTCCAGAGAGAGGTGAGAGGACTGTCTGATGGATTCATGTGGACACAGCCAAAGGGGATGAGAGTTTAGGGTCACACTACTATGACATAATGCATAATGGAGTTGAATGTTGAGTTTAGCGAGTTAACAGCACATGTTAGTGTAAAACAGTATTACTTGATGTGAAGTGTTACTGAGTTCATCTAGCTTCACAGCTTCAACTGTGTTTCATTTGATCATCAGTTCCTTCCTATCAGAATCTCCTATCCTGGATTCTATTTTTAATTCCTCTTTTCATGTCTTTTTCGCAGATTCTCTCTTGTCTCACCCAGCCTCCAGAAACTCTCGGACAGGTGGAAGGGGTTCTAGGAGCTCCAGGAACACACAGACATTGTCCCCACTGGCATCAGTCAGTGATCACATCCAGGAGTATGAGCTTATGACCAAACAGTGCTCCCCACTGCCCCACTCTCCTAGAGGCAGTTCTGTACAGGTAGAGGGTCCCTCAACAGTACTGTGGGGGAAAGCCTCCCCTTTGCCCTCTCCAACATACAAAACACCGCCCTCAACAATAGAGGGAGACAGAGTGCACAGGGACTCTCAGGCACCACCCTCAAGTACTGCTACCGCTCTGAGTGGAAGTCACGGGCCAGCAGAGGGCTCTGGCAGTCCTGTGGCAGCAGGAGGAGGCACCACAGGAGACCAGCAGTCGGCTGAGCAGCCTGACAGTGGGACCGGTGTTGACAATGGAGGATCTGCCCAGGGGAGGCTGGAGCAGCGGGCAGTGGAGTATGAATACATGGACATCCGGAGCACACATGCAGACTCTGGAGAAAGAGAGAGACCCATCTGGGAAAAGCGTGAAAGCAGAGCAGCTGAACTGAGTACAATAGAGACGGGGGAAGGAGAGACAGGGAGAGGGAGTCAGGGGGTAGAGGCAGAAGAGGAAGGGAAAGAGGAAGAAGTTTACCAATATACTAATGAGCAGCCCCGACTGAGAGAGAGCCTGTGCTGCAGAGCAGCCGGGCCGAGGCCAGATGTCTCCACAGCTGGGGAGGGCCAGGCAGAGGAGTATGAGGAGATGGATGGCTTTGGAGGGGACGAGGCAGAGTATCAGAATATCCCAGGGAAGGGGAGGGCTTCGGCTGAGACGAGCAGCAGGTGTGTTGGGTTGGGGGGATACATAAAAGTGTGTTCTGGAGTTGGGGAGCCGAGCAGCAACACATCATTTGATAATCCAGACTATTGGCACAGCCGACTGTTCCTCAAGCCAGATGCTGTGCGCACATAATGATGTGGACTGAGACTAGGGGTGGGCATCGACGATCGATAATTGATCGATAAGGATCTTGGTCGATCACAAAATAAAACATTTGGTCGATCACCCCAAAAAAAAAAAAAAAAAACTTTTTTTTTTGTGATCGACCAAATGTTTTATTTTGTGATCGACCAAGATCCTTATCGATCAATTATCGATCGTCGATCCCCTAACTGAGACACAGCCACATTAACCATCTATGTAGCTTGTATACTATTGTAGTAGGCACCATTCTCAACTGGTTTTGAACAATCCCAGCATCATGAACCAATGCCAATGTTGCATCGATGCTTCTATCTCCGTTTACAGTGAGACTTCTCAGAAATGTAATAAACAATTGTGTCATGTGTTTTACTGTATATCTTCAGTTTCCTATGAAGTGATGAAGTGCAGTGTTTAACTGTATGGATATCTAGCCAGAAAACAGACGTTTGTTTAATTGTAATTTTGTAATTTTTGCCATTTCTTGTAATATAATGTGAATTGCGGTCATGGAATAAACATATACACAGATTTGCATTTAATGTATTCTTTCTTACAGTACGGATGTGATATCCGCAAGCAAGGAGGCACATTCATAGGCCTCTCATGGCTCTATGAATGAATGAATGAATGAATGAATGGTCTTTATTTGTCATTGATATAGTACAGGTACCAAACAACGAAATTTGGGAGGGGGGGCTCCCCTGGTGCTAGGAAAAAAAACTAAAAACAAGAAGGGAAAAGAGCTGGTTTACATAAATAAAGGCTATGTACACTATCCACTATACTATACTATACAAATAAAACACTGTGCTGTACTCTATGCTATGCTATACCTATTCGAGGGTTGTCATATTGCACATAGTGTTATTGCACATTCATTTAAAGTGTCGCAGTTTGCAGGTTTGAAATGTTCACAGTTGTGTTTCAGTATTGCACTTGATTTCAATCTAGTAGCTGCCATCAAATTGTCTAGATTGTCCAGGGCCTAGAACCTAGGTCTTTGCTGTGTTCAGGGCCTGAATGGCCCTGGGGTAGAAGCTGAGCTTCAGTCTGTTTGTCCTTGCGAACATGGTCCTGAACCACCTGTCCGAGGGCAGCCGAGCAAAGTGTTCGTTCCCAGGGTGGGATGGGTCTCTTCCAGAGAGGGGAGGGGGGCGCCGGTGATCTTCTGGGCCGATCTCACGACTCTCTGTAGCGCATTCCTCTCTGCGGCTGTGCAGCTGGAGAACCACACGCAGATGCAGTAGGTGAGGATGCTCTCCACTGCGCAGCGGTAGAAGGTCACAAGCATCTCCTGTCCGATGTGGTTTTTCCTGAGGACTCTCAGGAAGTAGAGCCGCTGTTGTGCCTTCTTGATGATGGCTGCTGTGTTGGTCTTCCAGGACAGGTCATCCTGTATGTGCACCCCCAGGAATCGGAGGGTTGAGACTCTCTCCACGCTCCCTCCATCGACGAGCAGGGGCTGGACCTCAGATGTTTTCCTCCTGAAGTCCACGATGATTTCCTGGGACTTTGACTGGTTCAGCAGCAGGTTGTTAACCTTGCACAGCTTGCCCAGCTGCTCCACCTCATCCCTGTACGCCGCCTCGTCCCCCCCAGAGATGCAGCCCACCACGGTGGTGTCGTCTGCAAACTTTACGATGGAGTTGCTGGGGTGGACGGGGGTGAAGTCGTAGGTGTAGAGGTTGTAGAGGATGGGGCTTAGCACGCAGCCCTGGGGGGACCCAGTGCTGAGTCTGAGGGCTGTGGAGGTGTGGGAGCCCACCCGCACCCTCTGGGGGCGGTCAGACAGGAAGTCCTTGATCCATGCACATATAGAGTGTGATAGTCCCAGGTCTAGTAGTTTGGTCACTAGCCTGTCTGGAAGGATGGTGTTGAAGGCAGAGCTGAAGTCCACAAAGAGCAGTCTCGCGTAGCTGTTTCCCCTCTCCAGGTGGGATAGAGTGGAGTGGAGAGTCGTCGCGATGGCGTCCTCTGTGGACCTGTGGGCTCTGTAGGCGAACTGGTATGGATCCAGGTTGGGCGGGAGGCGTGTGACTATGTGGGCCCGGACTAGTTTCTCGAAGCACTTCATGATGATTGGTGTGAGTGCCACCGGGCGGTAGTCGTTTAGGCAGCTCACCGTGCTTTTCTTCGGGACTGGGAATGTTATAACTCTATATATTGTGGTTATTTTTGCATGAAGGACATTGAAAAAAGATGATAAATCCATCATGTTAATGTATTATATCTACCCAAAGCAAACTATTATCAAAAAATATATTCTTGTTATCAGGTGGGATGATAATGAATTGTAGTTAATTACCTCCAAGGAGGTTTGTTCTCTCTGTTCTCTCTGTTCTCTGTTTTGAATGAAGGAGGTCATTGTTAAACGGTGAATGAACAAACACATGAACCTGAATCCTAAACTAATCCTTGTATAATATACATCTATTAATGTCAATGGAAGATGTACATGTGTCTGGAGTAGGGATTTGACCCTGAGTAATAAAAGTAGTGAATGGCTTTCTCTCTGGAGTATCAATCAATTTGGAGAGTGACGCGCTAAGTCAATCTGGCGCTCGGCGCAGCTAGATAGTAGGAGGGGCCTGGGGGCGGATCGGGCCTCTGGACGTACAGAGCCGCGGAGCAGCAGAGGCAGCGTGGTCGGAGCTACTGACACCCGGGAGAAAGAGTAACTTTCAGAGAGAAAAAGAACCACCGCGAAGATGTCTGGAGATGACGACCCACAAGACCAAACCATCGCCGACGACTTGGTGGTCACCAAGTACAAAATGGGGGCTGAAATTGCCAATCGTGAGTTATTTTTTTATTTTTTATTTTACGGATTAGAAGACAAGAGTGAAAACGCGACAGACAGAATCCGCTAAGCTAACGTGTTAGCTAGCTAGTCACAATCGCAGCCATGTGCCACATCGAGCTAAACACGCACTGGTACAAGCGAGTTTGCGTAGCCAGCGTGTGTCTTGTATGTGAACTGACCGCGACACATGTTGTAAATGGTCAAGTTAGATACCGGTTATGTGCACGGTTGCTACAATCGCTAGCTTACACATTATGTAACCGCTAGAAATGCAATGTCAGGCAGAAAGCAAGCTAGCGAGCTTGCTAGCTATTTTAAGCTAGCGATGTGATCATTGAAGGTTTCCCATTGACCAGAAGCTACTATGCCCACGTTTCACAGATCGACCTTGTTGCGATCTTAGTTGTGCATGCTAGGCTGTCATCGTCCGGTTGCCAGCTAACTGGTCATGCCACCAATTTGGTCATGCCAACAATGGTCTAACTATAGCTACTTTGCACAGCTGTCAACGACGTGCAAGCAAAGCGAACAGGTTGCACCGTTCTTCTTTTTGTCTAGGGCTTGTCAATCATACATCTTCATACAGTGTATGTAGTTACGTTACTCGTAGCAAGGAATGGCAAGTCATAACTCGCAAGTCAGTGTTCGCTGACTGCCAACTGGAGGCACAACAAGGATAGGCAGCACCTGTCATTGCTGAGATAATGCGCCGCACCCCCGAGACTACTCAACAATCCTCACCAGATTCACTCTGTATTAAGTAAATAAACCTGTTATACATTCCGTGTTCAATTGCATGTATGCAAATCATGTTGTTCTGATAAACCCCCTGCAGTCATCTGTTGTTTGATACATTAAAGATGACTAAAACATGGATTTGATTTGACCTGTTCCTGTTCAGAGGCCCTGAAGATGGTGGTGGAAGCAGCTACAGCCGGAGTGTCTGTGATCAGCCTGTGTGTGAAGGGAGATGCCTTCATCATGACCGAAACTGGAAAGGTCTTCAAGAAGGAGAAAGACATGAAGAAAGGTATGGCCCGATCTTTTTGATTGGGTGAATACAGAAGGGAAAGTATTAACGCATGTCAAGTATTACGCATGTTTTGATTTGGGATTTGACCCATTCCCCTGGTCCTCTCTCAGTGTACGACATGCTAAACTAACCCGACTCCTAACCATTGGCCGGTCCCTCACAGTGGACCTGGTCACTGAAGTGAGTCAGACATCAGAACACACTCCCCCCCTCCCAAATTTCGTTGTTTGGTACCTGTACTATATCAATGACAATAAAGACCATTCATTCATTCATTCATAACATTTATGCTCACATTAAAACTCACAAACTCGCATGTTTGGGATGTTGAGGGAATGGAGCTTGTGAGTTTTTGCATAAATGTTATAATAGTAATGTTAATAGTATTTGCCTAGAATGTTATTCAATACTTTTTCAAGCTTTTGACTTCAAGATGTTTAGTTAAGTGGCTGTTTTTTGTATCTTCCCAAGGCATTGCATTTCCAACTAGTGTCTCCGTCAACAACTGTGTGTGCCACTTCTCTCCGCTGAAGAGTGACCCTGACATCGCAATAAAGGATGGGGACCTCATCAAAATGTAGGCTCCACAATTAATCTTCTGTATGGCAGTTCCATGTGCCACTGTCTGGACTGCCTTTTTGCCATGTACATGGATGTGCATGGTCCAACCTGAATGTTCCTTTTACTATGCCTATGCCTCACGCATGCCTGTTCTCTTTGCTTGTGCAGTGATCTGGGGGTTCACGTAGATGGCTTCATCTCAAACGTGGCTCACAGCTTTGTTGTTGGAGTGACCAAGGTACACCAATATTGGCTGCAGTGACAGCACCAGGGACATTTTTGAGATGATTTGTGAAGTGTAAAAGTCTTCTCTATATCCTCCTTAACTTCAGTTTTCTCTCTTTTTCCTCAGGATGCCCCGTTGACAGGCAAGAAGGCTGATGTGCTGAAAGCTGCACACCTGTGTGCTGAGGCTGCCCTGAGGCTGGTCAAACCCGGTAACCAGGTAACTACTGCTTTATAGTGTGAACAGAGACTCAATACCCTTAGGGGATCCTAATTCATTTGTTATGATGTGGACACTGTTGTAGTGGAATGAAAATCTGATTGCTATGTGGAATGTGTCTCTCGTTCAGAACTCACAGGTCACAGATGCTTGGAACAAGATTGCCAAGTCGTTCAAATGCACAGCCATAGAGGGTGAGTGGTGTCTGGTCATTTGGGCGGGTGTGGCTCAGGAGGTAGAGCCAGTGTCTAATGATCGCAAGGTCAGCGGTTACAGCGGTTCCCCGGCGGGCCATGTGTCGAGGTGTCCTTAGGCAAGACACTGAACCCCAAATTGCGCCCAATGAGTGGGCCGGCGAACCTTTTTTCCAACATAATTCCTCTTGTCAGTTTTTGGTTTATAATGTGATTTTGACTGAAAGAATTCAAACAGTACTAAGACATTGGGCACATGTACCCTTTTCAGTTTCAATAGTGTGTGTCTTCCCTTCACTGTCCTCAGGCATGCTCTCCCATCAGTTGAAGCAGCATGTTATTGACGGAGAGAAAACTATCATACAGAATCCCACAGACCAGCAGAGGTGAGTGGGAGTGAAGCATTTTCAATATAAACGACTGCTGCTTAGATCCACGTCTCATTGTTATTAACTCTTTGACTGCCAGCCATGTTCAGAGCGGAGAGCTCCACACTGCCAGACTTTTGGGGCATTTTCGCTGAACTTTGAAGACCCACCAAATATTGAATTTTCGGACTACATAAACATTGAACATATCTACCAAAACTTTAGACTCTCTTCTTTCATCAGAAAAAGAAAGTTTGTTTCTAGCCTCTTTGAGTGTTTAGAAATCGGCCGTAGAACATAGGGTGGTTTCAGCAAAAACACCTGATTTTGACCAATAAACAGAGAAAACGAGCTTTTTCTGCAGAACTTTTTATTTTATTTTTCTGCACTTTTTCTGTATCATCCGACTCTGAACTGTTTGAAGAGTCGCGCGATGGCCGCGCTGCTCCGCGATGCTCCGCAATGCTCCGCGCCGCAATGCTCCGCGCCGCGTTTGGCACATACCCTGATCCGTTTCGCCATTACTACAACCCACAGCAAGCCACTTCCTTCTCCAGGCTTTTATCGAACTACTGCCCCCATCTGGGACCGAAATACATTACACCCAAGTCTGAAATTCACTCGCTAGGTGTAGAACATGTCAATAACGCGATCCCCGCGAAAAAAAAAAAAAATTCTATAAGACGCCAATTGGCGTCTTTGGCAGTCAACGTTACTATTCTATAAGACGCCAATTGGCGTCTTTGGCAGTCAATGAGTTAATGCCCCTGTGTCTGTTTAGGAAGGACCATGAGAAGGCTGAGTTTGAGGTACACGAAGTGTACGCAGTGGATGTGCTGATCAGCACTGGAGAGGGCAAGGTGAGGGGGAAACATCCATTTTCTTCAACACTGCAATGATATTATATGATGATATTAGACTCAAACACTAACTTGCTCTAAGTTGTCTTCTACTCTTTCACCAGGCCAAAGACTCAGGACAGAGGACCACCATTTACAAGCGGGACCCCAGTAAGCAGTACGGGCTGAAGATGAAGACTTCTCGGATGTTCTTCAGTGAGGTGGAGAGGCGCTTTGATGCCATGCCCTTCACTCTCAGGTAAATATGCAGATCAGGCACAGCATACTTGGTTCGTAACAGCTGAAATCCTAAACCTGTATTATTTGTGCCATATTGATTAAGGAAATTCGATTGAGTAAAGCGCATTATTTACTATTCAGTCTGACAGCAGACTATATCCACTCTCATACATACCCTCAACTGACAACGGTTGGGGTTTGGATTACGTTTTTTGTCTCCTCAGATTAAATTCCCTTTTTATATCAATGTTTTTCTGTCTTTCTGTTACATCTCTGTGCTATTTTCATTGGCCCTCTTTTGATATTCTTTCTGTGTGTCAGGGCGTTTGAGGATGAGGGCAAAGCCAGACTGGGCGTTGTAGAATGCGCCAAACATGAGCTGCTGCAACCCTTCAACGTGCTGCACGAGAAGGAAGGTGAGTGCAAAGAAGCATGGCATTTTGTCAGTATTAATCAATGTGACCTACTCCGATTAACATCACTTTAAATGTGGGCGGCTGTGGCGCAGGAGGTAGAGCCGCCGTCTAATGATCGCAAGGTTGGCAGATCAGCGGTTCGAGCCCTGGCTGGCCACATGTCGAAGTGTCCTTGGGCAAGACACTGAACCCCAAATTGCTCCCAGTGAGCGGGCCGGCGCCTTGCATGGTAGCTTGCCGCCATTGGTGGGTGAATGAGAGGCCATTGTAAAGCGCTTTGGATAAAGGCGCTATATAAGTGCAGTCCATTTATTTTACCATTTAAATGTAATGACCTCTTTTCTCCCTCTGTGTACAGGGGAGTTTGTGGCACAGTTCAAGTTCACCGTGCTACTCATGGCCAATGGACCCCTGCGAATCACAACCGGACTGTTTGAGCCTGAACTGTACAAGTCTGAGCATGAAGTTGAGGACGCAGAGCTCAAGGTAAAATACCTCTGATGGATTGCTGTTATACCCTGAAGAGAGGGATGAGTTTAATCGGATCAGTGTAGCGTATTATTTGCTGACTTGCCAGTTTTAAAGACTTTATGCACTGTTGGTCTGATGTAAGTGATCTACTGAGGTGAACTGATTCATGTAATTGTTCTCTAAAAATCTATTTTGTAGGCTTTGCTTGAAAGTTCAGCAAGCCGTAAGACGCAGAAGAAAAAGAAGAAGAAGGTAGGATACACTGTGATTGAACACGCCATTGAAAATTGGTAAGAAATTTGCCTGAGTCACTCCAACTAATTTCCCATTTCTATATCAAAGGCTTCAAAGACTGTTGAGACCGCTACAGGACAGCCGACGGAGGAAACCGAAGCAGCAGAATAGAGCCTTCCTTCCCCGCCTTTGTCTCCATGAATTCTGACAGACATCTGACAACCCAAAGAACAGACGTCGATAAAACTTCCATCCTTCCCCTCTGAGACGCGTCGTGGCCCAGCCTTTGTGAATACCTCCAAATGTAACTGATGTCAGACTGGGATACTGCTGCTCCTAAATTCTAACTGTCATGTCACCTCACATCCCTTTCAATTTCACTGTCCTTGACAGGCTTCTCCCCAGAATAGTTTCACAGTTCCGCTCCAAGAGAGGATACTGAGTGCAAGGGCATTTGCTGAGTAGACTCAATGGAAGACGTTATCACCAGTCTTCAATCCTTCTACTCGATTTATGGTTTTCTGTGAACTGTAATGAAAGTCACCATGAATAAAATGATTATGACAGCACAACAAAGGAGGGTATGACTGCACTGCATTGTGCCAATGTTAATTGTGTGGAGGAAAACCTGTTTTGACAATGAAGTCATGACTTGGAAATAGATGTATGTCTATTGGGAAATGCAACAGAGAACACTTAATTTTAACCCTCAAGTCATAAAGTCTACAAAACTGTAACACTGTTAAAAGCGTGGAATAGTCAGTTATGTCACCACAATTAAGTGTTTCCTTGGTCAGATAAATGACCAGGTATACCTCTAGCCAATTCACACACCTGACAGTTTGTGGTGTGCCTGTGGGCAGTCAGATTCATGACTGCTGATATAACACATGTCAAGTCTTGATAACTTATGTCATTGTTATGCCCAATGATAGGGGGGATTCATGTTGAGTGTTGGAAACAGTTTTTGTTCTGCATTAAATAGCCATAATTCAGTTCACTGGTACTACCACTGCCACAGTTCTAAATGAATTCCATCTATCAGTCAGTGTTTACATCAGATTTCCATAGCTGTTTAATACCTGATACTTTCTATTGTAAAAAAAATAAGATCCCAGTTTGAGAGACTATTTTTGGAACCATTAAAATGCTGACATCAAATAATGTGTCCATAATTTGGGGTTTGGGTGAGACAGCTGACCAAATGACTGACTAATTGCTATCCTGCTTACGGTATTCTTGTGGCCTATTGGAATGTGAATGCCTCTAGGCGACTTGATAAGTTGTCTTGATATCTTTATTGTATTGTATAAGTGTATGAATGGATGTAATTCCTCACAATGTCTAAATAGTGAGGACACTATGTTCTTGCAATCAGAATTTATCTAATTTTATAAATTCAATGGATTATTTTTCTTAGAAGACCTATCTTCTCATACAGTCTTAAAACGTTTTTGTAAGATGTGTGTAAGAAAACAGGATCCTTACCATTGGACTTCAAGTCCTCACCATCAATTTGGCATTGAACGAGGCCTATGAATTATTGATATGGTAAACATATGTATACATCCAACTCACATCTCACTTACAATATAATCTTTTCTTCACTTATTAATTGTCTAAGTAGTGTAACATGTCATTCAGGGTTATACAACATTCTTGGCATGCCCACACAAACCCCTCACAAAATATCTCGATGGTTATGAATGCAGTCTCCACCTGAACCCATTATTGGATGTGGAAACACATGGCTCTGTAAAGCAAAAGATATGTTGACAACTGAATGGCGTTAATCATTCTTTGTTGGGCTTAGGAACAGGGACTTAGGTTTACCTTTCTTTTTTTGGTCTGAAAAAGTCAAAATTGAAATAAACTTTATTACAATTATGTTGATCTGTTGTTGGTTTCTTGAGCTTATCTTCCGTTGATGCTGCTGAACCCAAAATATAGAATATATACTAAAGAACATGATGTGATTGCATTACTCTGGCTAGTAGTAGATATCATACTGTACTGTATAACTCTACAAACAGTATGCACGTAGATTCTGAATAATCATAGCCATGCCTGGATGCTCATACTGTGCCTGATTTAGTCCAGCCTTAAGCCTTGTCTGTGAAACCGGCACTTGAGGTCGGAAACACCACACCTTCTGGACGGCCGCAGGTGATGGCTAACTTTGGCCAGCTATAACAACTTTAACTTTCAATTTTGCAGGTGTACAACTCTCCAAAACACAACTCGTGCACAAAATTAAATTCAAACTTCAATGTGTATTCAACAGCTTAGAAATAAATTGTTGTGAAATCCTGACATGCTCTTGATTACTTGTTGACATGAGGTCAGAGAGCTACACATTTGAAACTCAGACCTCAAGGTAGCCCCATTTGTGACTAGACATACTCCTTTTTACATTTGGATGTTGTAGAAGTCACAGATTGGTAGGTACAAGGGAAGCAGGTTTTTTCATATGGGCATCTACTACAGAGAGGAGGGATGACATCAGAATCAGAATTGCTTTTATTACGTCCAATGTACAGGTAACAAGTACAACTCATAGGCTTAGTTTCTTCAACATTGGCAATATCATATGCAATATAATACAGATGTGATATAGTACAGGTAATCAAGTAGTAGTCAGGTCGTGTTCAAGTAATCAGGGCGTGTGCAGGTAGTCATATAATATATATTATTTGGATTGTATGTAGGCCTACATGGTTTGGTACATTTCCCTAGGAGCCTGATTGCTTGGAGGGAAATGGCTGTTTGACATCGATGGCAATAGCTCAAACAGTTTCTGATTGGGGTGGCTGGGGTCCTTGATAATCCTGAGGGCCTTTCTGACACACCAGTCATTGTAGGTGTCCTGGATGGAGGGAAGCTCACGACCGCTGATCTTCACGGCTGTCCGCATTACCCTTTGCAGCGCTTTTCAGTTTTGGGCAGTGCAGTTCCCGTACCAGGCAGTGATACTACCTGTCAGGATGCAACCTGTCACATGCATGATATGTCAAGGGTTGGAATTGATCCAGGAACCTTGCGATTATACGGTATGTGGATTAGTGTGCTACACCACTAAGCTCCCCAGTATTTCTGAGTTTCATGATCATCTGTTGAAATGTGTCACTTCGGCGCCCCCCTCCCCTCTCTGGAAGAGCTGTACAACACACACTGCCTCAGGAAGGCCTCCAAGATCTCCAGAGACCCATCCCACCCTGGGAACGAACACTTTGTTCGGCTGCACTCAGGCAGGCGGTTCAGGACCATGTCCGCAAGGACAAATAGACTGAAGCTCAGCTTCTACCCTAGGGCCATTCAGGCCCTGAACACAGCAAAGACCTAGGTTCTAGGCCCTGGACAATCTAGACAATTTGATGGCAGCTACTAGATTGTAATCATAAGTGCAATACTGAAATACAAATGTGAACATTTCAAACCTGCAAACTGCGACACTTTAAATCAGTGGTTCTCAACCCTCCCCTCATCGAACCCCAGCCACTCCACATATTTGATCTGTTCCACCACCAGCACACCTGATTCAACTAATCACATACAAATCAATTAGGATTTGTACTTGATTAGTTGAATCAGGTGTGCTGGTGGTGGAACAGATCAAATATGTGGAGCGGCTGGGGTTCGATGAGGAGAGGGTTGAGAACCACTGCTTTAAATGAATGTGCAATAATACTATGTGCAATATGACAACCCTCGTGTACATAAGGTTCAGAGATAGGAAATGTTAGGATATTTATAGCATAGCATAGAGTACAGCACAGTGTTTTATTTGTATAGTATAGTAGTATACTATAGTGGATAGTGTATATAGCCTTTATTTATGTAAACCAGCTCTTTTCCCTTCTTGTTTTTAGTATTATTTTTCCTAGCACCAGGGGAGCCCCCCCCTCCTAAATTTCGTTGTATGGTACCTGTACTGTATTAATGACAATAAAGACCATTCATTCATTCATTCATTCATTCATTCATTCATTCATTCATATTCATACAGATGACAATCACTTCAGATTCATGGTAGTATCAATCACCTTAATTAGTCATCATAAAACTGCTTTGAAGAACTAGTGTCATAAGTGTAAGACACTATCAGTTATTTTACAATCATTTTCATTAGATTACTCTTAAAAACGCACTTTCTTCCAGATCGGGGACATGACAACGGCCTCGAGGGCTTTTTTATTTATTTTTATTTTATAATTAATAATATATAAACTATATTTGATATATTTACACTTTAGGCTATATAATATATAGAAATATATTTGAGAATTTCCCATATTCCATTAAGGTCCAACAATGATGACGTAGAGAAAATGTATAAATACCGAATCGTCCACTGATGACGTTCTTCTTGGAGTCGGTGCTATCGTCTAAAGGTACGTGAGAAGCAGCGCTCAAAAGACGTGTTGTTTTTCAATACGCATCCAAATGAATCCTTTGTAATTAATAGCCATCCGACTGATCTGTTCTTCTCCCCATTATCTTTGCAGACACCACTACTCGACATGAGAGCTAAGGTGAGTAATACTGCCCGAAATTAATCTTTCATAGCCTAACTGGTTGCTATGCTAACATGGTAACAACATGGTGTCTAGCTACATTAGCTGGCTTGCTAGCTGAACACATCTTCACAGCATGCGACAGGCTGTGTATGTGAATGTAAATTAAGACTCTGCTATAACTGCATCCGTGACACCTGTCATTCAAAGTAATATGATTGACAGGAGTTGGCTGAAGTGATGCCTGTTACGTACACATTTTCAATATGTGGATTCAATTGGACACGATTTCTGCTAATCAGGCGTTGAACATTGCAACTAGCTGACAAATTGCACTAGTCTAGGTTCTAGCTCTTGGTTGTGCGTGTCGCTAGTGTCCCATGTACAAGAGCACATGTTGGGCCATAGTCATGGGACAGTTTGCATGATACTCTTATCTTTGATATAAGTGCTAAGCTGGCTGTTCCAACAGTTGTTTATGGCTCTGGTCTGGCCCATGACTGCTGTATGCATGCAGCATGTCAATCATGGTAATGCAGTTGTCATGTTTTTGACTGCCTCATTAAACATGTATTTTTCTTTCAGTGGAGAAAGAAGCGTATGCGCAGGTATGTATCCGATATGGACATTTAGGGTCTTATGTCTTCAGAGTTTGTCATAGTTTGCACGTTATGTTTGACATGGGGTCTGTTGACTAATCTGTTGCCCTCCTCTCAGGCTGAAGCGCAAGAGGCGTAAGATGAGGCAGAGGTCAAAGTAAACTGTCCCCCTCCACTATGGCTGTGACTTCACTTGAATGTGCAGCTGGAGTCTTAAGGATTGTCCATGTGCCAAGTCTGAAACCAGAGCCATCCATGCCAACGCCAGAGCCATCCATGCCAACGATGGGCTACAAGGTGACAGCGCTGCGGTTTCTTGGTGATGACGACTTGGGAGATGAATTTCCTTGGGGACGTTCTGCACTCTACCACCAACCCCTACTCCATTGCTTTTGTTTATACTTTATACTTTCCCAATAAAGTTTTTGGTTTAAAAAACTAAAAGGCAGTCTTATCTGTTTACTTGTATTGCACCTGGTAGTGTGATTAGCACCTTGAGTTTCAATTTGTTATTTTTATTCCCTCAATGTTGGTCTTGTATTGGCTCTGCATACTTAACTTTTAGCCATTCATCTCTTGCCTAAGACCTCAATGTCCATGTTTGACGGGGGGTATTTCATCAATGTTAATTAAGGAAGTTTTGTGAGGCCTATCCACAAATCTAGGTTTATTTTGATAAGAGGAAATAAGCCTTTTTTTTTTTTTTAGGGGATGACATATTTCTGTGCACTCTACCTCTTTAATTACTCTACAAGTCTTACACTGATGTTAAGCAGCATAGCATCACAAATCTAATGTTTTGTTTGGTGTGTGGCTTGAGATCAAATTAAATTGCCAGGGGTTAGGGGTGATCATCATGATCAACAATAAGGAAGCTCAATGCTGTGGTGTCTGCCGTAGTGTCTCATTACTTAATTATATTAGGCCCATGAGTTTATTATTTTGTAACCTTGACAGCAGCAAATGAGCTATTTCAGACAATCCGCAAACTACATGCGTCTTTAAACAAATAACAGATGCAGACACTTCCGTTACAATCCTAATACGCTAGAAATTAATTTGACAAGACATTTGTTTTACAACACAATGGTCATATATATACCACCACTCCAGTGTATTGGTAATTGGTAACATGGACACCAACCATTCAAAAAAGGCAACAAGATCCAGGAGCACCTACACCAATTAGTGATGACTCACACAAGTCAAACATCACTTGACAGGTGCAAGAGTTTTGAACATCTGTGCACCAATGACCACAACATGTGGGTCCCCAAATTTGATTCAGCATGGGCTTGACAGCCCATAGGTAGCAATTAAGGTCTGAAAGGACACATTTACATTTACAAAGGGCAAGGAGGGAGAGAACTCAATGTACTATTCAGTGAACCCACTCGTGTCTCACCCATAAAACGTTTCTGCAGCTATAAGTCTATTCGCTGCAAGGACATTAGAGGCTGTATCACAACAACAAGCACAACTTGAACTAGCCTCCATAGTTGCTTGGTGAAAATTGTTTTATAGGATACACGTCTCTCTTCCCAGTGAAGGGTAGGCTACATTGCAGGACAAACACAACTTCTTATGTGGAAGCAAAGCATATTGAACATGTAATTAATTTGAGATAATCCTCCCTCAATACAGGCTAGTGCCCCGTAGGCAAAATGGGTGCTCCCCAATGTCCTGGCTGCATTGTTGATGGCAGTGACAGTCTGTGTTATGCTGTTTGACTGTCAGCCAAGGATACTAGATCACATGTGTAAACACTGGACAGCTCAGACTGAGCTGCTCAGTTAGTGGTTAGTTTGGCCTACTGTGAGCTGCAGGTTTTTATAATGGAAAGCGTTAGTGTATTTTTCTCGCGCTTCAATTGCCAGCGACACGCAACCCTAAACTTAATGCACAAGTGTTTAATTGGATCTCTCCATCAGATGTATTAACAACAAAAAAGTGTGTCAACTCTAAATCTCTATGATTCGTTATTTAGAATAGCAACAAAAGAATGATGTCACTAGGGTGAATTCGTGTAACCTGTGACATTGGGTAATGGACCATGTCCGCAAGGACAAATAGACTGAAGCTCAGCTTCTACCCCAGGGCCATTCAGGCCCTGAGCACAGCAAAGACCTAGGTTCTAGGCCCTGGACAATCTAGACAATTTGATGGCAGCTGCTACTAGATTGTAATCAAGTGCAATACTGAAACACAACTGTGAACATTTCAAACCTGCAAACTGCGACACTTTAAATGAATGTGCAATAACACTATGTGCAATATGACAACCCTCGGGTACATAAGGTTCAGAGATAGGAAATGTTAGGATATGTATAGCATAGAGTACAGCACAGTGTTTTATTTGTATAGTATAGTATAGTGGATAGTGTACATAGCCTTTATTTATGTAAACCAGCTCTTTTCCCTTCTTGTCTTTAGTTTTTTTTCCTAGCACCAGGGGAGCCCCCCCTCCCAAATTTCGTTGTATGGTACCTGTACTATATAAATGACAATAAAGACCATTCATTCATTCATTCATTCATAATGTGGGACACCTAAACTCCATTGTGTGTTTATTTCCTGTTGTAACAAACATGACTTTTACTATAGGCTCCCTTCATTCTAATCTCACTCCATTGGTTTAGCTTCTTCCTCCTGAACACACTGGAGTTAAAGGTGTCCCACATTACCCAATGTCCCGGATTACCCGAATTCACCCTATATCAATATTGTTTTTAGGTCTGAATGTTTGTAACAATTGTCTGAAATTGTATAGCCTAATAATTGTATGTTATACAAAATAATAAATAAAAATAAACAATGCACAAGGTTATTATAAAAAATAAGCGTCGGAAATACACCTACATTGCTTGTCTCCACTCGCACGCACTCTCCTCTCAACAGACGGCGGGTATACGCACGTATCGCTCTACACGTTATACAGGCGCTCAAAGATAACGGTCACGGTTGTCAGTCGCTCGCTGTGAAAGAAATATCGACGACTGGGGTGAATTCAAGTCATTCAAATAGTAAGTTAACTCTAAATAGATTCACACAGGCCGTCGTAAGACTATCGGTTGGTGGAAAAGGCGCATTTCAATTAGTCTACAGGGGGTGTCGCTCGATCCGTTGAGCTACCCTGTGGCTTTGGTTTGGCATACCTCCTATTTCCAGAACAAGTCTTAATTCTAGGGTTGCGTTTCTCCGTTTGATTATGCGAGGGGGCCGGGATTCCTAAGAAACACGCCCTTACAAGCCTGACATTTAAATTTTCGCCCGTGCCTGTCAGTGCGTGCATGAAAGGAGTTTCGTTGAGCACCGTGGCGCTGTTTATTCAAAAGGTCGCATAGATAACATTTTTCATCAGAGATCAGACGTTCCTTTTTTGTAGATACGATTTCAATGAGCACGTTCGTACATGTTGAGTCAATTAAACTACAATACTGTTTTCTAATTTGTAGCTACTGTCTTCACCCAGCTGGGTACTTTAACACGGAACTGCATGGGTAGCAGTTTTATGGAGAAAGATTTTGCGATGCCCGCTGCAGGGGATGCAGCAGGGCCGAGTCTGGGCAAAGGCTTGGAGGCTGCAGACTCGGCCTCGCCCGGAGAAACGCAGCCTCCTCCCAAAGCTCCAGGGGAACAAGCCGTGTCTGTCTTGTGGTCCTTTGGAAAATGCCTATGTGCACTTTTGCCAGTGTACCTGGCCGGATACTTCGGGTTTAGCATCAGTTTAGTTCTGTTCGGTCTCCTGGTCTACATGGGATGGAAACACAGTCGCTACGGGAAGATGATGCGGCTGAAGGCGGCTATGTACGTATTGGAGAACGAGAGGGAATTCACTACTGCCAATGCTTTTAAGAGTAAACGGGATCTGCCCCCATGGGTAAGTAGCAAAAAAGAAGAACAATTGTAAGCTATGCGAATGCTTCAGAAATTATTACACTGTTTCATGATAACCAGATGTGTTGTTTACATACAGGTACAGATGCCATATACGTCTTATTTCAGACAGATTTTGATCATGTCACCAAAACCCCACATTTTTCATGGAGTGCATTATGGTTTTCAACCACCTTTATTACTGCGTAATATACCTGTAGATTAGAATCGCTGTGGGAAAGCACGCATGATGTTCTTATATTCAGTTGTATTATAGATATCCTATATTATTCAGCTACCGTACAAACCATTGGTGTTACATTTTTACAAAGTAACCGAGTAGCCACAGACACCACTGATGGGGATCCCATCCATGGGAACAAAACCATAATTAATGTAGCCTACACGGTGCGCCATGTGAATTAACTTCGCCCTTTTCATTTCTTAAACTAAGATGGTCACATTTGCTTCTGTGTATATCACACATCAGATTTAAATATGTAATGAGTTACTGTGCATGATTTGTGTTTTACTGCCCCCCCCCCCCCTCTCCATCACCTGCACAAACATCCATGACTGACCTTTTTGTTCATTGATTTCCTTACTCTGTTTCTATGCCCCATCAATCCTTCACATTCTTTGGTCTATCAGGCCCTTGCTATATTTGGCCATTGGTAATGTGTTTGGGGTATGAGTCAAATATCGAGAACACCACAGTTAGGAATGCAAAATGAACATAGTACTGCCTGCAAACAGGAACAGAGGCAATAGAGGTTTAGTCACATCAAAGCGAGCTGTAGAGTGTTTGTAGCCAGTGTAGTATAGCTGAAGTGAGCTGTAGAATGTCTAATAAACATAAACAAATATACAAGAGAATGTTTCTATTTAGAGGTTTATGGTTTGTGTGCTATGCTGTTTCTCTGTGTGCTCCTCTCTTGATTCTATCGCTTCTTGTTTCACTCAGAAGTTGTTTAGATCAGTAATAAACACGTACAAATAAAAAACACATTGAGTAAAAAAAAAAGAAATAAGTTATTTAGATCTTAGCTTAGACCTCTCATGCCAAAAGCTTGATGACTCATATTATGAAACTTATTTCAGAGGGCGAGAGTGACCAGAGGCCATGGGGCATATATAACATAGAGGATGTTTCAACACACTCTAAAACAGCTCCACCCCAAGGACAGCCACAACCTCTGTTGTGTGTGTAAACAGGATATTACGCACACACACACACACACACACACACACACACACACACACACACAGGATCATGATTGGTTTTATCTTGTGGTCTTATGACTGTGGTTTGGAGTGAAGGCTATGCGCCTGCTGTCATTGGGTTAGGGGTAGTTGTTATGCTGTTATGTGTTGAAATGTGAGAATATACAAAGATCTTTATTTCAGCGCCCAGGACCTAGTGAGTTCCCCAAATTCCTACTCTGGTCACACTTTTCTTTCCATTAACATAAATTGACTTCAAATCTGCCCAATCCCTTTCTCTACAGGTGAACTTCCCAGATGTGGAGAAAGTTGAGTGGCTGAACAAGGTATGTGCAACACACACACACACACACACACACACACACACACACTCAAAGGCACAGGCCTGCCTCACACACACACACACACACACACACACACACACACACACACACACACACACACATACACAGACAGAGCTGGTGTGGTGATGGGGTCAGGGAATTGCTTTATGTTGGATGGGGTAGATGCAACTGAAGTAGCAACTGCCGTGGGTTGCAGTGTGTATGCATGTGTGTTTTGTGTGAGATCCTGGTCGTCTGGCTCCACTCCACCACCTCCATTAGTGTTGCTCAGCCAGTGTTGTAATTAAGAGGTTGGGGGGAGTGTAAGGGTACCTCACACCATACTGAACACATCAAGTCCCTGCGGTCACACAATAGATAATATAAAACCATCTTCACTGAGTGAATGCAGCATGGCTGTGAATATCAATAAACAAGGAGCCCTTCTCACAGGGAACTGTAATGAAGTCTCCAGCAAAGCACAGATTATAATGGAACTATCGGCTGGGCTCATATTTCGCAAGCAGCATCCTCCTCCGGGGTTCCTGAGGCGTGACCTGACTGCACACTCATCCTTCTGACTCACAGCTTCCCCATCTGACACCATATTCACAGTAGGCAAAAAATAGGATGATTCAGTAAAAGGTTATTCAATTATAATTTCCATCAATACTTACAGCATATGAATGAATGGTCTTTATTGTCATTGCTATAGTACAGGTACAAAACAACGAAATTTAGGAGGGGGGGCTCCCCTGGTGCTCGGAAAGAAAAAAAAAACTAAGAAAACAAGAAGGGAAAGGAGCTGGTTTACATAAATAAAGGCTATGTACACTATCCACTATACTATACTGTACAGATAAGACGACTAGGGTTGTCATATTGTACATAGTGTTATTGCACATTCATTTAAAGTGTCGCAGTTTGCAGGCTTGAAATGTACACATTTGTGCCTCAGCACTACACCTGATTTTTTTTTCAA